>NC_084762.1:73648323-73949244 GCF_028858725.1 Colius striatus | reverse complement strand
TTTTTCTTTTCCTTCTTCTTTTTTTCTTTTTTTTTGGTGGTATGGGAATTATTTGGAGAAGATTCTGAAGTCTTCTATTTGAGACTGTAATACATGAAAAGAACTGATATAAAAATAGGAAAATCATCTCTCCCAGTACTAATGTATCCAGGCTTATGGCATCTTTATGATCAAACTATACTATACTTCAAAACCTTAAAGAAACTATTTCATACTAAAAAGTTTTGGTTTCTTAAGAGTGCACCAAGAGAGTGAGAGACATCTATTGCTACAACAAAGGTCTGTGAGTTTTAGCTACAGAACTAACTTAGAATGAGAGGTGTAAAAATTGTAACTGAGTAACTATTCAGATTCTCAGCCATACAGAAAGGTATAGAGAGCCAAATCAGAGCATCACCTTCAATTTTTACCTGTTTCTGTTGGCAAGCATGTGAGCATTCTAACAGACTCCAACTGCTACTAATGAACTGCAGCTTCAGCTGCCTACCTAAGAAGCATCCCAGTGACAGGATCATTGTTGTACGGAACTGTGCCACTGGAAATAAAGCCAGCTATCTGTAAAATTTCATTTTCCACAAGAAAAGTCATGGTCTTGGTAGTGTGATACTGCTGTATTTCATACTAGCTCTCCCCAGTGCTCTACTTGGATAGTACAGCAGGCACACGTTTCAGTAGTGACTGTTCATCAAGGGAAGCCAGGAGTCCAACTCTTCTTGTTACTATGTTAATGAACAAACACCAACTCTACAAAGAAGGCTACAGACAGCTGGTAATTATCCAGAATTCCTAAGAAATATCAACAGGACAAGGGGTAATGGGATGAAGCTGGAACACAAAAAGTTCTACTTAAACATAAGAAGAAACTATTTCACTGTTCAGGTGAGGGAGCCCTGGCACAGGCTGCCCAGAGAGGTTGTGGAGTCTCCTTCCTTGGAGGTCTTCAAGACCCATCTGGACATGTTCCTATGTGATCTAATCTAGGTGAACCTGCTTCTGCAGGGGGGTTGGACTAGATGATCTCTAAAGCTCCCTTACAACCCCTACCATTCTATGATTCTATGTTTTGCAAACCAAAACAAAGTTTCTCTCTGCAAGCTTAACTTAATGGCATCACAGTACACCTAAAGCATCCATTACAGTGCTTTCTGTAACAAAGTCAAACACCCTAGTGTAACTTCTAATTTAACAACTCATTTGCATTTTAGTCCCATTTTACAACATATCAGTCTCATCTATTAAAGTGACAAAATCAATTTTTATCTTAAATAAATACATGGACACTGGTACAAACTGCCCAAAGACTGCTCTTCTTAAGGGAGAAATGAAATTAAAAAAACCAGCAGTTTGTCACTTTTATGGGAATGAGATATCCTTTTTAAAAATGGGAAATGCTTCACTTTTACTGGGCCCTTAAGCAAATTAACAAAACTCTATCCCTAGCATCTCCTGCCAATTCAGTGTCTGGTGGCTCTGCTTCCCATGTGGAAAGCTGCTCTGTCTCTTTCGTACTCCTATTGTTTTCTGATCCAGAGCTTGGCTATGTGTCATTGAAAATCCATGTAATGAGGGAGCCATATTACCTGCTTATTTAAGCAAGATATAAAGATATAACCCACATGGTCCAAAATATTAATACAGAGCATTTGAGGAATTAGCGAAGTAAAAGGCATGAAGAAGACAGAATTATGAAAATGATAAACTTGTCAAAAGGTATGAAGCTGAAGATTACTTTTTCTTGCCCTACAGAACATTACACATACTGTTGTGTTGGGTCAGTGAGCAGAAGAAGATATTTAGTACTGTGGTTTTCCTCTCATTTCTCATATTAAACAGTAAATGGTACCCTTCCATTTCTGACAATTATTAAGGTACAAGAAGTGTGTTAATGGTGAGAACAATTGGACAAACTTCAACTACCAACAAAATTATATACTACAAAAACCTCTGTACATAGAAACATATCTTTTTTTATCTAAATACTTGGATATACCACAACTTTGATGATCATGCTGCCAGTTGAAATTAATGGCATGGCACACATTAGCAAAGTCTAAAGTCTGTCACAGGAAGGACAAAGACAACACTGATTACAGTTACTCTTTATCAACTACAGAAAGTCCACTTCCATTTATATATACATATATAAGCACCTGTAAATCAGCACTTGTAAGCCAGCTGTCTGCAACATTGCCATATATCAGAAGTCTGACTCTTAGCATGAAGAATTCTGTCAAGAGTCACCTCCTAGCACCTTCTTACCTGCCAGCAATCATGCCAGAAGTAGATTAGTTCAAAGGGAATTCCTCATGAGATAACTTATTCTTCCCAAGATAAAATGCAGCAAATATTTAAGCCATTTTGGTATCTGAAGCTATACTTCTGTCTGTGTTAGTAACAAGTTACAGGGAAGAGAAACAAAAAAAACAGAAAATTCACCATATTATCAGACTTTTAAAACTGATGAATTGGTATTAATCTCATCAAGGAAACTTCATACAGAATATTGTTGTTGTTCTTGACCATGTCAGGACATTCCTGAGATTTGTGAAGCTAGTCTCTATTGGTTTGGTTTTTATTTATTATTATTCTAGAAACACTCAACTTATTGCAATCAATTGCTGTACTAAAAGATGACAAAGCCAGAAAGACATATCATTTGCATACTGTTTAATTTTACTGGATACTAATTTCCTCATTACTCAATTATGGCCTTAATCTCTACTTTTTTCCCTGAGTCTCATTTTTGTCATCTAATTAACAGTGACAGTCCCTTGGAGATCCAGTTACAAAGCCAAATGCAGCCATCATTAATATGACAATATTTTTTTTCCAGTAATAGTAAGTGAACAACTCACCCTTATGTACCTTCCAAATTTCATTTACTTCACACTGTGTTAACATAAAAATTATGATTTCTAGTGCAAACTGCCCTATGGAATGGCAGTGCTGCTGATCTGCATGCACTGAAGCTGCCAATGTCAAATAAACAATCTGATGAGAAAGGCAATTTTAGCTTATAATAATTAAAATATGGGGAGTTTAGGTCTAGACACAGCAAATCTGGAAAATACAACTAAATCTCTGATAAACTTCTCTATGTGTCACATATTTAAAATTTTTGCATCCTGATCATAAAATACTACCTGAAATATCAACACAGAAAGTCAACAACACATCCAATTGTTCTGGTACTGGTGGAGATTTTGAAACTGGGGAATAACATATCTGAAATGCCTCCTGGCCTCTGCAGTCATGAGAGCCAGGAGGACATAGAATGCTACCTCTTCATTCATCAGATCATGAGCTAGGAAATCAAAACACCTTTTCACAGTAGGAAGAAGACAGTAGGAGCAGCAACATACTACAAGAGCAGCGTATGAAACCTATCTGATGAACACAGCCCTGCCTTGCAGACCAGCAACATCAGACCACCCTCATTTTTTACCTGCTGGATGGCCACTACTTCTTAGATTTCTCCATTTCCACCTCAGCTCTCCCACAAAGCTAGTTTAGCCTGCAATCTGCCACATCAAAGTATACTGTGTCCTATGTCAAAGTATACTGTATCCCGTGCCAACTCCAGACACATGTTGGTGGCATTCTCAAACTCTTCTGACTTCAGCCTGGCTAATCCAGTTGTCTTTGAGACTTGACCATCTCCCCAGGATAAAAGTATCATGCCCCTGCTCCTTTCTGAAACATGCACCGTGTTGTGCCTATTTGCAAGGTAGCTTTTTTCACAGAGTTACAGAGAATCTAGAGGTTTTTTTTGCGTAGGCCACAGGAAAACATTGCACATACAAAGTTATCACATAGCAACTGAGATGTGCAGTTCTCCTGTAAAAATGACACTATTGGACCCTGGGTGATACATCACCCTGCACAGACTGAAGCATGTTCTAGGATCAATGCTTCTGGATGAGGATCTAAGAGGATAAAGCATACAATAAGGAATCGAGGTGGGGGTGTGTGTGTGGGTGTGTGTGTGTGTGTATAGAATATTTATATATGTTATATAGACTATTGATTTTTTAATATATATATATATTAAAAAAACACAGAGAAAAAAAGAAGCAGTATGAAAAGAGGAAGATAAAGGGAAACGAGAAGAGAAGGAAATTAAGTAAAAAAAAAAGCCCACAGAGCATAGCAAAGCTTAGTGAAGCAAAGCAAAGAAAGCAAGCAAGGCAAGGGAAGGGAAGTCCTGGCAGTGGTCGGCAAGAGAGATTTACTTGGGGTGGCCTAGGGAGGTCCCCAGTGGAGACTCCCATCATGAGATGGCCCAGGTAACCAAAGACTATACAAATTAGGTCAGAAGTCTGAGATGAACCTCACTGGAAGTCCAAAGGCCCTCAAGATGGTCCAAAGATGCGATGGAACCTCACCAGCTGAGCACCTCGGAGTGGTCAGAGACATATATATATATATATGTTATTCAAGCTCTTCATCAATGACCTGGATGAGGGCACAGAGTGTACCCTAGGCAACTTGGCTGATGACACCAAACTGGGAGGACTGGCTGATTCCCCAGAAGGCTGTGCTGCCATTCAGCGGGATCTAAACCGGCTTGAGAGTTGGTCAGAGAAGAACCTTATGAGGTTCAACAAGGACAAGGGCAGAGTCCTGCATCTGGGAAGGAACAACCCCATGCACCAGTACAGGCTGGGGATTGACCTGCTGGAGAGCACCTCTGCAGAGAGACATCTAAGAGTGCTGGTTGAGTTTTATATCAGTTCTATTTTTATATCAGTTCTTTTCATGTATTACAGTCTCAAATAGAAGACTTCAGAATCTTCTCCAAATAATTCCCATACCACCAAAAAAAAAGAAAAAAAGAAGAAGGAAAAGAAAAAGAGGAGAAACATTTTCTTCATAAAAACATAGTTTGATTTTGTTAGTTTGACTTCTTCAACAAATTTTGGTGGTATCTCTACCAGCTTGAAGTTGGGCAGTGAGGAACCTCATGAGGTTCAATAAGGGCAAGTGCAGAGTTCTGCACCTCATGAGGAACAAGCCCATGCACCAGTAGAGGCTGGAGAGTGACCTGCTGGAGAGCAGCTCTGCAGAGAGAGACCTGGGAGTCCTGGTTGATGATAAACTAACCATGAGCCAGCAATGTGCCCTCATGTACAAGGCGGCCAACGGCATCCTGGGGTGCATCAAGAAGAGTGTGGCCAGCAGATTGACGGAGGTTCTGCTCCCCCTCTCCTCTGCCCTGGTGAGGCCTCATCTGGAGTCCTGTGTTTAATTCTGGGCTCCTCAGCACAAGAGGGACAGAGAACTTCTGGAGAGAGTCCAGTGCAGGGCCACCGAGATGATCAGGGGACTGGAGTATCTTCCTTATGAGGAAAGTTTGCAGCAACTGGGGCTGTTTAGTCTAGAAAAGAGGAGACTGAGGGGGGATCTCATTAATATTTACAAATATGTAAATGGTGGGTGTCAGGAGGTTGGGGCATCCTTTTTTTCTATTGTATCTAGTGACAGGACAAGGGTTAATGGAAAGAAGCTGGAACATAAAAAGTTCCATTTAAACCTAAGGAAGAACTATTTTATTGTGAGGATGAGGGAGCCCTGGCACAGGCTGCCCAGGGGGGGTGTAGAGTCTCCCTCTCTGGAGGCCTTCAAAACCCACATGGATGTGTTCTTGTGTCACCTGATCTATGTGGATCTGCTTTGACAGCAGGGTGGACTGGATGATCTCTAAAGGTCTCTTCCAACCCCTACCATTCTATGATTCTATGGTTATATATATATACACACACACACATATATATGAAGCAGATATATATCTGGAGATGGAGAAGGGCAATTGTTGGGACAGGTCAACGAAAATAAGGTTTTGCAGAGTAGAGATAACAGGTGAACATATTTTTGAAAGCTGAGTAGGACTAGAAACATGGCACTATATGCTATTTAGGTTCAATATTCTCTAAAATCAGCCCAGAAAACGCTTTCCCCCCCAACTTCTATCTTACCTCTTTTAATAACACGCCTCTTTTCTGGTGTCTCCAGGAGTCAGTTCAGCTTTTCCCCAGTGCCCCACATAAGTAAAAAAAAATTCAGAAAAACAAACCCAAATTTTGGGTCTACAATCATCATATCAAATTAAGGTTTGGCATCAAGCTGAAGCAGGTGAAAGATTCATGTCATCACTTACTTTCTTCTCCCTCAAAAATTTTTAGCGTGTAATGAAAATTTACACCTAGAAACATATTTCCTCTATCAACACATATCAATATGCATTGACCCAAGAATTATAATATGAAAAAACATTACATATTTCAGGAAAACTGTACAACACAGAAGAGAGATTTTATCAAGAAGAAAGATTTTACAAAATCTGAACATACTTCTGGAAAATGTGACCTCACCTACTCTGTGGAACAGTAAAGAGAATTACTTCATGAAACTAAAATTACATAGGAGAGTTATCCAAAAGGATATGAGACTATTCAACTCTGATGCATAGCACAGAGATGAAATGTATTACTCCATTCTTTAAGAAGAACACAGAGAAAAATAAACACTATATAATAGTTACATTTTCAACAAATATGACTTAAAATTTCCAGCAAGTTCTGGAGCTAATTTGATTTAGTTTCAATAATATGCAGCTTACTGTGCAGCAGTAGATCCTAGAAGCAAGAGGGTTGGACCCAACCCCCAGCCCGAAAACTTGAATGTCAAAAGAGCAGGGAAACAGGTCTGGTTCTCCCAAGGGCACAGGCTTGCTATGTCTGGTGAGAATCAGGCAACCAAGAATGGGATCCAGAAATCAGAGCACACAGGTGGCCAATGCAGGGAGTATTGAGGGCAACCATTTCCTCCTTAGGGAGCCAAGATGCCAGCCACTGCAGGCTATTCCCTGGGAGGGAAAGTGTCAGTGCCACTCAGTTGTGTGTACATTCCCCACAGATACAGAAAATGACGTTAAAATCCTGCCTCCATCAGTGAGGCATGAGCATCACCCTAGGCTTCCCTTTCTCGAGGTAACCACCCTCAACTCAGCGACACTGAAGGCCTTGGTACTTTCTGGCCAAGACCTGAAAACTCAAATTTTGCTTTTGCCAATCTGTACAGTTCATTTGAACATTCATTAAAGCAACAATCCATGTCCTTTCCAGACAGCATGTCCACCTCAAAGCCACACAGCAGCTACTCCTACTTTCTAAATCTTTGAAATGCCTCTACACTAACTTTTGGCCCAGATGCTGAGCCATTGACCACCATAGCTTTTGAGGTCCTTCACAGACATCATATTTTTCATTCCAAGAAAAACAGTAGCATAATTATCATACCACAAGCAGAACTGTTCTAAGTAATAATAAACAATCCAATACTGAGCCTCATGGTCTCACAATGTGAATTAATAGCTCCTAAGACACAGAAAAAGAGAGATCTAGTGATGATAGAAGGAGGGCTTTGCCAAGAACTGTGCTCTCATGCCTGTGCCTTTCTCCAGCTCCTGTTCTCAGAACAGGAGCCATCATCAAAGGGGAAACTCAAATCCCTCCTTCTCTCCCAGTAGGTCATCCAAGATGCTGGCAACTCAAGTGTAAATACTCTGATACACATTAAAATTAACTTTTTTTGTTGGCATTTTGTTAACCTAGCTGAATTCCCTAATCCACCACTGAGAAACAAAATAGGAGGGTCAACATTGGGGGAAAATGCATCAGCCAGGACTGGGGCCAGACCGCTTCTTTCAGCAGGATCCTTGGCTTAAAAAGTCTTTGAGTCTATGGAAACAGCACACGCCTTCAACAGCTTAGAGACATATATAATCTCTATTTTATAAATAACAGGCTGAAACTATTTTCATATTATCTAAGTGGCAAAACTCCCATCACTTTCTGTAAGAGCAAGACTGGACCAAATGTTGTTGAGTCAAACAGAAAAACCTGTGGCTTGGACACAAAATCTAGGGAAAAGTCTGCCTATACGTCATCTTCATATTTATATTATTTCAGTTTTGCTGCAACAAAAAGTACATGGAAACTGTTCCTTTTTGTGGAGATATTTTGACAAGCTGCATTCTGAGGTTGGTTCTACTTCTCAGTACTTCTTTAAAATGAAAGGGCAGGGTCACCCATGAAGGGAAAATAAGTATATTTTAAAGCACATACAAAAAAAATTCTTTGATTCTTTATGGTCAAACATCTGCTAAACTACTACTTTTCTTCAATTATGGGATACAGAAAGCAACAATTATATCTATTTTCCTCAGAATTTGGGGCATATAATCAGTACTACCAGAAATCAACACAGTTTCTCTACGTATATCTGTATGCTTTGCCAATGCTGGAATACTGGAATTGAGACAAAGAAGTTGACTAAATATGGTAAACCTCCAGTTTGACAGCTTCCTAAACTGAGCACTTCCTAGTATTCAACACTTTTTGTTACCTAGGAATTCATTTTGTCAAGGTGGTGATCATTTTGAGACTCTTGTGACTCCAGGAAATCCAGGTTACTCTGCATTTCATGTTTCTCCTCTCCCTGTTGCTAAGACAGGCATTAAAGTTACTCCTTCCTTTTAAGGAGATCAAAAGAAGTGAAAACTTTCTTTTTGACCCAACAGCTTCAAATCTTGGGATATATTAAAAGGTCATTTTTTTTTTTTTTCCTCTTCAATAAAAAAAAATCTAACCTTTTCTGTGCTGCCTCTTTTTGCCATGTAAATCAGACTGAATTGGAAACTTGATGTCTTGGCATGCTGCCCACTGCTAAAGGGGAAAATAAAGAAATGTGGATTTTATCCACGAGACTACAAGGTACCAAAACGTCTCCTGCACACCATCAGAACTGTTCCAACCTTGAGTAAATCAACCAGCAGTATATCAAACCCATATCTGAGCCAAAATGAGCAAATCCCAGCAAATCCAATAAATGGACAAAGCTCTGTCCATGTCCCATAAGGTTTTCAATGCCATAGGTATGGGTTAGATAGATAGAAAAATTGTAGGTAGAGACACTCCTTGTATCCTGGAGTCAATGCTGGCTCAGGCTGGCTCAGCTAAAATATTGCTACTATTTAGGGCTTCCTATTCCTGACCCAAACAATTGCAGACT
This sequence comes from Colius striatus, assembly GCF_028858725.1. Classification (NCBI taxonomy): domain Eukaryota; kingdom Metazoa; phylum Chordata; class Aves; order Coliiformes; family Coliidae; genus Colius; species Colius striatus. The sequence continues at coordinate 73,940,172 of NC_084762.1, read as the reverse complement.
TTTGTTCACACTTGCATGGTGTATGTCAAAATGGTAAGTGAGCAGCCTCAGTATGTGCTCTGGCCATTGGGTCACTGTTAGGAAACACTGGTTTGAATTTCCATGGATAGAAGGGAAAATGAACACCTGGCATTCAAAGCCAGGTGTCTAACTGCTGATAAACTATTGCCATGTTAATAAAGAGTCCTTGAGAGCATTAGCTCTCTTATCTCACTGGGTCTCAAGCCTGAGGGCAGATAATGGGAAGGAGGGATACAGGAGATAACTGAAAGGATGTGACCTGATCTAGGTGAACCTTCTTTTGCAGGGGGGTTGGACTAGATGATCTCTAAAGGTCCCTTCCAACTCCTACCATTCTATGATTCTGTGATTTCAAGAGGTCTATGACTCAAGACAGTGGTTTTAATAGTCTAACCACACATTTTTTATTCTGTGCTTGGGACGAGTGTGACTTTTAGGTCGAATGATTTTCTGAGCAGCACACCTTGCAATTTCCTTGCCCACAGAGGATGGTGACAAGAGGCTCTCGCCAAGCATTTCCGTCAGGGCGGGCAGCCGCCCCAGCAATCGGAAAAGTGAGAGCCAAGAGCTCACCAGGGACCAGCTACCCCACATAACCTCCTCAAGCAGGAAAACCTGTCACAACTTGCACAAGGCAAGATGAAACCAGCAGAAATCATATCGGTCATGAGCAATTGGATAAATTTAAAGTCAGAAGGTAAGTAATTCAATCAAAATGATTCCATCAAGTGTGAGAAGCTGCCTGCTCTGTGAGACATTTCATTGCCATGCAGTCTTCTAGCACCAATACATACACCTCTTTAGAAACATGGCAGATCTCAGAGGAAAGTAGAAAGGTGAGGAAGAATATGGTTTTTTGAACATTACTCAATATAAACCAGTGTTGAATCTTCCAAGATATCAGAGGCATAACTACTAGTCCAACCATTCAGTTGTCGGACTAATAAAAACTTTATAAATGAAAAATGACACAATTAGCCTCTATGAGCATTTCTAAATATGTAAGTTTAATATCTTGCTAAATTAAAAAAAAAAACAAACAAACCTAAGAGTAAGACAGTGCAGGTGCAAATAACCATGCAGCTAAGAAAAAGGAAGTGAAAATCAGACTTCTCGGGATCTGAAGATGTTCACCAAGATTAAATTGCAGGTTTTCTTTGCAGATTCAGTGACACTTTTCAACATCAAAACAGCCATTTTAATGTTAGGCTACTTTTAAAGAAGCTAGGACTGGAAAGGATACAAAATAAGTTGTAAGTTTAATATTTGCTATAAATATTCTCTGATCAAAGCTCTAAAACTCAGACATATCATGGGATGAACAGATATTATTAATAGGTTTAGTTGGTTTGCTGTTTAGGCATGCATGTACTTCAATACAACAGAAATACTTCAGACAAAATTTACAGCCACAGTTTCACAAAACAAGTAAGATTTATTCCAAACATATCTTAAATTACCCAGTTTTGCTTTGTGGTGTATAAAGGGCTATATAATTTTTCTAAACAAAATAGCTTTTATACATCAATTGTTTAATTTCAAACACAGAGCTCACTATCACAAAAAAATGCAATTCATTAAAAAAATATGTGTCATGTTACCTTGTTTCCTAAACTGAATTTATTTCTCATAGAGGAATAAGAATTCTTTTGAAGTGGTCTAGGAAAAAGTCTATTGTTATTTATGGAGAGCAGAAAGTCACAGAAGCAGCTTGTCATCTGGCCTTTATGTAGCAATCCTGAGAAATCCCCACATCAATATGTACAAAAAGAAAATCTTATAAATCACTTTGTTTGCAAGCAAGCTAATATTTTGAAGTTTGAAACAAAACACCTGAATTTTTCTAAGTCCAGCTAACAGTCACTCTTGTTTTCAAAGTAATTTATCACACATGATCCACTAAAAGGCAACACATAGTGAGGTAACAGTAAGTATCAAAGACTTTTTCAAGGTGAGCATAAGAGAAGAAGGGACACATAGGTATCAATTGTTAGTGAGTGGCTGGCACTTTCCAAGCCCAGATTCTTCCTTCTCTTACTGCTGTCTTGTTTTTTGTCACAGTGAAGTGCTGAGCTTGGCAAGATGATGCACAAGAGCAGAAATCACATGTCACTCAATACCCTGGGGAGAACTTTTCTGGCCAAAATAAAAAAGAAGGGGTGGAAAACCCCAAGTCACAAAAACAATTTTCCCACCAATCTCAAAGGAGGAGTAGAATCTTTGCAAACAAGGTTGAGAAGTGTTACAAAAGGGTATAGATTTAATGGAGAGTTCAGAAATCAACTCTAATTCTACAAGTCTGTTCAACCAAACCAAGTTGAACAAAATAGCATCATTCACAATCATGTCACACACAAAAGTCCCAGAAACATAGCAGAACTATTATAGCAGGAAAAAAACTTGTTTGACCACTGAGAGCAGTGGTTGTTAGGGGCATAATACAGTTTGGAGTTAAACAGAAAGTGATACTCAGTTTTAAAAGGAAGAGTTACCTTCCAGAGGAGTTGCAACACTATTCCCAAGTCCCAACATGGCAATACTGTGATTCCTTGGTTCCAACATCATTGCAAATTCTTCTCCTCTTTCCCAGTGTGGTATTTTCACAGGCTCCAGATGCACATTTTCCAGCCCATCTTCCTGCAGAGCACTGAACATGTACTTGATGGCTGCATCTAAATTTTTGGAGCCGCTGAGTCTAGGTCCTATAGTATCAGTAAAAACTGCTAATCTTTCATAGGATCTGTTCTGAGCTTTTCCATGAACAGCAAGATCAATAATAGCTTTAGCAATATCAGTATAACCGGCTATCTCGTTTTTAATGTCTTCAAATGTTTTCAGGTAACTGTCATCTCTGCTCAAAGATCTACCAGCATACTGTGGTAACAAATTCATGAAAATGGTGAAAAATATGTACTTCATTTTTTCCTCTTTTTTCTTTTGCACAGACGGCCTATTGGGAGACAAAAAGAAAAAAAGAAATCATACAGCTATCAGCAATGTTTTTTGCTATTTGGATTGGCAGACAGACCAAAATGAAAAGAAATTAGTTTATCATGAAAATGCTTTGATCAGAACTGGCAGGAAAGTAAACTCAACTTGGAGACACAATTATTGAAAACAAATGAAAAAGATACTTAGAGCACTGGACATAAGCTTTATTGTGGTCTTCAGAAATATCCTTGGAATGCTGCATCTCTTTAAAGAATCACTGAATCTAAACCCAGGGCAGCTCCCTTCCAGGAGAAGCTTTGCATCTTCTTTCTGTTAGGAGCAGGATTTGCCATAAGTGCCAAATCAAAAGTCTTCACACAAAACATCTGGACAAAAACATTTCTTAAAGCACTCATAAATAAAACTGCATCTTAATCTCTATCTTGATAATCACGAAGACACTTTCTACTGCATTCGAAAGATGTTAGAGTAATTTAGATCCAATGCCCCCAGGAAGAAAGTATTACTTTCTTTTATTATTTAAATTCATGACCACCAGAGAAATAAACTTCTTATTACCTGTTGTATCTCTAAAGAACTGACTTCAGCAGCACTGTAGAGAGTTGCAGCACCAGGGATGCTGATCCTGTGCGAATACCGAGAGTTATCTTTGTAAATGCTTAATAGTTTATCCTTCTTACTGTTAAAACTTCTCACAAATTAAAAGCACTCTCAAATTTTTAATTCTGTAGAGCAAGTTTGTCTATACTATTAATTGAACAAAAAACCTCTCTACAATCAGTTGGAGTATTTGCAAAGCTCTTTTGCAGCATAGGAAGCATGAGTATGCAAACCTAAAATACAAAAGTCTTTACTGTTATACACAAAAAATAAATTTGTTTCTTTTTCCTTTGAATTTAGATCATTAATAAAAATTAGCGATAAGAATTAAGGCTTTTAAATCAGCTATATAGCTGCAGCTATTATGAGACTTAAAACTATAGTCATTAGCTACAGCCAAGTGAAGTGACAATGGCTAGTAGCCCAAAAAGATTTTGATTCCTCACTTTTGCCATTTTCATGGACTTTCATGGGAATACCAGTATTTCTGAAAAAGAATGTAATTGCCTAACGTGGATAAAATACAAGTAAATCAAACCTGCATGGAAGAAGAATTACTAAAAGCTTTAGCTGTTAAGATTTCCATATTATTTTCCTTCCCTGTGTTCATTTAATATTTTGGGAGAGTTAGACTCTTCATTTCATAGTCACTGACCTGAGGAAGCACAATATATTTACCTTGTATTTTTGTTTGATGATGTTATACGCATCCAGAAAGTCAGTATAAAGCAGGGAAGAGGGTATGAGTGTACGTGTGTATGTATGCATACATGTATTTGCATACATTATATCCACATATGATATTCACATGCAAAATACCCAAAAAATCTACTTTATTTTCAAACAATTGCACACTACAGGAGGTCTCATGGAGTGAGGTTTAATCGAGCATTAATTCTCAGTCATTTTATAGAGCAGGCAAATTTCACAATAAACAAACAGCTTTCTAAATCATCATGCCAGAAGGGACTAGAGTATCTATCTTGTCTGACCACCTCAGAACAGTGATTGCAGGATATTCCTGAATTAATTCCCACCACCAGCAGCCACACAGCAAACCAGCAGTCAAGGCAATTCTTGACAGAATAAGGTGAGGTTACACCAGCTTTGTCACCCTGGGAACACATGCCACAGTTGTATATGAAGCTTCTGCAAGCTCCATTTTGAAATATCTTAGCTAAGGGACCTCCTTTCCACTTAAGTTTGTTACAATGAACTGCAAATAGATGAACTCATTTTCTCAAACCACTCATACTGGACAATTTTCCAGCATTTGCAATAAATAAATAAATGCCTTTGATGTAACAAAATTACCTTAATATACAATTAATTCTGACATTGGATCTAAATGTGCCTTGTCCCATTTCCTCTCCTGTTCTCTCTTAGTTTCTGTGTATTTATACTTCCACCTAGAAATCTTTGACTCAGTGTAGGTTGCAGTAACCACTCATTTGATCTCTCCTTGTTCAAGAAACATGCTGAGATTAACAAGGATCTAGGAAATTCAGATGTTACTTTGGTAGTTACAATTGCTGCTTTTTTTTCTGATTTTTCTCAGATTTTTATTCACCTTATTCTTCCAAAGAAGCTTCACTTTAACAGTGGTAGATCATGCTAGGGAAAGCTGAATTATCACCCTCGGTAAAGAGTCTAATTGGTACTAATGTGAATGCTTACTTGTAACTTTAAAGCATAACTTCTGGAAAGTCAGTAAGTGCCTATCACAGAAGAGTTAAGGTTGGAAGGGACTTCTGGAGCTCATCTTGTCCAATCCCCTGCTCAAGCACAGCCATCTAGAGCAGGCTACGCAGAACCATATCCATATAGCTTTTGAATGTCTCCAAGGAGGGAGACTATAACCTCTCTATGCAACCAGTTTCACCTCAGGCACCATAATCATAAAACATGTTTCCTGATGTTCAGTGAACATCTCCCGTATTTCACTGTCTACCCATTACCTCTAGTCTTGTCACTGGGCATCACGGAAAAGAGGCTGCTGCTGTCCTCTTTGCCCCTTCACATCAAGTCTCAGCTCCCTCAACCACATCTCATATGGAAGATGCTCTGAGCCCTTAGTCATCTCCCTCTTGTACTAGGGAGCCCAGAACTGGACCCGGTACTCCATGTGTGGCCTCACCACAGCTGAGCAGAGAGGAAGGATCACTTCCCTCAAACTGCTGGCAAAATTCCTCCTAATGTAGCCCACCAGGCTGTTGGTCTTTGCCGAAACTTTGTGTCCACCAGGACACTCAGATCCTTTTCTGCAGAACTGTTTTCCAGCTGAGTAGCCCTCAGCATGCCTTGGTGAGTGGGGTTTTTCCTCATCAGGTGCAGAACTTTTCATTTCCCTGTGTTGAATTTCATGAGGTTCCTGCCAGCCCATTTATCCAAGCACTCCAGCTGTCCTCTCACATAAAGGACAACTCCACCTCCTTTTCTTCCCAGCTTGTCCTTCCTAAAGAGCATATATGCATCCATGGCAGCATTGCAGTCATGTGAGCTACCCCTCCACATTTCCATGATTCCAATGAGATCATAGCCCTGCAACTGCACACAGATCTCTAACTCCTCCCATTTATTCCCTATGTTGCGCAAATTAGTGTAGAGGTACTTAGAAGCATGGATTTGTCAATGGAAACAGAGGAGACAACCCACAGCATTTTTGTGAGAGCTGTCTGATCAGCTACAAGGCAGCAGGGATGACCCATCAGGCATGTATTCATAAGATGCCATCAGAAATGTTGGCTGTGCAATGCAGAATTAAGACACAGAGAGAAAAAATTAAGGAATTCTAGGATCCATAAAGCACCAGAAGAAACAAACAAGAGAAACAAAACCAAAACAAAAACACTCACACAGACAAACTGTAGTCACCAAGCCTAGCTCACAGGATAATCAGCACAAATTGCCAGCCTTTCATAGGCTTTTATGGGTCTTTTCATAAACAGCCAGTTAAACAATAGCTTTAGCAATATAAGAATATTAAGATATTCTCCTTGATTATTCAAATGTCCCCTAAACTTGAGATGAAGGTACTAACAAATTATTCACAATGAAGTTTCATTATCCCAAAAGAACAAGAAGAATAATCTGTGATTTCGTCTATGAATGGTAAATCTATCACACAGAGTTCCTCTCTCTCAGTGAGACAGAGGGCAAAGGTCTTACATAATCAGGAGCAAAGGACTCGGGTTATCTCAGGACACTGACAGAGAACTGTAAAATGCCTTTTATAGTCTGAGTTACTGTTTATTTGTGGTTATATTACACAGAGGGTATTGGTGTATTTTTATTGCTATGCTCTGTACTTTCCCTCTGTTCCTTCCCTTTGGACAGGCTTATAGACATCCTCCACTAGAGACATCAGCAATTTTCTCAGGATGACCATGCTCATTCCCTGTTTTTTGCCAAGCTCGTCATCCACAAAGAAGCAAGCAAAATAATCTGATTTCTGTCATAAGACAAATTCTTGCCTAGTGGAGTAAGCCAACAACTTTGTAGAGTTAGTTTCAAAAACCTGTGGTTTGGAATTTGTTTGTTTAAGGGTTTGTCAAATCTACCAGACAAAGTTGATATTTTTACCTGTTAGAAAATACAAGAAGATAGATTGTTTAATTGGCATTGGCCATCTGAAATAGCCCCCAGCTGCCAACTTAATGCATTTTTTCAATGGAGAAGTGAAGCCACAGCTATCACATTTCCCTTAAATAAGAAATGCTTTCTCTGCTCTTCATGGCCTCATTCAAAACCAGCAGCATCCTCATTCAAAACTCTGCCCCAGAGGAGCTGCATTTGAGTTTCACTCTTTTCAGGAATTTCCTGCTGAACACCCAGAGAAGACTTGCTTGCAGAACTTTTGTGGAAGTAACATAATCCTGCCACGCAAAGCAGCATTTCACTATCTGCCACTGCTTTAAAAGAGGAGAGTAAATGAATTCAAACCCTGGGCAAGGACACAAGAATGGGAACGTAATTTATTTTGTTTTCCTTGAATACTCCAGTATAATCTGTCCAAAAGCTAGTAGCACTCAGAAATAAGTCTCTGCTAGGTAAAATAACATCATACTCACTTGGACTGCAATACAGTAATCACTCCACTGCAAATTCAGAAAAGGAATAGCACATCTCTTGTCCCAGTCGCTGCAACATTAAGTTTATCACCCTAGTGAATGATCTAGGAAAAGAGAATACTGATTTTTGCACATTTCACTCGTTAAGACTCAGCAAATGAACATCCCAGTGCCAGCCAATTTTTAAAAAATAAGACAGTCACAATCATTTCATTCATTTAATTATGCACTGAATTCCTTCAGTAGAAGTTTAGAGCAAAATGAGATACAAAGAAAACATACTTTCAGGTAGTACAGTCCTTTCTCCCAGCCCTTCCCTGGCTCTTTAGTACAAAACAACCATTTTCTAAACTAGGGATAAGAATCTGGGATTCTCCTTGCTCTTGCAGGATGAATGTTTTTAAAGGCTTTCAATCCTTTTACTTTACTTCTCTAATGCTGTAAATCTTGCACATATGAAGAAGACATAGAACTGTCCCATTTCCAGCCTTCTCTGCAGCCTATGCAGCCTCATGTTTAGGATATCCTCCTAAAAAGTGAAGCTCTCAAGATGATATAAAACCTATAACTCCCACTTTTCCAAAGGACTTCTAATCACTGACATAACAAACAACAACTGAAACCCACCATTGCTCTTCTCCCCATGTTGAGCAGAATTGAAAGCCATTCAGAAATTAGACACTGCATGTTTATTCCAGATGAATTTGGTCTCTTCAGAAACTTCAGCAGGGCTCAGAGTTTAATCACCTCCAGCTTAAAGGGTTATGTAGGCTCTCAGCTTTCTGAGATAAAAGAATACACTTATGAACCATGGCAACTCTGTGGTCCATAATGAGGACAAAGCTAAAAAGTAGTACTGTAAAATGGTTCCAGTTCTCTTAGCTTTGGGTGAAGTGGATAGAGGGTAACCAGCCATGGCAGTACCACATACAGAAGGCAGGACATGGTCTGAATACAGTCCACAGAAGAGAGAGATTTCTTCCTGCAAAATCCTAGCAGAACATTTTAAAGGGAAAGTCTGGAGCAAGGAAGTCTGGGGTCTGATGAGATGCACCCACAAATGCTGAGAGATTGCTGATGTCATTGTGAGGTCAGTCCCAATTACATTTAAAAGGTCATGTTACTCCTATCTTCAAGTGCAAAAGGCATAAGGAACTACAGGTCAGTCAGTCTCATCTTAATCCCTGGCAAGGTGACAGGCCTTGAAAATCTTCCTGGGAATTACTTCCAAACATATGAAAGACAATAAGATGACTCAGAATAGTCAGCATAGATTTACCAAGGGGAAATCATGCTTAATCAACCTTATAACCTTCTAGGACAAAATTACTGGATTGGTAGATGAGGGGAAAGCAGTGGATGTAGTTTGCCTTGACATTAGTAAGGCAAGTAATCATTAGTAGTCATTAATAAAGCAAATAGACATTAGAAGTCTAGTAGACTTCAACATCTCCATTAAAGACCTGGATGCTTGGATAGAGAGCAGATGAGAGACACTTGCAGATAATATGAAGTCAGGAGTGGCTGTGTACATGATGCTTATGCTGCTATGCAGAGTGAAAGGAGAAATAGGTAGGCAGGAACCTTACGAAGTTCAAGAAGAGGAAATGAAAAGTCCTGCATGTGAGGAGGACTAAGACCCATGGACCAAGACAGACTGGGGTCACTCAGCTGGAAAGCCAATTAGCAGGGAATGATCAGGGATCTTGGTGGACAAGCTGAGCATGAGTCAGCAATCCACCCTAATGGCAAGACCAACAGCCTGGCGGGCTGCACATTAGGAGGAGTATTGCCAGCAGGTGGAGAGAGATGATCTTTCCCCTTTGTTCAGCACTGGTAAGGTCATACCTGGAGTACTGGATCCACTTCTGGGCTCTCCCATACAAGAGAGATATGGACCTACTGGAGAGAGTCCAACAAAGGGCCATGAAGATGATTAAGGGACTAGAGTATCTATACTAAGAGGACAAATTGAGAGAGCTGGGACTCTTCAGCCTGAAGAACAGACTCAGGGGATGTTTCATCAATGAGCATAAATATTTGATAGGAAGCAGTGAAGAAGACAGCCCAGCTTTTTTCAGTGGTGCCCACCAACAGCACAAGAGGCAATGTGTACAAACTGAAACATGCACACCTGAACAGAAGAACGCAGTTTTTTACTGTTACGGTAGTCCAACACTGGAACAAGTTCTGAAGTGTCCCTGATGGGAGATATTCCCGACCTGACTGGGCACATGCCTGGGCAACCTGCTGCAGCTGAACCTGTTTAAATGGGGGGGTTTGGACTAGATGAGTTCAAAACATATCTTTCAACCTAAATCTGTGATTCAGAATATAAAAGGAAGCCATAAACACCAGCTGAAAGGATTTTTTAAAATCAAGGGAGAAAGGTGCTAAGTATGTAGAAGGAAAAGAAATTAAAGGCAGGAAATAAGTCTTGTCCAGTTCAACTGGGTACAAAAGAGAACTAAATGCACAGCATAATGAGACCTTAGTAGTACAGACTGGCATAAGATACGTTTAATACTAGCTAAGCAGCTAATTTAAGGATGTTTCTACCTATTCTCAGATCCATTTGTTTGTAAGTAACTACTGTCTTTGATGCTAAAGGGCAAGATCATTGGACTCTTCATATTTTACGGTGCCCTCATGTAAAAGAGCTGTAGCACATCCAATCTGTAACCATGCTAACTTGTGTTAGCACCATTAAAATCATTACAACATAAATTACTTAAATGTAACAGATGGAAAAGAATGGAAGAGGATAAAAAAGTATCAGATGAGAACACTGTCTACAGCAATCAGATAGCTGGAAGGGAGGCAAAGGGAACAGAAATAGGATAAACAAAGCTAGAGCAATGCTGCTTCTCCACTGTGGCAAAGTTTTCCCAAAATCCCAGTTGAAAATACAGACAAAAGGATACAGGGAGTTCACAAGAGCCATGGTTATGGGAAATGAGGAAAGAAAACAATAAATTGAGGACATTAACCACTTAATTTCTAGAGATTTGCAAAATCTGCAGACTATCTATCAGTTTCCTAAACATGTACCATTCGATTTTCCTCCAAGGAATGTAGGAAACCTTGAAATCACACGGTGGTTTTGATAACATGAGAATAGACTGAAAAGCCCCAGGGTAACAAACTCACATGCTGTGGAGTGATGTCTGATACATTTAATAGCATCTTAAAGAAAGTTTGTTGTGACAGCTGTGGAGTAGGATGACTGGAAGGCTAGGTGGACTTGAAAAATGAGGAGATTTCTGCCTAAAAATAAAGTCATAGAGTTATTCCATCACTTAGAAAGATAAGGGGGGCAGGGCGGGAAACTTTATGATCTTGAAGAGTGAATCAGAAAAGCAGACATTCCTTAAAGACCGCTTTTCCAGAACTGTCAAGATTCCTCATCTGGGAGAATGTTTAATCAGATGGAAAATCTTGGCTTTGGAAATATTCACAGTCAAAGTTACCATTTACATCAAAAACTCCTTAAAATGAGCCTTTTTACATCTAAAGCTAAGGAAAGGAGGAATCCAACACAACATGGATACAAGACTTTGAATACAATATGAAATCTTACTACTTGGACTAAAAAGTCTAGAACTCCAGAGGAAATTTCTGAAATTTACCTTGACCAACTTCTGGAGGATGGAGCCAGGCTGTTCTCAATGATGTCCAACAATAGAACAAGGGGCAATGGGTACGAGCTGGAACATAAAAGGTTTCAAAGAAATACAAGGAAAAACTTTGTCACTGTAAGAGTGACAGAGCACTGGAAGTGGATTCTCCTTCTCTGGAGACATTCAACCACCTGGACAATGTTCCTGTGTGACCTACTATAGGTGACCCTGCTCTGGCAGGTGCATTGGACTAGATGATCTTTTGAGGTTCCTTCCAAACCTTAAGATTCTGTGATTCAGAAGAACTATCTTGATTTTCTACAACTGAGAAATGTCCTGAAAGATAAATGTGAACTAGTAGGGTATGACTGTATGTGCTCAGATAGTGATATTGACTTACACAGACACAGGAGGAAGTGAAATGTTTAAAGAAGGACAAGGGTGAAAACAGGGAATGCCCAAATGTGCCCAGAGATACTGCAGTCATAGCTCCTCATGTGTCAAAATAAAAAGTTCATACCCTATTTAGACTCTGTATGGTGGAAATACCATAGCTTTACATAAGGAGGAATCAGTAAAAGAATCACACTTAACTCTTGCTTTACCTGCAAGCCTCAGAATAGTAACAGGCTACCTTGGTATAATCTTATTCAGCAGCTGCTGCTAAAACAGATGGCAGTAATCCTGAGGAATCACACTGTAATCCTTGTGCAGAGTACTGTATCAGCAAAGCCAAAGAAATGATCGGTCTGCTACTTCCCTAAAATGCAGTGGTAGCCAAGAAAAAATTAAGTTAAAAATAATTAAAACAAAAGACATTACCACCAAATAATGCCTGGGCCATGCAGCAGCTGATACTCTTAATCAGCATTCAAAATATAAATAGTTCTCAAAAGGGAGGAGGAACACTCTTTTCAGAGGCAAAAGATGCAAATTCCATGGGACTTTTAGATGAGAACAACTGAATAGAACAGAAATATTTAATGAAAGGAAGGCAGTTAGGAAACAATGACACTGAAATACACAATATTGTTCATATTACAATGAATGCCAAAGTACATAGCTAATACCAGCTGATGGCATTGAAAATCAACTGGAGGGAAGGTGGGAAAGATTATTTTGGACATTTAAATCAAAACATAACAGAATAGGGCCGCAATTATATTATCTAGTATTCTGATGCTCAACTGTGGTGACACTTCCTCCAAGTCTGCAACTATTGCTCTGGTTTTAAAAAAAAGGACAAGTTGCCTTCAGGCATAGAAAGGCTGGCTTGTGAAAGGAAATATACATATCTATACACACCCATTCTGAGACAAAACATTAGTAGCCTCTTACTAATTCTGGGAAACTTTCTTGATTGCAAAAGTACTTGGGACAGACATATACCTTGTATCTTCACAAAATTCATATGTAACTGAGACACAAACCCTTCAGAACTGTATATTTTTCTTTCAGTCTTTCCTACAAGAGAAAAGCACTCCCATTCTCCTGAGGCACTATAACCACAGAAATCTTCTCTTGCAACCAATTCTGTATTTTCTGAATTTTGTTATCAAGGAGATCAACTAGGCTATGGAAAAAAATAAAGTACCCAAGAGGGAAAAGCAAGAGACCACAAATTAAGGAGCATCAAAGAAAAGAATCGCCAGCAAGGCACCATACTTAAACATCTATTACCCAAAACTGTAAACTAAGTTACTTTTTGGAAAATACATTCAACAAGACATCTAACATCCTGTATTGTGTTAAATTATTCCCACAATTCTGATGGTAAATATTTTCTTTCTCTTTTCATTGAAAGACTAGGAGACTGCAGCCTGCCAAAGGATGAAACCTATCTTCATGCCAGGAGAAAGCTTAAAAGAGAAGGTATGAGCTACAAGCAAATGATCAGTCCATATCTCTGGATAGCAAAAGCTGATAAAGTTGATGGATGGATGTCGTAACAAGAGCAAACCAAGTTTTGTTAACAACAATCAGAGCAGGGCTGTTACTATCACAACTTGTTCTGCCACCCTTATGAAAGCTGAAAGGAATAAAATTGCCAAGTTTGTGGCACATAACTTTATCCTGAAGGGCAAAGGAGTCCAGGAAGGCTGGACATTCTTCAAGAAGGAAATCTTAAAGATGTAGGATCAAACTGTTTCCTTGTGCAAGAAGATGAGCTGGTGGGACAGAAGACCACTCTGGCTGAACAGAGAGCTTCTGCTGGTGAGGATGTGGTGAAGTCATGTAGGGAGAAAATTAGAAGGGCCAAGGCTCAACTAGAAGTTAAGATGGCCACAACTGTAAAAGACAGTAAGAAAATTTTCTACAAATATATTAGTGTAAAAAAGAGGCCTAAGGTGACTCCTGCCTTTAATGGATGAAAGGAGAAACCTAGTGAATAAGGATGAGGAAAAAGCTGAGGTACTTAATGCCTTCTTCGCTTCATTAAGTCTTCAATACTAAAACCAGCCCTTCTCTGGGCACTCGTCCACCAGAGCCAGAGGACAGGGGACAGACTGCAGCTGACTTAGTGCAAGGGAAAATGGTGTGCAACCTGCTGCCCCACCTTGACACACACAAGTTGATAGGACCAGACAGAATCCACCCAAGAATGCTGAAGGAACTGGCAGAAGTGCTCACTGAGCCACTCTGTGAGAGCTGGAAACAGGCTTCTTGGGAAGAGTATAGGAACATTGCCAGGGAATGCAGTGGTGCAACCAGGAAGACTAGAGCCCTTCTAGAATTATGTTTAGCCAGGGAAGTTAAGGACAGTAATAAGGCATTTTCCAGGTATCTGGCAGAAACTACAGGCCAGTCAACTCATCCTGATTGTCATCACTAAACATATGAAGGAAAAGATGGTTGTCAGGGGGAGTCAACATGGACTCACCAAGGGGAAATCCTGTTTAACCAACCTGATATCCTTCTATGAGTGCATAACCAGCTGGCTAGATGAGGGGAGAGCAGCAGATGTCATCTATGTTGACTTCAGCAAGGCTTTTCACACTGTCTCCCATAACATACTCATCAGAAAGCTCAGGCAGTGTGGCTTGGATGAGTGGACAGTGAGGTGGATCAAGAGCTGGCTGAATGACAGAGCCCAGAGGGTGGTGATCAATGGCACAGAGTCAAGTAAGAGGCCTGTGGCCAGTGGAGTTCCACAGGGATCAGTTCTGGGGCCAGTCTTGTTCAACATCTTCACCAATGATCTGGATGAGGAGACAGAGTGTACCCTCAGCAAGTTGGCTGATGACACCGAAATGGGAGGACTGGCTGATTCCCCAGAAGGCTGTGCTGCCATTCAGCGGGATCTAAACCAGCTTGAGTGTTGGTCAGAGAAGAATCTCATGAGGTTCAACAAGGACAAGGGCAGAGTCCTGCATCTGGGAAGGAACAACCCCATGCACCAGTACAGGCTGGGGATTGACCTGCTGGAGAGCAGCTCTGCAGAGAGAGACCCGAGAGTCCTGATTGATAATAAACTAACCATGAGCCAGCAATGTGCCCTCGTGGCCAAGAAGGCCAATGGCATCCTGGGATGCATCAAGAAGAGTGTGACCAGTAGGGCGAAGGATGTTCTGCTCCCTCTCTACTCTGCCCTGGTGAGGCCTCATCTGGAGTCCCTTCCAATCCTACCATTCTGCGATTCTCTGATTGTACTTGGCACTGGTGAGGCTGTACCTTGAATACAGGACCCCTCACTACAGGAAGGACATTGAGTCCTGGAGACTCTCTAGAGACAGTTAACTAAGGTGGTGAAGGGTCTGGAGAACAGGACTTATGAAGAACAGTTAAGAGAGCTGGAGATATTTAGCCTAGAGAAGAGGAGGCTGAGAGGAGATATGATCACTCTCTACAACTACCTGAAGGTGAGTTGTGGTGAGGTAGGGGTCAATCTCTTCTCTCCAGTAATCAATGGAGGACAGGAGGAAATGGGTTCAAGTTGCACAAGAGAAGGTTTGGACTGGACATTAGGAAGTACTTTTTCACCAAGAGGGTAGTTAAGCATTGGAACAGGCTGCCCAGGGAGGTGGTGGAGTCACCATCCTTGGAGACATTCAAAAGATGCATAGATGAGGTACTGAGGGATGTGGGTTGTTTTAGTGATAGGCTTAGTAGTGTGAGGTGAGTGGTTGGACTCAATGATCTTAAAGGTTTTTTCTAACCGTAATGATTCTGTGACTCTATGAAAGATTTAAAAAAAAAAGGCCAAAAAAAGCAAGACCAATATTTTCAGAAGTATCCAACCATTTCAGCTATCTTTCTCCATATACCTACAATCTCATTTTACAGACTACAAGTAGCACCACAATTCGAAATTAAGTCAATTATTCTTTGTTGAATATTATTTTTAAGAATTTTCATAAATCAAATTTCCTGGTTAATATAACTGTAACATTTCTGAGCATCTTTTCTATTTATTAGGTTTTTTTAATACAGTCTTGCTCTACATTAGCAAGAAAAGGCGCGTTCCTCATACTGCTATAGTAACAACATTCCATTTGTGAACAGCTGAGAAATCTGGTGAACATATTGCTAGACTTGTTAAGAAAACTGATATTCTAGTCTTTTGCCTCTTTACTGTAGGATATGCCCACCAAGCCTTCCCTCTCAGAGTAACAAAGGATGAATTTGTAAATACAAGTATATGAAAGTGGCATAGCATCAAGTATTTCTCAATTCAATGGACAGAAAAAAAATATTTATGATGCACACATTACTTAAGTGTGAGAAAGGATACTCCCCATTTCATCATGGAGCACAACAGTTACCATGCATAAGGTGGTTCTGATTCTGCAGTTAACTTCGAATTACCTTTTACTGTCATTTAAGAGACAAAAAAATATCATACAATTTTACTATTGCAGGACAAAAAAAAAGTCAGTTATGACAGTAGATCTGCATCAACAGTCCCAGCTAAGATTAGGATCCACAGTGCTACCTACTGCACAGATACCCTGAGACAAATGTGCCTTTAGGGCCTTACAACTACAGACAGACAAAATGGACCAATAATTTTGAGAGGAGAGACACAGAAGTGACATCTCCAAGTGATTCAGTTGCCACAAGAAAGACATTTCAATTAGCATGATCACTCAACCCCTTTCCCCTGACAGTACCAAGAGAAGCTGGTCAGAAACTTACTGTGGTGAAGCAAATGGTCATGTTACAAAAAGTCAACTGAAAATCAAAGTGGAAAACAACCTCAAAACAACAAAATCCCCAAACAACATACCAAAGAGTAAACATGTCAATTATATCGAAAGGGCAGTGACACGTGGTGACACCAAGTGAGTCTGGGTAAGACAATTCTTATTTTTCTCACCCAGGTAATTCTATTTCCAGAATTGATTATCTGAAGATATGTTTGCGTCAGCATTTTAATTTTTTTTTAGCAAAATAGATATAAGTGTAACTAATTTCTGTATCTGGTAAGCTAGTAATAAATATCTGAAAATGTCTGTTTTCAATTTAATTCACACACTAACACAGCTGGCATGTTTCTCTCCAGAACTCCCATGTGATGATTCAGAAGAACCATCTTCCAGGTAAACTGTGAAACAGCTTGCACTGAGCTACTCTAGGTTAGCAAATACTAGGTAATTTTGTGTTGACAAAATATGAGCATGGGAAAATATGTACAGGGAAGACTAGTCCTATAATATTTTCATGTGAAAGTTCATTTTAAATATTTAGTTCTCAAGCATATATCTTGCTACTACTAGCTTCAGGTCCTTTGTTTTTTAACAGGAGGAAACAAAACAGCCAGACGTTTCCTAAGTCCTAAATACTTCAGTTCAGATTGCATAAGGCAAAGCTGACAGACAGGTGTCATTTCCCATACTCCAGAGAAGTTTTTACACTGACCATCTTTGAAAAGACCAGCTCACCACCACTACCAAGAACACACTAGGCCCAGGTGGGTGACTGTGTCCAAGCTCAGGAAGCACACAGTGACTCCATTTCCAGACTCCAGTTGCTTATCCTGTCCTTCTGCTATTGCAGGTGACAGCCACAAGCTCCTGGGTCTAATGGAGGAGTTATGCTTGGAACATAATAAAAAGTGAAGCCATTTAGACACTCTTTAAATTGCTATTCAGATACAGTGTTATAAAACGGGGCAGGGACCCTGGGTCTTCGGGCACCTCTGGCTTTTATCCTACCTGCTAAGTAGCCCTCCGCCAGCACAGCTTTGGGAATGCTGCCTTAAGTGTTTCTAATCACAAGACCAATCTTTAAGGAGACAAAAGCTTGCAAAAACAACCCACTTAGAGCACTTTACTTTGATTTACCTATAAATGGCGATTTTCTAAACCACACATTTGGCCTGTCATAATTGCATAAAATTTAGAGGGCTTTATCCACAGCATGAGCAGAGAGACTACTTAACATTTAGGGCTCTGCTATTACTAGCATGAGGAAGAAATAGAGTCTCTGCCTCCTCTAGTGAATCCAAAAGTTGGAAATGTTAATCGCTTTTTGAAATAAATGCAATTCCAAATTTAAATTAAACTGGTATTGGAGGATCACTTATATTTGCCCTTGCAAGCAGGGGCAGATGATGAGGTATAGTGCACATAAAATTACAACTGTTCCTTCATTCAGAAGCAGACAAAAAGTCATCTTTCACTTCTCCATTCCTTTCAGGATGACGGTGTTACTGTGTGTGCCCAAATTTTCTTGATTTCCATATCAGCAGCACTCATCAGAAAGCTCTTCTTTGAAACCCTTTGGAAGCCAAGATGGGATATAAGCAGTGCTTTGGTCAATGGGTTATGTATCAGTCCTGCTCCGCAATGACAACTATTTCTGTTATCAATAGGAACAGATCTGATGGCAACACTAATCCTACACTCCTTACTCCATGTTTGAGTACCAAGTACTTAGATATAAATGCCAGGAGAGCAGGCAAGGTCAGGAAGAAGCCTACATTTCTTAAGTTTATTATCCCATTTGATTCCTAGATTAAGGCTTTTTCTAGAGCGAAATTACCTTCTGCATTCAGAAGAGCAGCTGAGTTTGCACAGACCACCACCCGCAGTGGCAATGATGCTTGCAGCTAACAGTCCAGCTGCTACTTCACCGCAGATGAAAATGTTTTCCAGGAAAAAGGCTAGCAATAGCTGGCTTCCACTCTTCCTGTGCCACTCGTCTGTAGGGACACGAGACGTTAGACAGCTTGCTTCATTTGGACAATTTTGGGAGCTCACATTAGACAGATGCACACTCAAATCATTATTTATACTGTGTGCATCTGTCTTTTATATATATATATAGTTTACATACTGATAAGATCCAAATAGTTATTTTTATAGAACAGTCTTCAAAAGAATTTTCTCATGCTCCCTTTCCTGTCCCCATGCTTCTCAACCAGGCTACATGTTCTGGACTTTCAGGAAACGATCACTAAAGAATCAGAGTAGTTTGTGTTGGAAGGGATCTTTAAAGGCTGTGTAATCCAACTACTCTGCAATAAGCATGGACATCTTCAACTAGATCAGTTTGCGTCCAATCCTTGGATGTTTCCAGGGATGGGGCATCTACTATCTCTTTGATCAATCTATTCTAGTGTTTCACCACCTTCATTGTGAAAAATTTGTTCCGGAGGAGGGCAACAAAGATGATCAGAAGTTTGGAGCATCTCTTCTATGAAAGCAGGCTGAGACAGCTGGGGATGTTCGGCTTGGAGAAGAGTAGACTCTGAGGAGACCTTATAGTAGCGTACCATTATGAGGAAAGGCTACGGGAATTGGGGCTGTTTAGTCTGGAGGAGACTGAGGGATGATCTTATTAACATTTATAAATATCTAAAGGGTGGGTGTCAGGAGGTTGGCAGATCCCTTTTTTCTATAGTAGCTAGCAACAGGACAAGGGGTAATGGGATGAAGCTGGAACACAAAAAGTTCCACTTAAATATAAGAAAAAACTATTTCACTGTGAGGGTGATGGAGCAGTGGCACAGGCTGCCCAGAGGGGTTGTGGAGTTTCCTTCCTTGGAGGTCTTCAAGACCCGCCTGGACATGTTCCTATGCAACCTGATCTAGATGAACCTGCTTCTGCAGTGGGGTTGGACCATATGATCTCTAAAGGTCCCTTGCAACCCCTATAATTCTATGATTCTATGAATACTTAAGAATGCCGACAAGAAAGCTGGAGAGGGACTTTTTACAAGGGCATGTAGTTGTAGGACAAGAGGTAAGGGCTCCAAACTCAAAGAGGGTAGATTGAGGTTATATATAAGGAATAAGTTTTTTACTGTGAGGATGGTGAGGCACTGGAACAGGTTGACCAGAGATGTTGTGGATGTCTCATCCCTGGAAGTGCTCAAGGCCAGGCTGGATGGGGCTTTGAGCAACTTGATCTAGCAGAAGGTGTCCCTGACAATGGGCAGGGGAATGGAACTAGATGATCTTCAAGGCACCTTCCAGCCCAAACTATTTTACGATTTTATGATATGATTCCATATTTAGTCTAAATCTACCTTTTTTTTTAGTTTTAGACCATTATCCCTTGTCCTGTTGCAACAGGCCCTGCTAGGAAGTCTCTCTCCATCTTTCTTACAAGCCCCTTTTTAGTATTGGAAGCCTGCAATAAGGTATCTCTCAGAGCCTTCTCTTCACCAACGTTCTCATCTGAATACATTTAATTCTAACATCCAACACACTGAGAACAGAAACAATGGAGAAATGACATATCTTCCAGCATTATAACAATGAGGAAAAGCCAAAGGATATAAAACAGCATGAAAAAGAGAAGAAAACTTTATGAAATTCAACTACTACTCCCCTGAAACATAACTGCTCTGACTTTGGTAAACCCTTGAGACCTGTAAATGCATAGTAGTGAGATTGACAAGAGTGTGGTATATAATGTAACAATGAGATGGCTGAGAGGGCTGCACCATAAGCATAAGAAAATGGCACTGGTTTAAAGAAAAAAAAATCACACAACTGAAAACGAGCAATAAATATCAGATACACTTTATAGACACATATATCATGCAATTTTTAGTTGCTGGGCTCATACCCTGACTTATAGTAAAGGTCAGCAAAACAGGATTCACTTTTTATGGGTTTCTTTTTAATGCTTCTATTTTAAATAAAACTTGCCATATGATCTAGACCAAGGGAACACAGGATATATCACTGGTGGTAATGACAGCTCCTCAAATAAAGTTAAAAAACCACGTTGACTTCTTTCAGCCTAAAACCTTAAACTATGATGTAATTTTCACAAATAGTATCAGAAGGGAGAGTATGATGTGGGGAAAAATAAAGTATCATTTCTGGCTGTACCAGAATTTCCATGCTAGAGACAGCACCAAGTCTGGTTTGCTTACAAATGCAAAATAACTCATGCTGTTTTATCAAAAGGATTCTCTTTACTCCAAACCAATATTCTGGGTCAAAAAATCAGACCTACTTTGAGCAATGAGGACTGCTAACAGAAACATCACTTATCACTGGGAAATACCTTTTCCTCTATAGGGAAAATGACTTGCAAGTGAGTTTTCAGCTCACCTACTGTGACACATAAACACAGAACGATAATAATACTCTTCTGACCACCTTTTTCAATTAAACAAAAAATTCATTGTCCCAGTCAAAAATTAGATGTGAGGCTGAAGACACTGTTGGCATCTTTTATGAGCTCAGCAAACTTTGAAGAGATGTTTTGACATTCAGCATAATCTTTTCTCTCTAAGTTTCTTCTAGTTTGATGCCTTTCTCTTCTCTCATCACGAGATTTGCTAGAACAGTCCAAAATTGGACAACTACTAAAAAGCCCCATCTGATCCACCCATACCAGATACACTGGTATGCAATTTGGTTATTGCAATTCTTTTTAACAATCACAACTATAGTATACACCACATGGTACTACAAAGCAAGATGTGTGTTCTGACTTGAGGGGAATCCACTGCTGGAAACAAGCATCATAGAATCATAGAATCATGGAATGGTAGGGGTTGGAAGGGACCTTTAGAGATCATCTAGTCCAACCCCCCTGCAGAAACACGTTCACCTAGATCAGGTCACATAGGAACATGGCCAGGCGGGTCTTGAAGACCTCCAAGGAAGGAGACTCCACAACTCCTCTGGGCAGCCTGTTCCACTGCATCATTTGGTTACTCTTGAAAGTGCAGCCAGAGATATTCCTGCTCACTACTATCCTTTCTGCAAGTTTTCTTTTCAGTTGCAGGTCCAAAACAAAGCATTAATCATAGACTTTAACTGCAGCAGTAACATATCTTGAAAATGGTGTCAGTGTATTTTGCCAGTTTATGGACTAGGCGACAGAAGATTTGGATCTGTTGTGTCTTAAATCCATCTAAGCCCAGCTACAGTGGCTGTGCCCTCCAAATTGCCATTCATTTGCACCAGAAAGTTATCTATATGGGAAAGCAGCAAGCTGGTTCTGGGAACCATCCAGTGAAAAAAAATTTATTCTCTATGTGCAGAATGAAGCATGAGCACTACCAATAGGTCAGTGATGAAGAGAAAATGGGGATGTAGTAGTCGAAAGAAGATTGGACTGCAGCATTCCCCACAGCCTGAAAGCAGATAGCTCTGCACTTTCCACCACCTCTGCTACTTGGGTGAAAATGGCTGACCAAGGGACAAGTATGTGGCTGGAGTGGAAACCTCCGCAGCAGCTGCAGGTAAATTTGACAAGGACAGTAGCTTGAAGCCTCCACACAGTTTTATAAGATTATTCCTCTGACTTCTTAGCTTCCGAAAGCCCTCTAGAGATTCCTTACTCAACAACTATTTCAAGAGAACCAAACCTAACAATTAAAACCAAGTTGATTTTGTCTTCCTTCTAGGATGTTTCACAGTCCATCATCACTGCTATAGAAATTATCTGCTCTTGTGTATTTTTTGGCAGCATTGAATACGTCACCTGAGATTAGTGATGTGTTTTTCTGCCTTATCTAGTTGTCATGAGAGAAAATATTAATACTCCACTGCAGTATATGATCAATCTTAAAGAAATTAGTAGCTTGCAATTCTTTCTGCTTCCAAAGCAATAAAGAATTTCATTAAATTAAAACTCCAAGAAGTGTTTTCGCAGTCTGCCACAGAAGAGCACTCATGTTTTGTATGGGAGAATATGACCAGAGTGAGAACTAGAACGTGAGCCCTGTGATTCAGAACAGTAAAAATCAACAAGATCAGAAATGCTAATCTCAAAACCTGTGGAGAGTAGAACGAAAAACCATTACAGATAAATCACATGTATACTTCGGTCTTCAAAAGTTACAGATAAAAAAGTGCTTTCCCAAAGGAGTCTATTGGCTCAGATCTCACTTTAAGGCCTCAAAAAAGCACTTTTCTTTCTCAAATGTCTATTGGCATATACATAATATTACATAAGCCTGTTTTGTGGGGCTACTTGAAACGCAGAATTACTTTTGACTCACTTGTCTTATGTAAATTCACAGTCAAGTGCCTCCTCTGAAAACAACCAACACAAAAATTAAAGGCACAGGATATCAATATATGTGTAGCAGATGAAAGCTAGAAAAATAGGGGGAGGGCAGAAGAGTCATCTCATTCACTTTCATACAGAGTGTTCTAGCAGGAAATGTACTATCATTACATTTAAGTAAAAGATCAGATATGACAACCAGTAACTGGAGGGGGAAAAAAAAGGAAAAAAAAGCCACCCTAAAACACATATATACTTAAAACCAGAACTGTTTTCTCACATCAGTACTAAAACAGGCTTCACAAGAGTGGCAGCTCTCAGTTGCACAAAATGCTACATCTGTGGGGATCACAAAACAGGTTTGGGCAAATCCTGAGCTGGAGGAAATGGTCACTGTTGTGCTGAATACCAGATGCTCACTCAGGCAAGTCTGAAATAAATCTTAGTTGTTTAAATTTCCTGTGATATAAGAAATGTCTATGATAAGTGACCTGAGATTAACCTCCTCTCACTATAAGACCACTGATTTAAAATTTATGTTAGAGAACTATGATGAATTTGACTGATTTCTTCTTTTCTAAAACAGCATTAATACATTTTAAAGCCAGGTTTTATGATCACAGGTCTTCTACCATACCTCTGATTGCAATAGGTAGTACAGAGAAATATTTGCCAAAATTCATAAATAACTTCTTAGAGATGCATTTTAATCCATGTTTCTGTTCATTAGATACTTCTATCAAATCCCTCTTGGTAGTAACAGCACCAAAGGGACTTTCACATTTTCTTCTCACCCACTGTGGAGAAAATACATCAGGGATCTACGTTAAAAGATTGTGAGAAAATATTACTATTATTAATACCAGAAGAGAAAAAAAATAATCTAATTGTGCTGTGTGTCTGAATGGACTCCATTTAAAAAAAAACCAAAACCACCTCAATAATTAAAAGAACAAAACACAAAAACCCACAAAATCAACCAACTACAAAATTAATATTAAAATAAACACACTCTTAAACCCCAGCCACCCACCATTGGTCCATTCTCTCTCATAAACAGAAATCAAGCCCCATGTAAGGTTAAGGCACTCAAATTATCATTTTTTAAAACTACAGGCTACCAGAGTTAACACTTCTCTCAAGCTGACATACATTTTTCCTTCTATTAAAAAACTGGAACAAAAAATACCAGAGTATTCTCCACAGATTCCACCAAAAATACTGACTTAATCAAATAATTGGTATTTAGTAGATTATAAACTAGAGCTAAAAATTCACTATTGCCCTTGCAGTGAAAATGTAAGTGACTGGGGGTCAAGTGAAGAGAAAACTTACATTTCACTGCTTTGAGATTATTGCAGACATTTGGTAACAAAACTGTGAAACATTACTGCAGTGCAGTTTTTGACAGATAATATTTCCTGTCGAGACAGAACAGAAAGAACTGTAGAGTTTCAAGATTGTAATCATTTCGTACATTTCTATGCACAAAGTACTTTTTTAAGCAAAATATTTCACCCCTGCAGCTGCTATCTCTTAGATGTGCTGCCATCCTTCATCTTCATCCTCCCACAACTGGAAAGGAAGAGATGACAAGATGAAGTTTTGTATCTTAAAACGAGTTTTACATGCTATTGCAGAGATAGATAAAAAAATCCCACGTGCATTATGAGTTTGTTCAATTATGTCAACAACAAGAGACTCTGTAAGTTGCTTCTTTTCCTGATTTGGCATTAAAGACATGCAAGCATTTGCAAAACTGTGTTATAAAACAAATGAGAATCTATATGAGCTTTTACTGACAGATGTCTCCCAACAGGGGTCAATGCCCGGTTGTTCTTCCCCAGCCCAGATTTGCAATCTGTTCTTATCTGATTTAGTATCTTATTGTTCTCCTGTTCAAAAGAATTATATATATTTTAAACACCAAGAAACAAGATTGAGTAAGACAAAGGCTTTGTATGAATCTCTAAAGCTGCAGTGGCTCTGATCCAATTTTATCTACACAGACTTCATCTGAAAGATTGAAGTTTGGATGAAGTAAAACTGATTGCAAGGCACAATTGATAGATGTTATCCAAGAGTGATTATGTCTGAAGATATGAGTCAACATTTACAAGGAAACAAGGAACACACAAATTCATGGATATGGCAGGCTTTGTAGGGTTTCTTTGGGGAAAGAAGTGTTTGAGGTTTTATTCAAAATGATCATCTAACAGATGGATCACCAGACAAGACTAAAAGGTGGTTGTAAGAAGTGATAGTAGATAAGCATGAGAAAGAGTTTTAATACAACTTTCACCCTTGCAGAAAAATAACCAGAGTAAAATCAAAGCCACCTTTTGTCAGCCTAGCTTAAATCTTAGTAATTTCTCAAGCTAAAATAGATACACTCTAGACAGATGCAGAAGTGAGCAATTCTTCCATTCCTGCACAGGGAATCTGTTCTACAGTCATACCAAATATTGCTGTAGATGAAGAAACACCCACGTGTTTCCCTTTCATCAATAGATTACAACACTCTTGCAGTTTTTTTAATACAAAAAGACCAGCAGATGTGGAACAATCTCCAGAAACAGTACAAATTAATCTAATTTTGAAAAGAGTGAAAACCACAGGCAGGCAAAATTTTGAAAATTAACGCTTGCAAAACAAAGACTCAAGATTTCAGGTGTTGGATGTTACACACGGTCCTCTGAGCAGGCTTTTGGGTGCTCATGCAGCACTTAGGTAATTCAGATCCCAACTATTCTGCAGTTTGAAGGAAGAAACAAGTAATCAACAAGCAAACATAAATCTAGTGCTTGTAATTTGAATTTTCCCTTCAGTAGTTCTGAGCAGGCTTGTAACTTGTCAGACACAACCACTAGATCCAAAAGGCTGCTCCATATCTAATCCTTCATTAGTAAAATCTGATTCAGCTTGCAGTTCTTTTTCTCATGCTTTTATATATTTGACTTTTCGCTCCCTCATATATATTTTAGTGCATCTATAAAATACGAATATGTACATAAACATACATAAAAATTGGGTATATATAAATGCCTATACTTTTCCCTTTTGCATCAATTTGAAAATGGTAGCCTTTGAAGAATAAAGTGTTGTCAAAACAAATCTAATGGGTACTAGTTCTTAGAGTTTCCTACTCAACTAGATAACTTTACATGCCAGGACCTCTTCACTATGAAGTCTGACATAAAATGTCATTAAATACCTAATGTACGCATCTGGTATTTATGGATTTTATCCGTCTGCAATGTCACAGCTTTGAATCAGCGACTGCTGTCAACGCTGCCGGTTTCACGATCTGACACGGCAGAGCACGGCTGCTTTGCCTGAAACTGACCATGTGTCCCTTAAGCACGTGAGTCACAGCCAACTACAACTTAAAGTGAATACTCGGTATTAAATTTAAAGGAACACGAAGGTAAGATTGGTAACCGAGTTAAATGTCTGGCCCTCTCCAGAGAGGAGGGGGAGGGCAGGCTCGAGGCCCCGGCACCTGGCCGGGGGGCTCCGGCCCATCGACCCAAGACAGAGCCGCCCGCGGCCCAGCGACTGAAGCATATGTTGTCTGGACTTTAACCCAAGGATTCGGCGAGGAGGAGACGGGGCCGAGCCCCGCCGAGGCGCCGGCGGCCTGCATGCTCCTCCTCGCTCCTGGCCAGTCGGCAGGGCCGGGGCCGGGCCCCCTGGGAGAAGCGCAGCCCTGGGAGAAGCGCAGCCCTGGGAGAAGCGCAGGGCTCTCGGCCCAGGTGCCTACCGCGCCGGCGGGCCTGGCCCCGGTGAGAAGGAGGAAAAGGAGGAGGATGAGGAGAGGAGCAGAGTAAACACGCACCTTCCCCGCACAGAGCGGCCCACGGCAGCGCTAGCACGGCCCCTGCCTCCGCCCGGCGACGTGGGGCAGGGGCGGCCGCGGCGCTAGAAGGGGGCGGCCGCGGCGCTGGAAGGGGGCGGGCCGCCGGGGCTGCCTGCGGCCGCTTCAGGGCACGCACCCTCCTGGCGCTGCCAGTCGTGCGAGAGCCTGCTCCCGGAGCCTCGTAGGCTCCACTGACGTGAGGCGGACCGAGCCCGAGCACTTCCACCCAACCCTGGGCTCTCGGAGAGGGGGTCTAAAAAAATCCTGCCCTGCCCCCAAGAATCATAAAGTCCTTTCTGTTGGAAAAGACCTTTAACATCAAGTCCAGCCGCTAACCTCACACTGCCAAGCCCATCACTAAACTGTCCCTCAACACCTCATCTACACATCTTTTAAATATCTCCAGGGATGGTGACTCCACCACACCTCCCTGGGCAGCCTGTTCCAATGCTTAATAAACCTCTTAGTGAAAAAGTCTTTCCTAATGTTCAATCTAAACCTCCCCTGGAGCAACTTGAGCCCATTTCCTCTTGTCATAGCACTCATAACTGAGGAGAAGAGACTGATTCACACTTCACTACAACTCCCTTTCAAATAATTGTAGAGAGGGATCATGTCTCCTCTTAGTCTCCCCCAAGCTAAATAACCCCTCTTCCCTCAGCTGCTCCTCATCAGACATGTTCTCCAGACCCTTCATCAGGCACTCCTGGGGATAAAATTGTTTGGTGGGAGGGGGGTACCTGCTACCTAGGACTGCATTTTTTTAGGGCATTAGTGGTGCGAGGATGTACAGCAAACAGATGAAGCCTGAGAATATTTTTTTGCTGCTTGGGTGGTAGCGGCAGCCTCCTCCTCAGAGTATGGTAATACCATGTTGTTCATTGGTGATTTCAAGTGGGCTAGGAACCGTTGCTGAGAACCAAGGTAGGACCACCACTCATCACATGGCAGCCTCCTGCACAAGTAGCATTGCACACATTTAAATAAAGGTGTGTTTATAAGAAACACCTAGGTAAATGACTGTAGTTTCTTCTGTAGATAAGATCATAAAATACAAACATGGGTCTTAATGTGCAAACACTTGAATTGAAGCTCTCAACTGGGTCTACTTAAGTCAAGGAGACTACCCAGGTGTTTACAGGTTGAGTGTTTTTATAGGATCAAAGCCCATGGTGCATTTCCAAAAGCCATTGTAGCAGGAAGACAGTGAAGAATTTTCCTCTATTATTCAACACAGTATTCCAATATTCATGAATTTTCTGCCTAAGTGAAAAGACTAATAGTAAAGAGCTTCATGGGCATGTACCTTGAGGAGGCATTTGAAATACAAGTTATTATAAGATAATGGCTGTCCCTGCCAACCAGACTCCTCCACCCATTTTTTTGAGGTGATTCTTTCATCTTGCTTTTCACCTGTGTTTTTCTATGCGCAGTCTGGACAGTACATTTTTGCAGCTGGGGCTGTACCAGTAGGTGTAACAATGTTTCTCTCAAACTGACACAGTTCTTGCAGTCCCTTCCATTAAGGGTAACAAAATAACTGTTTAAAATACCACACAAACAAGAGGGTATTACAGATCTGCCTAATTGTCTCTTTCCTGTGCATTCTGTGTATTGTTTACATATCATACTCTAGAAGCTGTAGGTATTCATCTGGGAAATAAGGGGAAAGAGAGTATATATAGTGATTAAATAGTTATAACTGCATTGTAAATCATGCAAGAAAATATTCCATCCTCAAAAGTTAGTTGTTGTTACCCACAACATCTTGAACTTAACCTCCAATGTATGGCTTTCCTTTTTGCTTCCAGGGTTTGAAACACATCAATACTTACTTTGCCTTGGGAAAGTTATTTCTATGACACCCACCTTTGACATTATTTTCTCATATTTTACATCACTCACTAACTGCATAATTTTGTTTTCCTTTAGTCTGTATCTTTGGGACTTTCAGATTGCTGGTTTTCCCTCCTTGGGATTGCAGTTATTAAATCAGGGAGAAGCTGCAGCTCAAGAGACCCGTGCTCAGTTTTCCAGACTTTATAAGCTACTGTGTTGGACAAAATTGTAGCCCTTCCATCCAGAAATCATCTGTGTGATCCATCTTGCAGACTTCTTAACTGATTGAGACTATTCAGGTTCTTGAAGGTCCCCATATGGATGTGTCTGTACGTGATTGTTGTGATTACACCAGCAGGAACAGTGTCAAAGTCAAGAACTTAGTATTCAAGAAAGGGATTGGATCTATATGAGTGTTAAAAATAATCTGAATTATCTGATTTAACTTGGTGCTTCAGAGAATAAGCTGGTATCTGACTACTGGAAAGGAGAATGAAATCTAACATGAGGACAGGTCACACTTCTTACTGCTGGAATTTTTTTAACCTTCTATGACACACCTGAGGCAACTACTGGGGTGTGCTGTTAGGTGCAGGATAATACCTGAACGTATCCTGAAGCTCTTCTGTTAGGGCAGTTGCTTGGTCCCATGCTTCTTCCTGCATGGAATAGGGATGATGGATGAAGCTATTTCACTGTGCTTTGTTTTTCCAGCCTGTTTAGGCTGCACAGTTGTTGGATCAAGGACTGCTTCAGTGGAGCTCTAAACCTCATAGAAGTCTCTAAAATGTGACTGCATTAAAATAACAGAAGAAATCACAAGCATATTCACGTACTAATTATTATGCAAAGAGGGGAGGGAAGAAAGTACAGATTCCTTTGAAAAGCTGCCAGCACAGGTCCAAACACAAAAGGTGTTTGAAGTGGGAGCATACTGTACTAGGCTGAAGGAATTACCAATGTACCAGTTACCCTTGTTTAGAAGCATGCTCTCAATTTTCATTTTAAGACATTTATTTACTTACCAAAGTATTTTCCACTTTTTGTCTCCCAAAAGTCCCAACTAAGTTTTTCTTAGTTACTTTGCACTGCAGACTGGTAAATATAGACTGCTAAATGATGCAAACTTCAGCTCTTTTTTTATTATTATTTTTCAGGTAAAGGAGATGAAAAGAAATATTCCAGAGTTTCTGGGAAGCATTGTTTTTCAGTTCTTCATAGGAAGAAGTGTTCAAGCTTGACTCCGACTTGTATGTCTTTTGATTTATGCAGCCTGACAGCAAATAAACCTATTCTAGTAGCACATAGAATGAAGAAAAAGGTAGGGACATCATGACAGAAAACCAGTAAGCATTGTATGGCCAGTATTCTTCTACACAATTCTGCTAGCTTTTCTGCTGCTGGGTCAGAGACTCTTTTTTTTTTTCAGGTATCAAGAGCAGCATGGGCTGAGAACAGAACACATCATCTGCCAGCAACGGGTTGGTAGGGCATGCCTTTCTTGGGACATCTTAGCTGGGGCCTGCTCAGTGCTATACAGGTTTACTGTCAGAAGTCAGCATTAGTTGCCCTCAATTTCTATGCACTCTCATACTAATTTGATCTCCATCAGAATTCAGCCAACAAAAGTCAGCCTTTCTTGCCAAAGTGAAATCTCCTCTCTGAACAGCACAACCCAACATATAGCTACTAGCAAAATGTCACTGTATACATGCTCCAAGAAGATGGCAATGTTGGCAGCTGCAAGCCCTGGGTCCTTACCCAGTGTGCAGCAGCCCTTCTGCTGTTACAGCTTCCTGCAGGGAAGGCATGCAGCACCTCAAAAAAAGCAGTGATGAATACACATGCTCCAGGGACATGAAAATGTCAGCAACTTAAAGACCTCACAAAAGTTCTGGGAGCAAAACTTGCTAGTAAGATGTAGCCTGACAGTGTAATTTCTCCTGCAGGTAACTACTTGTTTACTCAAGGGGCAACAGCTTTGCCATGGCACAGAAAAGTTTCTGCTAAGCATTCCCATGCTTGAATGCTAAGCATTCATTTCTAAGCATAGAAAAGTGTTTCCACTTCCTTATAAATTGTATGACTTGTGCTGCTATGGGTAGAGAGCAGAGGCACCTATAAAACCAGAGGTGCAAGGAGTCCTGTGTGTGCATTCCTGTGGAGCTCCAGTCTTCGGGTAGCAATTGGTCCAGCAATATCCATGAGTCTTCCTCCAATCCTGTGTTTACAAAGCAGAGACATTTGGATGCCTAATATCAATTATCGTATAGTTGCATTAAAAATACATTAAATACTACTCTAAATTACTTCCTTTATGATTTATCTCAGCAATTCTCTCCACTATAGTTAGGTATCTTTATTCATCTCAGTATTTTTGTGAGGCTAAAATCCAGGTTTAACTTACTCAAAACCCTGGTTCAGTTTCTGTACGCATATTTGACCCCAAAAAAGTTTAAATCTGTAGATGCTTTTAAAAATGCAGATAAAATATATCTTTTATTTCTGGATACATAGTCTTTGAGTAAAAGTAATCCTCTACTCTGCAAAGTACCAAAGCAATCCTTTTTTCATAACACAGCTACTGTAATGGTGAGTTCCAAGTTTAAAGAACATCCAGTGCAATGCTACCACCCTGCATGAGAATAGTAAATCCCTGGGGAAGAGCTGGGGCTGGACTGAACACATAACAGACTGTCTTCATACAGGATGAGCCAATAAAATATTTGTCTAACAGAGGCAGATGGGAGCCCAAGCAGGAGTGTGACTTCTCTGGGTAATGACACTTCAGCCAGCCATTGTACTGGGAAGGGGAGCATTCGTGAAGTGGCAGATACTAGACAGATGGACAGAAATTGAGTGCCAAAATGGGATTCTGCAAGAGAGGCAATGTGTTACCATCAAAACTGACTAAATTTTTGAAGTCCTCTTCTGACCCTTTACAGTATACAATCAGGAGATGGCACGATTCTTACCCAATTTTGTAAAGTCTATTTGATTACAATTTGAAAGCTTTGATACACATGCCAAAAAGTGAAAAGCTGATGTACTAAGAGCTTGCATAAAATAATATATTGCTTATTTAAGGATAGGTATGGTATTTCTTAGAATCTAGATGAGCCAGAATTGAACAAGTCTATGGAGTTTCAGAATCTGCATTGAAATTCCCATCAGGAAAGACTGAAGTAAAATTCCACTTAGCTTTTAGTGGTTGAATATGTGTTATAAAAAGCACAGACTGACAGAGAAAAATTGATGATTTCTACTGCCAGAACTGTTACAAAAATCAAACCATGAACTGGGAGAAGTCACATGGCTGAGCACCAGTAACCAATTTTTAAGATAAAAGAAAAATTTACGCTGACAGCTCTTCTGTAGGTATAAAATTCTATCCTTTCTTTTTCTTTTTTCAAGCTCTTTTAAATAAAACCACTTAGAAACAGAAAAACGAGAAAGCTTGTACTCCTCCAACCTATGGGAAAAAGGAAGAAAGATTGAGAGCTACTGGCTTTAAAGTCTTAATAGACATTGTGATTGGAATTGCTCAATTCAATTCAATAACTAGCAAAAATGCTTTTGCCTAATAAATAACTTCCATCAATTAAATATGTTTGCTCAACATGTTTTTGCTAATCTTTGTTCTGATGTGCTTAATATATTTTACATTATAAGAAGTGCTAATTTTATACATTCTGAATGAAATCTGAATTTCTATTGAAAAGCAAGTTGAAACAAATGAAAGCTATAAATTGAATCAGCTGGTAAATAAATATGTATTTACCATTTTTAACATAACAGAATGGAAAAACCAGGACACAAAAATGGAAGTTAAGCTTTGTACTGGCATAAATATGTAAACAGTGTGTGCTCCTGCAGAGCAAAGAGAAGTACAAAATTTACTGTAAAGATTAAATTAAATTAGGAGTTAACAAGTCGTCCTGTTTACCAGCCACTGAAAACCAGTTATCTTTGGGAAAATATCTGAGTACATGCAAGACAAGGTGAAAGGTGATGATTTAAAGAAAGGTTTCTTGCTGCTGCTTTGATTGTAGTCAGCAATTTAAGTTGACTGTGGTTCTCAGGGAAGATTTTCCTAGGGAATGGAGCTCAGATAATGAAGGTTTACCAGAACTGTTCCTGAAGCCTTGCCTCACCAGCATGAAGATGGCACAGTCTTAGCCTGACAGTGAGGCACCAGGTCAAGGTGCCTCATTCAAGCTTTTTTCTCACAGCAGGAGTTAAGCTGTGCCCTCATCCATCTGAGACTTGACCCCACAAGTTCTTCCTTGCCAAGAAGAGGTTTTTGTGCAAGTCAGCATTTACTCAGCTGGCACTGTGGGCTGGTCCAGAAGAAAGCACATGCTCTGCTTCCCTTCATTACACAAGAGACTCTTCTGTTAGCTCTGTGGTAATGAGAATTATAGGGATGAATGATGAAAACTGAACTTTGGATTGTTTTACATTCCTTCAGTACTGTTTAGTGTGATGGTTGTTGACTTCTCCCCTGCTGCTATATTTGGAAATATAAGTAGGAAGGACATGAACACTAGTATTATGGGTTATGACACAAAAATATCAAAAAGACTGTTGCCATTTCTCTTTGGTATCCTCTGGGGAGCCAAAATGTTTAGAGAAAGGTCTAGTTCCATCACAGGATCTCAGGAAAATGGGTACTAAACTTTGTTTAGACTCAGGAACTACATATGGCCATAGAAGGTGGGTGGATAACTAGGACACAGAACTTTTTCCTCCACTGTGCTTAGTTTCCCACCACTCGATAAGCTTCAAGTAGCGTGTCTGATGGAATTATTGTTCCTTATACGTCAGCACTTGGATTAAAAATAGAAAAAAATCAGAAGCTTCCTCTACATTCAACAAATCAACAAAAGATCCGTGGGAAAAAAAATGCATAATGCCCCAGAAGAAATCTAAATGAGTTAAAGTCACCCCCTACAGAGAACTTGGACTCTGTTTATTTTCAATAAGCTATTACAGGTCTTGCAATATTTTTCTGGAAGTTTTTCACAAGCATTCCTACTTCCTCTCACTCCAGGCTGAAGCTGAACTGCCAAGCTGGAGGAATTCTTTGGACCCGTCTTTCAGCCACGAGAGACAGCAGCCCTCAGCCCCAGCCCAAAACCATCAGTTTTTAAGATGCAATATGAGTTTAAAAACCCAAGACCTCTGGAGGCTATGCCATAAACACATTTGATATTGAAGGAGTCATGTGTAGCAAAAGCTTGACATATCCCAAGCATGGAGAACAAACAGCACAACAGCACATCTCAGCTGCAAAGTCCTGGTTGTAATCTCATAATTTCTTCTCACCTCCTGTGGACAAAAGATAATGCAAACCCTTCTGAGTTCAGTACAGCACCTTAACTGTTGCCTCCTGCTGCCCTCCCAGCATCTCCTGTGGGCAGCAGAAGGCACATAGGTTCAGCCCTGGAGGTCCTCCACCTGGGTTGCTGTAGCAGTTCCTCTGCAGTCTGGAGGGTGAGCAGCCAGAAGCAGCAACCGGCACCACCTACAGCTGGCAGTGCCAATCTCCCATGTGCTGGGAAGCTGTGTGCAACCAAGAGCATCTCTCAGGGTATGACACCAACACCTGCCCACTCTCCAGCCTACAATTTCTCTCTGTTTAGAGTAAAGTGAGTGCGATGGCAAATACTCAAGACACCAAAATGCCTTCTAACTTCTAGCGGAAAATGTGGGCTGTCAGCACAGCTTCTCTTCCTGCTTTCTTTCCACTCACCCCAAATTAATGTTTGTAGTTCTACGTGGGCCTTGTCACCCAGTCCCCCCTCCCCCATTCCCTCTAGAAACTGAACTCGTATACTGCAGACACATAGAGGGTTTTTCAGATTTCCACCCACGCAAGCAGCTACTCTGCACATCCGATGCCCATGTGAAATTGGTTCACAGGGGTCAGGGCAGAAGCCCACGTTTTCATTTCTAGGTCTACCGAGCTTAAGTTTTATCATTTGTTTGTTTTCAGAGAAAAAAAAAAAACCAAACAACTTTACTTCATAGGGGAAGAAATCTCAGCAAAACAGCTTTTCCCCTGGCAGGGTTGGGTTACAGGTCCCCCACTCCCACCCACACGACTGAACCCAGCGGCTGCTCAGCCCAATAGTCAGGAGGAAATGAAATGCACATGTCAGAGTCTCCTTCTCCTGCTCCAGTTCCTTAGCAAAACTGCTCTTCTGTTCCAGTCACAAAACATCTCAGGACCAGGAGACATGCCAAGGAGGGGGATACTCACTACATCTTTTCTCAAACTGTGCTACAAAGTCATGCTTTCTCAACTTGAAGAAAGTTTTGGAAAGACAATGCTCTAAAAGTTCACAGCAGGGAGTTTTCACACCAAGGTTCAGAGCTCAGCAACACAAAGGCAAGAGCTTAAGTGCAATAAAATTAATACTAAACTTCAATAAAAACAGACAATAATATTGCAAATTCCTTAAAGGAAATGATGCCACTCTGATTAAGCAAACATTAAACAATAAAAGAAAAAAGCTATATTATTTCCATCTGTAAGAACAATAGTTTACTTTGAGATTTTTTTTCCCTGATTCCTTTTCCTTGTTTGCTTACTTGAGCAAATAATATACTACTCAGCATACTATCATCATCTCCCTCACACCAACAGTTTTTGTTTAATGTTTATCTGGATGCTTCTTTCCTGTATTCCATATGTTGTTTAAAAATAGTATCTGTCATTTGAGACTGCACTCTACCACCATTTCGATACACAGCTCCAAAAAAGAGCAGCAACTAGGCAAAGTTACAAACATACTAGACTCTTGTTAGGAGATAGAAGAGAATCATTCTGGTTTTAATTTATTCTTCTTCAATGAAGTGCAATGCTCAAAATGAAGAAAAAAGCCAGCTATGTGGCCTGTAAACATGAGCTACAATTCACTTGTAAAGTTGGAGAGCAGAGGCAGCAAGAACTCAACTTCTGAAGTTATTTTTTTATTAATTCAGCAAATGTGAGAGGCTTCTTTTACCATAAGCTTTAGGTCACTTGCATTGGGCTTCATTTGCAAAGAATCTAAGAGGAAGTAATCACTTATAACGCAGAGTAAACCAAAGCAAAATGGCATTTTGATAAACATTAGAGCCTATCAATCACAAGGAGATGTCGCATCAGGTTGCTGAGGAATTTCAGAGCTGCAACAGCAGGGAAGAGCCAAGGGTCTCTAGGAAAAGCTATCCCAGACATACAGAAGCTCTTGCTAGCTGTGAGTAGGCAGCATCCACAGCCTGGCACCAGGACTCCCAGCTGCCCAGCAACATCCATGAGTAGCCAGAGTATTGCTAGAAACACATCCAGGAAGGGGAGAACAAAAGGGAAGCAAAACCTAAGACCAGCTTATGCTAGGAAGGCTCAGTTTTAACAGACGTGCACCCATTCAGCTGCCGATTTCTTCTGAACAGAGTTGCTGGAAGCCGAGTGTCTGCATCAGCCCAGTTTTCAGACCGCTGAAAACATGTTTATAACCAAGATGATAGCTCTGTTAGAATTTCTCCCTAACAGTATGGTTTGGCACTGAAAAGAGAAAGGCAAAGAGATTGTGAGATGATGAATGTTGCTATAACACCTACCGTATGTTACAGGAGTTTCGGGTTTATGTTAGGGAAGGCAGGAGAACTGCGATACTTCAAGTCCATGTACACAGCTGAAGCATTAAGCTGCTTCTGCATGTAACAGTGGATAATGGATGGGTAGAGGGAAAATAGGTGAGTGGTTAAAACAGAGTTGAAACTTTACCATTGCTTCTGCTTGACAGCAAATGTAGGAGGAATCAGACAAGCATGTTATTTGGTAGCCTGCATAATTACAATAGATGCCTATGTTGGATAAAGTGTCCTGTACACTAGGTAGAGAGGCAGAGTCTAACGTACATAAATAAGAGAACAGCTTCTTAATATCAATTTGCTTATGGAGATAATTTATCTGATGTTTAGTATTTACAGCTATACTTACAGCAATATTCATTGCACCCTTAAAGCAAATTCGAATCTACTACCTTAAGCAAAGTGAGCTTCAAAAAACTGGATGTCAGACTATACAAATAAAGTATTAGTTTAGGCATGGTAGACTTTATTTTGGCACTTGAACAAATGCTTTATTTTACAGCAGTGGCACAGCATTTGCCAGAAATTTTCTTTTCTTGGCACAGTTATTTCAAGCAGCTATTTTACTAATTGAATTTCACTAAATATTGCACAATAAGATATACCTGTTAAAATCTTACCCTGTTTTTATGTGTTGAACTTGTATGGCTTTGAAAAACTTGCCAGTAAGTATAAGTAATTTAAAAAGCAATATATTAAGTATTTTAGCACAGGATAGTGTTTGCTCGTTCCTAAATGACCACTGAACTTGGGACAGCAACAAATACAAGTTACGCAACTCTTATCTGAAGAGCTGCCAGACCTTATTTACAATACATTGCCATTTCTGAGAAGCAGTTCAGCTTGATGTCCTGAACACCTATATTTTGGAAATCCCACAAATGAAAAATGAGGAGGTTAACAGAGCAGAAGACGAAGTCACTTGTCTGTTACAAAGCATAATATAAGGAGGCAGACTATCGTCTTCACCATGTGTCCCTCTGTTCAACACCTATCTGAGGTCTAAGCAACAGAGCCTTTCCTCTTCTACTCGGAATATTTCTTTCTTCTCTTATGAAGATATTCCACTTAGTTCTTCTGCTGGAGTCCAAGCAGAATCAACCAAAATTCTCCAAAAGGCCAGGGAAAAACATAAAGCTGAACAACAAATCAAAACCCAATATACACAATAAATGAACTCAGGTACTCCTTTGAATTTTACAGTGTGGAAAACAACATTTTCAGGAAGAACAGGTCTATGTCGACACTACCATTAAATCTAATGCAAAGGTCGAATGACTCTTAACTCATACACCAGATGCAAGAGACATTCCCACTTTTCTCTGCCAGCTTCAGGAATAAATCTGGACCGAGCCCGATCAACAGCCTTTTGGGGTTTTTTTTTGGTCTGGATTTTGAAGAACTACTAGGTGTACTCTGTGACATTAAAACACAAGCAAGTAGACATAAAATGAAAAGTGTACAAAAGTATGTCACAATG
Source organism: Colius striatus (assembly GCF_028858725.1). Classification (NCBI taxonomy): domain Eukaryota; kingdom Metazoa; phylum Chordata; class Aves; order Coliiformes; family Coliidae; genus Colius; species Colius striatus. Next base: position 73,902,663 of record NC_084762.1, on the reverse strand, counting down.
GAATTTTCAGTATTAGGCCACATGATTTATTCAGTAGTGTTTATGTTCCCAAATTACAATTATGTCTATCCATGTAAGACTACAAAAGTTACCATTAGAATTGTCTGTGCTTATAAAATACCAACATTTTCTTTTACTGTTATATACTCATTAACACCGGTCTGCGACGAGTTACATAGAATCATAGGCACTTCAAAGGCTTTAAAAGATGTTTACAACTTAAATGTCTTTTTAAAGAACAAAAATTTAAACCCCTACTTGTACCTTCAAATTGCAAATAATTAACAAATACAGTGGCCATAGAAATCTGCAGCAACTTCTCAAAATACTGTTAGAGTCTTTGGGTTTGCTTAGGTTTGTCAGTAGCTTACTCCAAATCTTCCTGACAGGAGATTTGTTTAGTAAGAATAAGACTATACAGTTTGTAGTAATAATCCAATTTTACACATTAATTTGCTGTTACAAATCTCACTGAAGCTACAGGTACGCTGAGAAACAATGCAAAGTGTAAAATTGATATTCTGACACTTAAATTTATACGAAGTGGAGGTTAAAGTTTACATAGCTGAAAAATTACATTTACACTAAAAGTTACTGTTATCTGAATTATCTGAAGACAAACTGCACCATGACAATTACAAAAAGGCATTGTTTGGAAACAGATAAATTAATGAAATAAAAACTAACTTTGAAGATCAATCTGAGACATGCCGACAAAAATTAAACAACTTTCATTGAACCATAGGATAAAACAATAATTTTCATTATTTATATTTATGCATAAAGTTTTAAAAATGATTCGGTGAACATCAATGGTTTTATAAAATAATGCTTTGCCACTGTTATTCACAGAACACTGCAAATGTTAAGTTTTAATTTTACATTTTTAAAGGAATACATGAAAAGTTTTAAATACAATGGGATTTTATCATAAAGGTGCCGTAACGGCTCTTTAATGGAAAAAAAAAAGATCTTCATTATTCTATGCAAAAGCTTTATTTAAAAAAGTTCAGTGATCTCATAAATAGAGACACTAAATAGGAGTTTTATGCATAAAACTCCTTAGTAGGTGCCTTTTGATAGGCAGCACAGGATGGTTTACGTTCACCAAGGTCGTAACTGCCTTCATCCTTCTTTCTCATGCGATATACCAGCAGCAGGATAAGGAAGATTGCGAAAAGAAAACCAATAACTCCGCCAGCAATAACAGCTGTAATCAAAGAAACAGAGATTCACAATATGCTGGAAAAACAAGTTTAGCACCATGTTCTTTTTCATCTCACACAATGAGTTTGCCATTATTTTCAAATCGCAGAAAAAGGCTCCTGTTATGTAACTCTCTTGATTATTAGTATCCAGAAATATATTCTCAGAAAGCCTGTTTGTCTTTATGAAGGCAATCGCTTAAAAGGGACAAGGGGTAATGGGATGAAGTTGGAACACAAAAAGTTCCATTTAAACATAAGAAAAAACTATTTCTCTGTTGAGGTGAGGGAGCCCTGGCACAGGCTGCCCAGAGGGGTTGTGGAGTCTCCTTCCTTGGAGGTCTTCAAGACCCACCTGGACATGTTCCTCTGAGACCTGATCTAGGCTGACCCGCTTCTGCAGGGGAGTTGGACCACATGATCTCTAAAGGTCCCTTCCAACCCCTACCATTCTATGAAAAGGACACTCCACCTACGAGTCAGTAATCCAACAATTCACAGATCTAAAAAGGTTATTAAAAATTTTCCAAAACCTCAGTTAAGACAGTCACCAAGGGTGCCAAAACACACAAAGTCAACTTAATTTATAATAATAGCAATTAAGTTTCTTTCGGAATATTTTTTTACACAGTTAACATTTTCAGCCTTAAGAGAATAATTTGCTGGACTCGCTAAGAAATGAGTTTCCCCTTTTGTTCATCAGTTTTCACTGTGACTCAAGATTGAAACAAATTTCTTACTGATAAGTAAATAGGCAAGAACATTTCATGGAGCTGTAGGAGCAAGAGGCATTACACTCATCATGCACTTGTGAGTGTGTAGGAAGTATCAACTCCAACTAGACTTCAAGGGCAAAAATGCATAGTTCTGCTGATGTGGGCATTAAGGCTATTTTACACTTTGATGCTCATAGGAAGATGTGGTCCAAAACTGTGTGACTTTCACACCTCACAACACACACCCCAAGGTGATGGGGCAAAGTATATGCAGTGCTTATGCAAAAAAACCCTCAGATGTAGTGAAAACACTGGTGGTCAGTTTGTGCCTCTTTGGGTTATGCATAGAAATAGACTCTCTGTATCCTAAGGACGTTGCTTATCCATCCCTCTCCATCCACTCAACACTTGCCATAAGCTCCTCCTAGGCAGCGTCCATCTGCACAGATGGGCCAGACAGAAACATGCTGTTGGAAGCATGGCTGAGAAATAATTTCTACACCACAAGCATCAATCCAAATTGCAACACACTTTTTGAGCTGCAGAAGCTTCAGATAACCAGCAGGCAGTATTCCACTTGTGGGCATCAAATCAATTAGCACCAGACTTCATTATTAAACAGCTCCAGAAAATGCCCATCTCATTCTCATCGAATCAACCACTGGCTACTACAAACATGTTTCAAAATCTACCAAGTAAACACAAAGACTGAATTGGCACTATTTGATATGGATCTTCCATTTTCTGTGGTATTTCTGGTGGGACAGACCTTAGCAAACATCACCTCACCTGCCAGAACTTCTGTTCTCTGGAAGAGGTTTTCTGAATGTTTCTCAGTGAATACATCGGTATCATCCCCTGGCTCATCACTCTTTTTCTTGGCATCCGTCTCTGACCTTTCCTCTTTATCGATTTCTTCAGGTGACTGTGGCACAAAGGAGAAAACAGATCATCGCTTACAGACAGGGCAGACCACAGGCAGCCACAGAGCTGTGGCTCCACAATGCTGACAAACACAACACATGGGAGGCTTTTTGACAGCAGAAAGCTGTGCTAGACATTGTAACTGGATCTATTTGTTGGCATGATGTCAGAATGAAAAACACTGTCCACAAGACTAAAACCCTCAAAAGGATATTTAACAAACAGCTGTTAAATATTCTGCGTTTATCAGAATAACAGCCTCTGAATGAAGTAACAATTCTGAAATTAACACATCAGGTTCATTGTATTCAGAACACCTTTGAGGGTAGCAAAGGCAACATTAACCTATGGCAGTAGAAAGGAAGACTGAAATAGTAAATGGAACTTGGCAAGTGTTCAAACTACAGCCAAACCACGTAATGTTCTCCTTGGAGAAAGGAAGTTTCATGTAGAATTTTTTAATAGCTCTATGAGAGATGTAAAAAAAGTACAGCTCAGACTCAAAGGTATCATAAGAAACTGTCTTGTGTATCATGTGTTATTCTTTTTTGCTTCTCCCTCTCCTTTTATGTGAAATCCAGATGTCCCTGTGCAGACTTCCTAGTAGGAATGAAACCGAAGAGCTCTGTATTTATTTAACAGGTTGCAGTAGCAGTAAGGTGGTGGTGGGGGCATGTGATTTTTAATCCATATAAATAAAACCAAGTTAACATCAAGCCATCAGCAGGGTATAGCAGAATCATTGTAAATGATGTTGCCCTCCAGCTACACACCTTTGTTTGTACAGGCACCTTGGTCTGCATTTTCACTGTGGTGGTCTCAGCCCTCGATGCATCACTAGTTGTTGGTAATTTTTGAAGTGTTCTGGATGTTGTTACCACTGCACTATCCTCATCTTCTTCAGCACCTGGAAACAAAATAAGAGTCATATCATTGACCTGTGAAACTCTTCCAGAACAATTACATTTTTGATTATGACACCAAGGCAGGGATGCTAGCACAGTCCACTGTAGGCAAATGGCCTTGATGATGACACCTGCTAAGTTAAAGATATGAGTGCAGACGAAGTGCCCCTAACTACTAGGGGGAAGTTTTTCCCAAGTGATCCCATGGAAGAGGAAGAGGAGGGGCATCAGCTGGATTAAGCAGTAATCAGGAAATTACCATGGTATTTTTGAAACAGAAGGAACCATCCTAAAAAGAAGTTTGAAAAAAACCTTAAAATCCTTGTAATATGGAAAGACACCCTGAAGCATCAGCCATTAGGGCTGCTGTGACTTCCATCTGATGTGGCCTCTTGGGCTCTGCCATGGCCTGGCAGTCCCTATCCCTCCCACACCCACACTTCATGGGTGCCTCCAGCTACCTCTTGCTCTCCACAAGGACATCCCCAGGACCTGCACTCTGGGGCACACCTGGGGATGGCAGGAGGCAGCAGGGCCCTGAGATCACACAGGGCTGGTGGCACCTGCACCTCCATCAGCAGGAGAGTGGGGGGATGGGGGCAGGTCCTGCACACCCACAGGAAGGGAGCTTGCACACCTCATGCCTGTGGGAGGGATGTGTATGTGCACACGAGTCTTTGTGTGCTCTGGCACGTACTTGGATCAGCTACAGAACAGGGATTGGAAATTTGTGGTTGTGTATTACCATTTTGTAAGTTGCTGGTACTGAGGTTATCTGTTTTATTGCTGATATTGGGCCCAAAACTTCAGTTATTGCCAGATAATTACATATCATAAATAAACCCATCAAAAGGATTCTTTGATTCTGATTTAACTTAAAACTACATGAAATAACAGTTTTTTCCCTGTAGCACGTTGCTTCAACAACAGAATCTCACCTATACAGTAAATCTGTTAAATCCTCAAACATAAAAAAACAAGTAGCTTCTATCCACAGGAAGATTGCTACTACATTATGTTTCTGTCACTAGGAATTTGTATGTTTTTAAACTCCACGTAATTCAGAAGCCTTTTTCTTTTGAAATAAAGAGCAAGTGAATAGAAAACTCCCTAAAGATGACCTTAAATTTAATTTCCTCCACATTCAAAGCCCTGCTGGAGTATGAAGGTTCTTTTAGAATAAGATAATGGACATGTCTAATAAATATCCTTTAGTGACACTGGAAGGAAGAAGACACAGACAAGAGACTAAATTATTGCAAGGCCTGAAAGAGGAAAAGAATCAATTTCTTCTTGGACTACTCCTTATGAATCTCAATGTGTTCTGCTCATTACAGACATTGGTTACTCAAGGAACTGTCGGGTAGTAAATCCAGCAAATGTGCATAAGAGTACTTCCCAACAAATAAAAATATATCCTCTTACAACAGAACAGCGCTATTCACTCATTCCAAACCAACTTTTTATCTTGTTTTTGTAGAGAAATAAAACAAGATTAAAACACAAGCATGATAGCAAAGTTTTGAACTCACGATCAAGAATTACATTGAAAGGAAAGGCATTAAGAAGAGGATAACTAAACAACTTCTGTATTGTAGAAAAGAAAATTTGGAATCATTAAAAAAAACTACTATATTAAAGCTAGCAGTACAGAATAATATTGGAAAATTCTTCAGAAACACCAAAACTATAGTGCTACCTCCAAAATAAAGACCTCACAACAAGAGTTAGGTATTTTCCTGATATGCTACTTAATGATCAAAAAAACAACATCCTGTTTCATAACAGAGATGAGAAAAGGCATCCAAGAGGAAAAATTTTCTGGCTTTGCCTCAAGAGTTTTCTGTGAGAAATAAGGGCCCAAAGGATAGCTCAGCCTGCTTTACCTTCCAAAGTTCCTCCAAATTACACAAGACTCTCACAGACAAGAAAATGAAAATTGACGATGAGATCAAAGACCTGATAAAACACACTTTGAGAGTACAGAACTTTATTTTCTTCTTTTTATGAAATGATAAGTCCTGTTTAATCACAACTGCTCCTCCAAATCCTTATACATCACCTCAGCTTCAGGCAGCATTTGTGTCTGCCAGATAAAACCGTGAGTGTTATGGGTCTGAACCTCTCTGCCTGTGGAGGGTGTAGATCTCCGATCTCTCAACAAATGGGTGACTAATCCAACTCCTGGACTAGTCACTAGACTTGCACCAAAGTTACCAACTCCTCTTCTGTACAGCCTTGGGGGAAACTTGACAATCCCAAAAGCTTCCGGTTATCTATCCTTTAGGCCTGACTCATGGCTCAGACAAAATCCCATGGTTCCTGCTTTCTAATTAGTTTTATCTAGACAGGTCTAGATAAAATCTAGAGAAATCTAACTGGCATGAAGCAGGTCTAAAGGTCTAAAGAAGGGAAAGGCATTTCCTTTGCTAAACTGACAGTAGTATTCTTGGAATAAATAGGACTGAGGGATCAAAAAAACCCCCTCTAATACTCTCCAGAATATATTAATGGCATTATATATAGTATCATGTTCCCTAAAAGGCAAAACAAAGAGAACTGCTCCCCTCTCTGAATCCAAATGGGATTGGAAAGAAAAACTGAGTGTCATGAGCTTAACTTCCAACTTCCTAGTTTAGGTTGTTGAGATGAACACTGTGAAACAGTTGGAGTAGAAGAGTTCACTTCTTCCTCTTGAATCTTCTGCTGCCTCTTTATAAGATTCCTGGATTTGGCCAGCTTGGGTGATGGTGCTGGATCTCATCTGACTTGAGTCCCTCTAAAAAACAGATACTGCTGTCTTAGTGAGAGCACTGCAAAAACCCTGCAGTAATTAAACCCATAGATATCTCTGTGGTAAAGAGATGCAAACTCTCAGTCACTACACACTTTTACCAAGGATAAATTCTTCAGGATGCCCCATTGCTGTCTTCACAGTAGGGAAAACAGCTCTAAATTGTACTGTAATATTGGAAAAATCTAATTTCACCCTCAGTCTATTAGTTGCTCCTCGGATGACAAGGGAACTCAAATGCTCTTTCATATTCTTGGTGCTTGAGGAAACTTGTCAGGAAATCAAGACTGTGCCAGCTTAAATTATTGTATATACAAAAGCCTCTCTTACTTGCAAAGCAGACAGTGATTAACTCTTCCTACCACGCAAATCCAATCACTTCACCATGTCTTTTGGCATCATGTTTGTTTGCTTTTGCACATCACGTTCTGGAAGTACTATCACCACAAGGAAACTCATAGGTGCATACAAACACATCCACCATCTCTTTCACACCTTCCATCTCTTATCATCACTGTGACACACACCAGAATGACACATTTTTAGCTGGCTTATCTCACTCCCTTTCATGTAAAAAGTCCCCAGTGCATCCCTTAATCATCCTGATATCGCCCTGAGCTAACCTATTCAACTTGAGCTACTATTGACTGAGAAATATTAGGTCAGGGAAGGGAAGAAGAGGAAGAAAAAAATCTTCGTGAGATTCTGATATATACATATATTGCAGACAATTCTCTACCAGGAGTAACTTAAATGAGGACACAAGAACCACATAGCTTTCTAAAGAACCTGTAGATGAACATAATAGAGATGGTACTTTTCTTTGGTGATACTGCTTAGTAGCTACTTCCAGCTACCTGCTCAGTTAAGAACTTTTATGGCAGAGGAAAAAGCAATAGTAGTTATAAAAACATTCCAAGGGGTATATAGGCAGGATTTTTACGCTTTTATTATTATGCTACATACAAACACCTGAAGATAACGCTGACAGATCAAAGTATATCCTCAGAGATGGAGACTGCAAGAAGTAAACAGTGGACTAATGAGTTTACTACAGACTTTATGCTGTTGCTACAGGACAATCAGAAAGCAGACATGGCTCCTTTAGAAACTGCTGACCAATAGATTTGTACTGAACACCTGAGCACAAACATAACCGCAGCTGAATGTACACGAAGACCACAGAGTCTACGAAAGGAAAATAAAAAGCAAAACACCATCGTCTTTTTTTCTCCTTACAAAAACCTCAGCCGACTTCTAGTCTGAAATGTATCAGGCCTACAGTGACATTTGTCCATGTTAATGCTGCTTGTAGACCTGTAAGGGCATTAATGGTGGTGCTGACAATTCCTATTTATCTCCATAGGCCTGGTGGCAGCTAACAATTTTCATACCACAGAAAAGAGTCAGCATGTTGTCATCTCAGATCTCTTTGCTTGGAGTGGAATTACATAGCAAGAAAACCGCTTTTGAGTGGGAGGGCTCTTTCTACTAGGAACACTACATCACTGAGTATCAAGTAAAGAAAGAGACTTTCAGCATAATACAAGAAAAACTGATCGTTGGTACATCTGCAGGACACTTTCTACTGAGATTTTTTTTCTCAAGTAAACATATTGCTCAGAAGCCTATTTGACCTGAAGAGTTCTTTTGTTCAAAAGCATTAGATTATAGTACTGTCACACAGCCCTCTGGAAGGGAATCCAGCTAGACTCAGTCCACAATGTTCTTGTAGGAAAGAAAGAGATTTCCAGAGGTAGCGTGAGTGCATGTTACACAGTCTGTCTTCTACCTGTGGCTCAAGGGCTGAGCACGTGAAAAGAGAGAAGAGAAAGTCAAGGTGTTACTTTTGGTGAAGTCTAGATGTGGCTTCCTTCTGGCTCCACTTTTACCACTGAGGTGGGTTAACAAAATCTAAAGCTAGTTCTTGTATAGTCCTTCCCACTTTAAAAGCAGGGCTGCATTTTGAATCATTCATATTAGAAAAAGACAAACTCCACAGACAGATGCAATAAAACCAAAACAAGCTATACTGCATATTGCTACTTGCTGTCAATCTATCTCCTTTCCTGAAGCTTATGAAGTAACCTGAAGACATGACAGAATGGGATTTTGACTGAAAGACCAATTTTCTCAGAGGTGAGAAACTTTCTTAGACTGTCCTGGGAACTGGATGAAACCACTGACTAGTTGGGTTGAATGGTTGGTGTTTTTTTTTCAAATGAAGTTAAATTTCCCCTCAAAGCCTACAGTGAGGAGGTCCAATTAAGCCTCTGGTCACAACGTCAAACTCCCCCATGGAGGACTCCCAAAAGGTATTACCCAGGTCCTAATGACTGATGGGCCTGAATTTGCCTGGCAGCATAATCAGATCTCTGTAGACTCCATTTTAACAGATCTTTGAAACTCCAAAAGAAAGGAAAAGCACAAATCCATCCAAAAAAATCTCAACTGTGGTTCACAAGAGTAACAAAGACAGTGGTGCTACATGAAGGGCTCATCCTTTAAAAATTCACAAGTATCTATAAACATCAAAAGGCAGATTACAAGAAGTGCAGTAACAAAAAAATTAACATACTTGAAAAATAAACAGGATTTCAGCAACAGCTCAGCAACTGCCCTCTTTTAGAACTACCATAAAATCCTGCACTTACCTTTCAATGGCTAGAGTCTCCCAAGTAGTTTAGAGGACACTTGATGCTTTCTAAGAGAAATTATTAACGAAGTTTCACTGATAGTGTTTGAGCTAGCTACATGCTTCTAATGAGTGCTTAAGTCTGAGAACTAAGTAAGTTATGTTTGTGAATCTCTTTATTCACTATATGGATGTAATTGTCTCAGAAATGCCTGTCATTGTTTTGGCAGTAGACTAGACTTCCAAATTTAAAACAACAACAAAGAAGTGGACATCATGTTTACGTCAACCTGAATGCATATAAAAGAAAACAAGTTTGCTGCTGCTGTGTTTTCTTACAGACTACTAAGTTAGCAATATGCTATGGGAGAACTAAGCCTTCTCTAATCCTTATTTCTAAACTCCAGAGATCTGGGAGAGCAAGCAGTGGGAGAGCAGAGAAAAAAATAAAGCAGTGAAATGATACAACTAAGGAGTAAGAAAAAAAGAGTAGGAAGTTATTATTTAAAACCCAGCCTGCAGGGATACTCAGTGCTCTGTAAATAGAGAGCCAAGCACTCATGGTACTCACTGAAAGTATCACCCCCAATTTATAAAGGAAAACTGCACAGCTTTTCATCAAATAATTCCATTACTTCTTACACTCTTTAAAATCAAATTGTGACATGTTGTCTCACCTGAACCTGACCCAGAAGAATAGTCATCGTCATCAATTGGGTAGACACCTGATGCTTCTTCAACAGAGCTGTTGTCAAGGTATAAATCTTTATCAGAGGTCAAATCCACTCTCTGGAAAACAGATAAGAGGAAATGGTTAGAAAGATAACAGTATTCCACTGTAGCAGTCTCTTATTCTTTACTCCTATTTCCAAAGCTGATGATGGCACACGGCACAGTTTATACTTTCAGTTTATGCAACGCATTTGTCTAAAATGTTAAAGAAATTTGTAAAATTACAGCATAAAAAAATTCCAAGGCTGCACAATGAAAACTAAGAAACATTCCAAGCTTCGGGAAGCAAGGCCCCTTCAAATCACACTTCATCTCATTAAACGCATGAATGAATAAATAGGATTTGCAATATACTCTGCAGAGCTTCTGTAACAAGAAGCAAACAAATCCCAGGACTGAAGCCCTCTGTCAAGATCTCAAATATATGAATCTATAGGCTGTAATGTGAAGCCTGTCCTTTGATCTCAAACAGGAATCAACAAGAGCATGTATCAAAAACCATCTCATAGCTATAATGGAGCCAAATCTCATGAAGCTCTGTACAAGTTAGAATAAGTGGGACTATAGAATACAAATGTTTCCAAGACAGTGCTGTAGATTAAGGATTATGACATTTCCAGCTGGATCAGAGAGCAAGTCTCTGGTCAGGCAAGATGCTCCAACTCCTAAATGGACACATCTCTCCTAAAATTAAGCTGTGCTTTCAACAGGCTGAAAAGTTGGCTTCATGTGATTTTCACCACGTTTTTATGTCTGCAAGTATTTCCCTGCTAAAGAGAGATTCTGTTAAATGAACTGATAATAGGACAAGGTATCAGTCTTCCTTTTAGATTGACAATTCAGACTTTGAAAGACTAGAAATTGTCTTCCTCCACAGCAGCTCACACTTTCTCAACAGAGCATGAACTTCCTTAAGGGAGCCAAGTGCCTTTGCTGACTGAGAAGGTACCTGCCGCTATTACTACTACTACTTTTACCAACATGTCTGTGAATGGCCTTTTGATACGTTTTGTTGAAGAAATTTATGACAGTTTCAAATGGAGTTTGAAGTAAAAAAGACAAATACAAAAATGCTCTATCAAAATGCATCTGTTCTATATCTCGTAAAAACACCCAAACCTGCTGCTCTGAGTCCCAAGGGTTTCCACCTTTTTTACTGCATGGCATTGATTCGCTTTATTCTATACAACATCGACTGTAGCTTTCCTAAAGGGGTACCAAACTGTGAAAGGGTAACTCCTCCTGTGTGCAAAGACCCACACCTGACTTTCCAAGCTTTATTTTTTTGTTCCAAAGGCCTGGAATGTTGTTGAAGACATTTGTGACTTTATTTTTTTTAGGACGTTTTTGGCAACAGAGTCCTATTGTACACATCTTCACAGCACAAAATTGTCCTTCAGTTTGACCTCACAGGAAGCAGAAAGACCATCTTGATTATTAGAGTATTTCAAAGACCTTTGTACTGGTGGTACCTAACGCTTCTCTGAAGAGGTCTGAACTAAAGTAGTATTGCCCTGTTTTTCTTCTCCTGAGGAAAAGAAAAACATGATACTTGGTTAAAGTCCACTCTTGATACAGCAGCTTTTGTGGGACATGTCGGGGGAAAAACACGGTGTTTTTAAGGTTTACAAAAGTCTTGCTCTCATCTGCTGCTGCTGCTAGTTCACACAGTCTGCCTGGAACTGGCTGCGGTCCAAAACAGAAATTCAAGACCATGTCTGGTCACCATCAAATGATTTAATTCCTTTAAAAGATGTCTCTGAAGGAAAGCCTGAAGTACCTTGGTAAGTGTATAAGTGGTATTGTAATTAAGACATAGTTGAGACTATTTCCATATAGGAAAACAACTCCCTGTCATGGGACAAATATCCTGCTGTTGATCAGGCTGCCACAATGGACCAAGCCATTTCGCCCCATTTTACTTTCAGCCGTAATTGTGGAACAAAACAACCCACTCCTCTGTATCAGACAGGAAAAAACAATATCTATTTAAAAGGAAATGCAGGTGGCTACCCATTAATACAGAAAAGGCATACAATATTAAAAAGATATCAGATGTAGTAAATATTACTCAACACCAAGCTGGGAGAAAAATTTTAAATATCTACCTGGAGAAATTTCCTAACAATGGAAATTGCAAATAGCATTTGTCAACAGCTGAGAAACAGCCTGAGTTTGCAAATGTCGGTGAATGAAAATTAGTCTGCATGAGAATAGAAGGATCACATATCTGTGCCCAGAATTTTTAGTGTTGAATAAAAATATGAACTTACAAATCAATTTATTCTCTAGGCCATTTCCCACTTCTGTCTATATCAGAAACAAACTTAGCAGAATTCAAAAACCAAAAACAAACCCCAAACACCACTTCACTACTGAAACAAACAACTTTGCTTTCTTGCTCTTTCCAGCCTTACAGGACTCAGTGAAGACAGAAATGATCCCTGACAGTTCTTCTAAAGATTCTGGTTTTTTAAGACCCAACCCAGACCAAGCTGCAAACGTCTGGTCATCCAGTCTCCCCGCCATTATATTCACTCCCTTTCTTTTAATGAATTATGGCTTTTCATCTGCCAAAAGCTTTAATTTCTAGCTATGCTGAGATGTTCTCAAGATTTAAACCAGCTGAAAACAGGAACAGAATGAAAGAAAAGTCTGGATAATTTTCAGTAGCAATTTGACTATGCAATGTACTTTATTCTGGGGATGCAAAGGATACAGTGTGAAACATTATTTAATAGCCAGTGTTGTGTACGGCACAATTCTATCAGAACAAGAAAACTATTCTCCATAGTGTTATAGATCCAGTACAGTATTTACTGTAGCGAGAAGTACATGGTATAGTGAACCCCAAATGCATTCAGATCAGACATTAAGCTCCATCTGAAGAAGATGCTGCACAGCTTCTCTAGCCAGAACTTCTTGCTTCAGCCCGTTTCCAGTATGAATGGTTCTTGTCTACTGGCACTCAAGACAGGAGGCAAACACCAAAGCACAAAGAAGCACATTCTAGCTTAAAAACCTCCAGGCATACGCATAGATAAACGCATTGCACTGTCCCCAAACAGATTCTCTTTGCAAGCTGGCTTAGCATATTTGGGGCAGGGGCATCATCTCTACACCCACAGCTTGCACTTCTTTTCCCGGTTGCTCAGAAGCATGTAGCTGCCTTAGGCCAGTTGGAATGGAAACTGCCTTAAGGTGATGAATAAAAAGAAAAGCCTGACAGCTAAGAAAAATGTGCAGCCATTACAAATAATTCTGTGAAGATTAATCTTAGAAAAATGAGAGATGGTTAATGAAAATAAAAGAATACTTCACAATGCTTAAGTGAGTATCAAGCACCGAAGCCACTCTTTGCAATTTTATGCTATGAAAAAATAAGTTTAATTTAATATTGCTTGAGAAATGTTTTCTCACTTATCAGCTGGGAATCCATGGGTGCTCATGGACTATTTCCAAGGTGTTCACAAAAGGCAAGCTGGAAAAAACAAGTCTGTTCTCTATGGACAGAGAAAGATCTGTATTAGTAGTTCAATACGCTTAGGAGGAAAAATGAAAAAGTTTGCAAATTCTAACTCCATAAACCTATTTTTAGTCATTATGAAGGCCAAATATTTAAGGGACTATTTCCTGTGGCTAACAATTGAAATGAGGGCCCTCATGTCACTTTTATGTAACAGCCTTATTTTCAGATCTATTAAAATGGCAGGAACACCAGGCAAAGATGTCTCTGTTATCAGTCCTTTAATCTGGCCCTGAAGCCACAAAAACTGCTCATTACCTCTTGACAGAGATTGCATTCTCGTCCATCATTGTTATCCCACTTACATTTTTATTCCAAGAATATAATGCCACAAAATCCTGTGACCTAAATACTTCACATGCTACATGCTAATGATCACTGCTTCCTGTCTGGTTATTGACTACACTGGCATAAATATAAATCTCAGGGATGCAGTGTAGATTAGCACCCCCATTAAGCACTAGATAAAAGATATTCCCATACCAGTTATACACTGAAATTGAGATCTCACAGTTTTTATTTCTTGAAGCTTACAGTTTCAATTATTTTGAATTTAATAAATTTAAATCATCCAGGACATTAAAAAAAAATTCTGACACTAAATGAGAAAGGAAACAAAGCAAAAAAAAAAGCCTTTTCTGACTCATCATCTCGTGAAAGGCATAAATCATTCATCAAACTTACAATGACAAAAAATCTAAAACAAGCTTCAGACAATAGGTGGTTTGGGAAAGGATGGCACATTTCATTTGGTAAAAAAACTACTAAGTGCCCTGTCACAGCCATTCTCTTTTCCAGTGTTGCTGTTACAGTCTTATTATTATGTGAGAATGATTTAGGAGTAAAACATTAAAACCTTCTATGTCATGTAGATGAAGTCAAGTAAGCTGGTGTAAGGAGCAGTGAAGAAGTAATGTCTACCATGGCTGTTGAGGCTGTTTGAGACTCAGACGGAAGAGCAATGAGTAACTGACATATGGAAGGAAACGCTTTCTTACTTACACATGCACTAAGATTTCTGTTCTCTGCCTTTTTGGATATATATACGGGACAGAGAGTTTGAGACTTGCAGCTGTGTTATTAATGGTACATTGCCTCCGTTTTTCCCCAGATGGAAGTCTTTTAGATGTAATCCATTTAGTATGCACAGAACCAGAGACTAATGTTTTAAAAGTGATGTTATATCACAAATATTTAAGCCAGAAGGCTCTGAAAATTTGCAAGCATTACAGCTGTTGATTAGGCAGAGATCTTGTATGTAAGAAGGAGAAAGAAAACAGATTTTTCCTCTTCTACTAACAGATAGTGCTGTTCTACACATGCTTTATCAAATCACAGTCAGCTGGTGAGTGTGAGTTCACCTAGGTGATGTATTCGTCATATACACTACATTTTTTGCAAAGCTAAACACCTGAATGCATTCATCTAAAGCCCAAGGGCCATTGCAGAAACTCCCAATGAAGGCTAGAGAAAAGGTAGTTGTGTGAAGGAGAAGTTCTATTTACCTCTAGGCCTCCTGGGAAAGGAACTATGATCTGCCATCCAACAGGACTTAGTCCTAAAAAGCCTCAGTATTGCTGACATCAAAGCTGGAAGGTGTCTTCCTATCACTGCTGGCCATTTCTTTGGTTTCCCTCACCACAACAGGGAAGTTATTTCACTGGTGAGACTGTCTCATTTAAGAGTTCATTAACCTTGTCCAGGAATAAGAGTCATGATTTTAAACAAAAAACCCCCTCTGCAGAGCAGAACTTGAAACCTCAAAAGCACTAGATTTTCACAGAGAAATGCACTAGCCAGAAGAGCATCCACCTTCCATTTCTCATCGTATTACTGGTTCTCAGAGATGAGTCTCTGCCAGCTCTGACGGTGTACATCAACCTCCTCGAGCCTGCACATCCCTGTGCTCCCCACATGTACCCTCCTACAAACATGTAATTTTGAAGGAAGATTTTATGTTACGAGGCATGTTTACCACTTAGTATAGATGCCCTTCTTTCCTTTCTCTGATATACCCTACATCTAGTCACAGAAGAATAGGAGAGAAACAGTTCCCATTTTTTCCCAGAAAGCCCCCACCTCAGTGCACTGTACCAACTATGGTGAGGCCTTCAGCAGAAGCGGCAGAAGAAGACACGGTGTTTGTGGGATTTTTTTGAGAAATAAGACACTAATAATTTAAGTACAACACTATAAGGATTCCCTATTTTCTTCCTTGAGGAAACCATACTGCCTGCACAACGGCGATGTGAGTGGAGCAAGTCCCAGCTGCAGGGAAGCTGCCCTACACCACAGTCTGGGCATCTGTGATCACAGCAAAAATATTATTTCCATAACAACAAGCCCCAGAATAGATTTGCCAAGTTCGAGAGCAAAGATTTCATACAGAAGCCAACATGTGCATTACTCATTTCCCCCAAATCATTCTGACATCGTTACCATCTCCCAGTTTTACCTCAGAACAGCTTAAAACCCTTCAAGCACTCCCCCAAGGCTGCTGCCTTTCTCAACTATTCCTCCTCTCCTGCTCATCCACGTGCCCATTGTGAAAACCAGCCTCGCAATGGGAATTGTCTGGACTGAATCTGCAAAAGCCACCACCTCCCTCACCACTAGCTTTGGCCAATTAAATAACAAACTGTGATTGCCATGACTCGTTCTGGAGAGCTCATTTCCAAAGGTATTTTTAAAATCCTAGAGGACATTTGCTGCCTTTCTTCAGGTAAATCGTCTTTGTACAAGTGCCTCTGCTAGTGTTGTAAGTCAGGTGTTTGCCAGTGGGGATGGCACCAGTGCTGGCAGCGGCACAGCAGCTGAGACCCTGTCTGGTGCAGCACAGAGCTACTACTGTGGCTGGAGCACATGCCAGAAAGATTATTCACGCTCCTTGTACCTTGTGTAGAACTTCCTGATGCTGCACAAAACTATAGCTTTAGGCCTCCAATCTCTCAGGACAGATAAATAAAGGGTTTGACCTCTCGTGGCTGCTGAGGAAAGGCAGAGAGCTCAAAATAAACACAAGTACTGCACACTGCTTCTAGTACCACTAGCATTCAACAATAGAGGAGTCTACCAAAAGAGCTGATTTACAGAGATTGCCTAATGTCAGAGCCAAGAGTCAAAATATGCTGGCTTTTAAGATGCACACAGTCTGTTATGCCAGACTAATTACCAAAACAGAGGTACATTTGACAGGGATGGCATTAATAAAGCAACTCTTGCCAGAGTCAGGCATTTCAGCAGTCGATGTCATGGCTTGTGCTAAAGAAAATACACTGCATCCATGGTGCTCACAGGGAAAATGCTGCAAGGCAAAGAGCCCCTGGGGTAAGGAGACACCAACAAGCCAGGACCACGTCAGCTACTGCTCACTTACAGCCACGCAGCAAAGAAATTACAGTGCTGCAGTTGATAGATTTAAGTTCACACTCTTCACAAAGTCATGGAAACTAATGTGCCTGTTTTTTAACAGCCGTCTGTGCCTTTAGGAATATTCCCTAATGTGTAATTACATGCTGTATGGTACATCATGTGGTAAAAGAACTTAAAACAGTAACAGGAGAACTTGTTCAAGCCTAACTGAACATGTTTTGGTTTTTTTTTTTCTTCTGTAAAAGCTCACAGACTTTTGGCCTGCTTAGAGCTTTGGAGCTGAAGCTTGTGCTGCATTGAGGACATCCTCTAAAATTCTGGTCTCTTTCAGGTAAATGCCAATGGAAAAAGCTTCTATCTTTCCACTTCTTTTCACGAAGTCTGATTTCCTGTGTGTATCATTGATCTACTAGATGTACACAAAAACCAAACTTTAGTCTATTAATCCAATCCCTTATTCAGAAACTTTGTTGCTTAGAGCAGGACAGAGGTTGTCATATGAAGATGCAGGAGGGAAGCAAGCAAGCATATCAGTGAGATCAGGTAGAGTTTTCTATCCTTACCTACCAGTACTAATAGAATGATTTCTGATGGACGGATGAAACAACTTGCTCCATTCTGTCCAGTTACAAAAGAATTTAGTGAAAGAGGTCTTCATTGCTTACTCAACAGCCCTCCTAGGCTATCCAACTAGGCTCAAGCCCACATGAAGTAGTACCAAAGCACTGCTGAGAGACCATATTTGGGTATGCCCCTACAAAAGATACCTTCATCGTCTACCCTGTAGAAGTCATCTACGTCTTCATTCAGTTACACAGGATTTTCTGGAACAACAAACCTTTACCTCTGTGGATCCCTGCCACCGCTATACCGCAGTGAAGAGCAGTTCTTCACCTGGGCAGCGAGTCTTCAGAGTAAGTCCCACATAGTAATCTCACAACTTAGTAAGTACTTGGAACACAGGATAGAAAACTATAGCTTTTTATTTTCTTTTTCCAGCAATGAAATTTTCCTGCAGTTCTGCATCATTTTGTGCTGAAAGCCCATGCTCAAGAGAGGATCAACCCTGTTGGTCCTTTCCCAAACCAGCAGCAGGGTAATGGTGGTCAGATATGTAGTTAGATCATCTCTACAGGTTAGGATCAAAGAACTTTCCTAATTCAATGACCACATAAGCTTACTGCAACTTAAAAATGGTTACTTAGGAATGATAGACAGGCAGGGCAAACGTAATATGGCAACACAAGCAGATGGTACTGCTGTGCTATTTACATGAACCCCAAGAGTTGACATTATAGCACATTCACTGACTCTGCACCAACAGGTCTTTCTCTGCTCGTACATGAAATCCAGAATTGAACACTGCAATTTAGTTGTCTTCTTTACCTGGAAAGTCTCAAGACTGCTTAACAGTTAAAGTGCAGTACACAGCTTCTCATTTCCCATGTAAAAGCAGAAGTTTAATACCAAAGTTTCTCTAGGAATCCCAAAATTAAAAGATACAAAGCCCTTCCAGCTTTCATGCCGAGCTATCAATCAGTGCAAAGAACAGTTTATTCTTCAACTCTGCCTTTGACGTAGGCACGATACAACAGGGAAACTATTTTAGAAGGGCTACAGCTGAATCAGCTTCCGAAGCTGATTCCAACCTGAAATACTAAAGGGCAATGAGCAGGCCAAACAGCGTCAGAAGTCAGCAGACAGCAATGTGAATCACAGATTGATTTATCACAATAGTATAGCAATTTTCTGCATATTTTCCAAAAAGCATCCATTAGTTTCACCAAAAATAGGATTTAAACTACTATGCAAAATGTTGTCACAGCTCAAAACGTTAATCATTTTTTTAAGGACATATCAGTCCACGTGCAGATAGGTTAAATTTCAGGCACAGCCGTGACCAAAAAGCTAAATACTTTCAAAATGCTGAATGAAGAGATTAGCCTGTCTTTGAATCACCAGCTACAAGTCTGACAGTAATGGGAAAAGCAGATACCTTTTGGTATAGAGGTCATAGCTGCATGTACCTGCCCCAGTCAGGGCTTTTAAGTCCAACGTGCACTGTCTCTTCCATGTGCACCTCCCCTCTCCTTTCACGCTTTACTGATCCTTTTTCCTAATCAATCAGAAGAACTAACACTTATATTTTCCTCCCTCCTCTTGAGAATGTGGATGAATGATTAAAGCTGCCAGGGTAACCTCTTTGGCATGCATGCCAATAACTCCCCACCTAATAGCCTTTCCTCTGCCTCATTGCCCTGGCCCACTGGTGATTACTGCAATCCCTTGAAGTGGTCAAATTGCAGGGCAGCCCCCATGGAAACCTATTTGGAGCTGTTCAAGCTCATACCAAAGAATGATGTTTTTAATACAGATTGTTCTTTTTAAAGCCCAACAAAAGCAGCTGTAATCAATCGTAGCAGGAGCACTGCAAACCTCCACCAGTTTCAAAAGCCCCATATTGATCACTTTCCAGTCCGTGAATTTCAACAAAATAACCCCATGTGAGGAACCCAGAATCAAGTAACATGAAATCATTTAAATTAAGATATTTTTGCCATTAGTTGCAAGAATTAGCAATAAACTGTCTCAATCAACTACATTCCTTTTGCATAAACAGGGAAATTACATGTAAAACAACTATATTATTAAAGTTACGTTAAGCACCAATTAAATATTACTACAAAGGTTATGTATGGCAACTGAAGCTTGTCAAAAGTGAGAAGGAATCTGACTTCTCGGCTTCGGGAGTGAGCATTTCCAATTCTTAAACGCATAATCTGTTATTCAACTTAGTAGTTGAATATCGTGGTCTGCAAATCACAGAATCACAGAATCTCAAGGATTGGAAGGGACCTTGAAAGATCATCTACTCCAATCCCCCTGTCAAAGCAGGACCACCTAGAGTAGGTCACACAGGAACTCATCCAGGTGGCTTTTGAATGTCTCCAGAGAAGAAGACTCCACAACCCATCTGGGCAGCCTGTTCCAGTGCATCATCATCCTCACAGAGAGAGGCTTTTCCTTGTATTTCTTTGGAACCTCTTATGTTCCAGCTTGTACCCATTGCCCCTTGTCCTATCATTAGACATCGTTGAGAACAGCCTGGCTCCATCTTGACACCTGCCCTTTATGTATTTATAAACATTAATGAGGTCACCCCTCCGTCTCCTCTTCTCCAAGCTAAAGAGCCTCAGCTCCCTCAGCCTTTCAAAAGAAGGGAAATGCTCCACTCCCTCCATCATCTTTTTGGCCCTGTGCTGAACTCTCTCCAGTAGCTTCCTGTCCTTCTTGAACTGAGGACATGATATTCCAGATGCGGTGTGATGAGGGCAAAGTAGAGGGGGAAGAGAACCTCTCACAACCTACTGCCCACGGCCCTTCTAATACACCCCGGGATGTCATTGGCCTTCTTGGCCAGGAGGACACATTGCTGGCTCATGCTCATCCTCATCCTGCTGTCCAACACCACGCCCTGGTACCTTTCCCCTACACTACTCTCTAAGAGTTCATTCCCCAACCTGTACTGGTACATGGGATTGTTCTTTCCCATATGCAAGACTCTACATTTGTCCTTGTTGAATTTCATTAGATTTCTCTCTGCCCAACTCTCCAGCCTGTCCAGGTCTTACTGAATGGCAGCACAGCCTTCTGGTGTGTCAGCCACTCCCCCCAGTTTGGTATCGTCAGCAAACTTGCTGACAGTGCCCTCTGTTCCCTCATCAAGGTCATTAATGAATATATTGAGCAGTACTGGTCCCAGTACCAACCCCTGAAGGACTCCAGTCGACACAGGCCTCCAACTAGACCCTATCCCATTGATCACAATGCTCTGCCTTCTTCCGTTTAACCAGTTAACAATCCACCTCACTGCCTGATCATCCAGCCTACACTTTCTCAGTTTTGCTGTGAGGATGCTGTGGGAGAGTTTTGTCTGTAACGTATTTGAAGATGCCTATTTTGTTGTCTTTGACCTCCCTTGCAAGGCACAACTCCAATGAGGCTTTAGCTTTCCTATTTGCCTCCCTACATTCTCTAAAGACAGTCTTACAGTCACCCCAAGTGGCCATCCCTTCCTTCCACTTGAGTTTGCCCAACAGTTCCCCATTTAACCATGTGGATCCCCTGGCTCCCTTTCTTGATTTCCTACCTACTGGGATGCACTGATCCTGAGCTTGAAAAAGTGATCTTTGAACAGAGACTGACTATCTTGTGCCACTTTATCCTCTAATATCCTCTCACACAGGATGTCCTCTAGCAATTGCTTGAAAAGGCAAGTTGACCCTGCTAAAGTCCAGAGTTGTGATCCTGTTTGGTATTCTGTACCTCAATGGACACTTCTGTTTGCCACCCACACCTGGTGGCAAACTCGTAGTGAAATCCCACCAAAGTTCTCCACAGGTCAAAAACCGGCCACTGGTAGACCCAAAATCTGTTTCTAAAATTGTGTTCTGTCATAACAACTATCTGAAAGAACTTCTTTCCCTCTCACAATCACATACAGCCTATTTCAGAAGACAGTCATAAACTGCTCTGAATGAAGAGGAATCCTGGATCCTCTAAAACTGAGATGAATATGCAGGTTGTGCACTCAACACAAAAGGAAAGAATCAACCTTTAAATAAATACCCAACAAACAAACAATCCCTGAATCATCATCTTTATCCGACTTTGGGTGATGACAGAGATTTTCTACTCTGGTACTGTCTAATGGTGCACAAGTCAAAGTGAACTGCAGATCAATGTGAACTTTGTGTTAGCCAGCAGAACATGCTGCACATGCCAAATTCTTCCTCCAGTCCATGAGAATGATCAAGACTTCATTTATTCAGGTAACTACTCCCAGTTTGTTGGGTGGTGGCTGGAAGCGCAGAATTAGGAGCTCAGTTTGTCCTCTGGCAGAAAAAAATTGTTAAATCCAAAACTTGGATAAATCAGGCCAGAAGGCACAATCTCTGTGGCCAAATGGATAAACAGTATCACTGATACTCTTTCCACTACTATAGTCTTCTCAGACAGAGGCAGCAAACACGGAAAGCATTGAGAGATCAGGTACATTCTTACGAAATATGTCTTCATATCTCTGACTCCCAAACAGTAAGACAACAAAGGTGACTTTATTGCTGTTTCCAGGTGTCACCTCCCTCTCATCTCGCTGGTCTACAAGATTTCAAGTTGTTGAATTCGGCACTCTGATCCCATCTTACTTAAGAGATTTTTTGCTACAAAGACTTGGTGCTCATAACTCTCTCTGATGCATACAAAGATAAGAAATCAGTTTACCTCAGATGGGATAAAATATGACTCAAATAACTTATCCTATAAAAGCAGTTGAGTGAAATTAGAAATATGGCAGCTTGTGCAGGCTACATGGCTTTGTGGGCAGTTGTCTGTTTGGTATGCTGCCATTCAGGCATGACTTTCCTCCCACCAGGAAGAAGGAACTGGAGCATCACTGACACAAGCCCAATTAGCTACCCAGACAGGTTGGCCTGGGAGGTACATAGAACCCTCCCTGCAGCCAGCTTCCTAGCCAGAAAGTGCTGAGGGAAGAAGGAAGGGTTTTCTCTCCTGCCCTCCCTCCATCTTTGACTCTCCCATTGGCTCCCCAGGGCTTGCAGGGGAGCATCAGATTGAGCAAGGGAACCAGGGGAACAATTTCTTCTGAAGACAAATACAGTCCAGGTTTTCATTTAGAAACTAGACGGATATTCTGAGCAAAACCACTGAAAGAGAATTTGAACTATATTGTTAGGAATTTCTTCCCACACAGTTTTGCAGCCGACTGAACTATATCGATTGCACAGCAAGAGAAAATGAGGCAGAGCTCCGGTAAGGCAGTCTGCCATGAGCCCCCCTACCTGCTGTAAGATCCTTGCACATACTGTAACAGCTAACATGTATTTATATTTTTGAAAAGAACCATCTAACATATGTCTTAAACATATGCTCTTAAGAAAACACCACAAACATACGTAGAAAGCATTGAGCTGAAACCACCTAGTATAAGGTATACCAAAATAAGAGTTACTCCATGAGCAGTGGAAAGGCTGACATTCGATCTTCTATGGATGTTTCTCTCCCCACCACTAACCCATTCCCCTATGCTGCTCCCTCCTTATGAGTTGTGCACATGGATGCAACAGAACATGGAACAGACAACTCCAACCATGAATATACAGGAATTTCTCCAAAGAACAGTTTCAACTGATATTTTCAACATAAGGGACCACTTTCAAACAGCATTTTTTGGTTTAAAGCATGGCCAAGAAAGCTGCTGGTTTAATTGAAGGATTAGTGAACCGATAACATAATCTGTCCTAGTTATCATGAGCGACTACCTTTAATGAAAACTGGCTGAAATCAGCTTCATATTGATTACCTTCAGTTGATGTCTTAATAATAACACTACATAAAACTAGAACCAAAGGAATTTCATTTATAATGAAGGTAGGGATAAGTTACACTGTATTTGATAAATTAGCTTGCCTTGATTTAAAGGAAAGCAAGCCAAGTAATTTGTTTGACAGCGTTTTTAACAGATGTAGATCTGACTGGAGAGCAAAATGCAACAAAGACTCTCAATGGTATTAAATATCTGTTAATAGAGAACAATCTTTTCTTTCTAGCATTCATACTTCAAATTAGAGTTCTGATGAAAGGAACAAAGATTTCACTATTTCTATAGCCAAACTCTGAATTTTCATAAAACTGTTCCAGCACCATCAATACAAGGTTAGCAGCACTGTACAATCTTTACTGCCTTATCAGCAGCCCAAAGCTTTTAAAAATCCATATGCCTACAAAACCTCCTGGAGCTGTTACACATTGAGGATTTCACAGCATTATTGACCTGGGCAGCCTCTTTATCCTCAGTAAGTTATTTTAAGCAACTTTCTGCCAGCAAGTAAGTCTCTTTGTTAGGCTTTGTCTGTATTATTGCTACTGCTTACAACACAGCACAAAATGGGGAGGTACTAGGCAGAAACCTGACAGGGGTCTGTCAAGAGCCCTTTTTATTTCTTTTTTTCCTCCACTTCTCGATGTATTTCTAATACCCTATGGATCATTGCCTTACTGTCAGGAATCTGACTGTGCACCTGAGCTACCGCCTGGGAGAGGGCAATGTGAATGTACAGCAGATAAAACACACCGAAGCCACGTATTTTTGGGACCATGCTGTTTAACTCGCACACTTTCTTTTGCCTAGTTGGCACTTATATATATAAATGTATGTATGTATTGTAGAAAACCAGAATCTAGCAAGTGTTATTTACCTAGTGACTAAGAAAATACATCAATTGGCTTGGTAGGCGAGGAAGGGGAGAAAAGAAAGGTAAAATTCTCACACTTCAAACTCAAAAACCAAACCCTTTCCTTTATTCCTAAACCCCTTATCAGATCAAGGTTTACAGCTTGAAGACCATATTTCTGTGGCATGGTAGGAAAGCACACACATCAACACACATCAAAAAGCAGTCTCATGGTCTTCTACAGACTCACACCAAGAGACATCAACCAAGAAGGCCAAGGCTAGAGCAGCAGCTCTCTTTGGATTGTAAATTATGAATAGTAACAGTTGAGCAGCTGCATCCATGCTTCTGTTTTCTTATTAAAAAATATTTATGAGGTGATCCTGTTTCAGGAAAAAGCTCTTGCTGATTCTTTTACTCTGAAGTTTCATATCTTGAAAGTTTGTCTGGCCAGTGACCCATACCACTCCTTAGTGTCATCGGAACTACTAAGATCTACTCTGTTTTAATCCAAGGACACATTATAGAATGTACCCAGCTGACAGCCCGGTTTGATACCAACTTCTGTATCACACTTGATAACTAGACTCTCAAACAAGGGCCAAGACATACAGAGGAAGCTGCCCAGAGAGAAAAGAAAGAGATTTAAAATGTTATAAATGTAGTCCGCAAAATATCTGCTAGGGATATTTTGTTTCTGGATGTTAGATCAACTTTCCTATTTCCTTGTTAAACTTGTACTTTGCAGAGTGAATGGAAAGAACAGATATTTTCTCAGTTATTAGTTCAGTAAAGTTTGAAAATACCACAAAAACACCTTTCAATCAGTATCTTATGAAAGCACTGTCATCTTAATGCTACTTAATGTGGTTAAGTGTTGTCAAAAATAGTGGACATAATGGACAAATAACCTGTCAACCCTGAGTTACTCTAGGTAAAGCACGAATGTATTCCAATTATTTCCAACAGTTTTGCTTCAAAAGTACTCACATAATCTGCTCCATGTAGCTGTCAATCAAATGGACAAATTCTCTTCAGGTTTCATTGCAGATACGTCCAAAGCAATTGCACTTTACAAGGTTATCCCCAGATTAATGACAAAAGTTTAATTCAAACCACAGCTTTTTTTGTGCAAGCAATAAAAACAGGTTGCTACTCTGACAGCACTAGAAGGCTTCTTAGATCTCATTCTGTTTGCTTCAGTAAAAGGGTCACTCGGCACTCGGAAATGGAACAAGCAAAAAACGGTTTCATCAGTCTAAGCGTTATGGATGTTGGCTGCTTAATAGACCTGACCTCACAGAAACCTGCTCAGCTCCCTGGGTTCTGGGAGCTTAAAAAAAAAAATAAAGTTGGAGGACAAAGAAGGGAGGTGTAAAGACTGCTTAGGGAGACCATACAGCAAGACTTTCACATCTGCCACAGCAAGACAACACAGAATGGTTTTGCAACATTACTAGTACAACTGAATGTGTATATTTCAGAAAATGGAGTGGTCAAGGACTGTTTCAAACAAGGGCAATGCAATGTGTTACAACATTTTCAACAAGATGCATACATGCATCTAGGCCTCATTTTAGCAGAAGGTATAGAGGAGTTTTCTATCATCATACAATAATACTGTATGTAAGTTATTTTCAAATTAGACATTTTATTGAGGAGTAAGCCTCTCCTCACATGGTAGAGTACGAAGTGTATATATTGTGTTTTATAATAAACATACATGAGTAAATTATACCAAGAACTTGTCGATAAATAGAGTTCTGCAAGTAATACAGATGGAAACATATTTATATGGCATGTTGGGGAAGGCAACTGTGAGTAGGCCATTGCAAAATGGTACATCATGGAAAGCATTTGTTTACCCACTTTGACCAGACAGAAGAGATCATAAAGATATTTTCATTTAACATTTTCAGGGACAATAATTGAATGAAACCAGACAATGACCAGGAAGCATTTGACAGCCAACAGGGTGAAAATCATTTCTACTAAAAACTCAGTTCAAGTCATTCAGAAATTCATTCAACTTCATAACAAGATGATAAACAAAGACAATTATGCAGAAGAACACAAGAGTTACTGGCATTTTGATAAAGCAGAGTCATCATCTCATTTAATTCTTAAAAAAAAATGGCTCCATACTGGACACATCCCACAAAAGCTAATGATATTCATCCAGTGAAATATATCGCTACACTTGCAGAAAAAAATTGCTTATCAAGACAAACTGGGACCCCAAGAGTTTGCTGTGTTGAAGCTGCTTGCTTAACAGCCTGATAGAGTATGGGCCTTTCAGGAGACCAAAGGCCCTAGTCCTGGCAGGGGCTGGCCTTCCTCCATTAATTACGTGTGCACACACACAGGCCCGGTGCTGCAGTCCCCTGGGGAAGCCTTTGACAGGCTGGGAGAGCAGATTACTACTGGCTTACAGCTCAGATGAAGTACGTTACGCAACCAAAAGGCTTAACAAGCCTCCATTTAATTATTTTAAAATTAGTTTGAAGAGGAAAAAAATGAACAGTTATGAAGAATACCAAAAAAGTGACACAAATTCCCCAAAACAAAGTGCAGAGCTGTGGGATAATGCCTCAGTTTTCAATTACCAGGGTGAGGGCAGTCAGGACACTGCTGACAGTCCCATCCACGCTTAAGCCTGACAGAAAATCAGAACTGACTCTATTTTCTGCCTAAACATCATGTCCTTCATAAGCCTGCTTACAATTTTTAAAAAGACCAGGCCATGCTCTGCAAGCCTAACATGGAAATCTGCTCTGGAGGTCACTCCACCTTCTACAGCATGTCCTGGAGCAGGAGAGACAAGGGTCTGTCCCACCTACCCCACTGCCCATGGCACCAGCAGCCACCAGCCCCAGGGACGCTGCCGCTCTTTGCACGCACCAGCTCAGCAGCCAAAGGAACTGGGAGCCAAAGGCAAACCTCCCGGCAAGCTGTGTCCTGCCTTCACAGACAATGCGGCGTTTTCTTCCTTACTTTCCCAGTAGGGAGGGTTTGAAGTGGCACACCATTTGCATTCAGAGTGAAAAACCTCATTTTGTCATTAGAAAGCTGAGAAGTTTCCAATGTGCTGTCCCCAGGAACGCACTCACTTGGACATTAACTTTTCCCAGCCCGCTTTGTGCTGGCTCTCCAGCAAGTCCAGCTAGTGCTGACCCGCCAACAGGGCCTGGGTATTTCAAAAACCTATTTTGTGAGGGTAAAAGAGGGTTGTGCTGTTCCTCTCCCTGTGCTCATTACAGCCACAATTAAGAGGTAAAACAAAATGGGAAGCGCTTGGGTTTTTCACAGCCAACTGCAGACCTTCAGCCTTTGCTAAAGCAAAGTATAAGTGTCAACTTAAAAGATTTTACTTACAAAACTTCAGTACATATAGTCTGTATGCTGAGGGACAGGCTGCACTAGTACTGATTTTTTTTGTCCCTTCCAAAACACAAGATTCAAGTAACAGTATAGTTCAGGGTGCCTCCCACCACTTCTCCACTTTATAGTATCTTAAGATATCAACTCAATATTCAATTATTGATTTATAACCATGACATACAGTTTTTATATACATCCCAGTACCAATTTATAATCAGACCTGTCATCTAAAAGTTAAAGCTCACGTTCACCAGAGGAGTCACTAAGAGGACCAAGCTTCTCCCTCACTTTCAAGCCTCCTCCACTGACTCGTGCAGCCGAAGGTTTCCATTTTGCTGGTGAAGGTTGTCATTCATGACATTATGCAGTGCTAAAGCAACCAAACAGATTAAATGGACATCTGCCTTCTCAGTCTGCTATAAAAGTGGTTTAATACCAAACAGTGTTTAAACAGTAAAACTGTCTTCAATTGCTGCTCTATAATCTGTGAGTAATCAATCAATCTCAACACTGAGCTTCTATTACTGTTTCTCTGCAAGCAGCTGGAAAAATTTCCAGAGCACATAGTCCTTATTTATATTCCAATGCTAAAGAGGAATTAAACACAGATTCAGTCTGCCTTCATGGTGATCCTGCTACATGTCAAGTTTGTATTTTCAAGGCAAAACACAGAAGGTATCATGAAATCTCTAGTTATGGCAGCTATTTGCAATGTCACTTCCCTGCTGAAAGCTGTATTGGAATAAATACCCTGAGGGTGTGTGAAATTGAAGCAGAGTATCCTATCAGAGCCTTCATCCTCTCACTTTGGAACCTCATCACTTCTGAAGAGAGCAGAAGATGTAGCTGTGGTCTTGTAGCATGCCTATTCTGGTTTTAAGTCATCCTGAGCAACAGCATCAAACTTCACATCTTTTTCAGACTTGTTGCTTGATGTTGTAATGATTGTGGGATTACAACTGTCACTTCTTTTAACAACATAATCTGTGTTGACACAGTTTAGTTAGGATGTAAACATCCCTTGCTCTCAATGCTACCCAAACCCTGTCAGCAAAAGCTATGCATGCTAGTAGCTGATGTCTCCACTCAAGAAAACTAAGTGTTTCCATTGAAGTGAGGGAAGGCCAAGAAGGAGACGTGGGCATTCTGACCCAAGCACAGGATTCAGGGTGGATCAAAGGCCAGAGCTAAAGACAGGTAGCTCCCAGGGGCTTGGTGCACCTTGTGATGGGGTCATGCCCAGATTATCCTACTTCCACAACCAGGTGTCAACAGACCTAGGCCATCCTCCTTACAAAAGAGATAGCTTCCAGAGTGGATCAATGCTGAACCTTTTCATGTTCCTTTATTCTGTTGTGTACTGATTGCTGCACAGTGCTTTCTGACATGGTATATAAAGCATATGACGTCCATCACCTGTTTACCCCTTCATTCCCTTCTCAAAACCAGGATTTCATGTGGCAGACTCCCTTGTTTTATCTGGTGTGGGCAGACTGGTTGATCCACAATGCACAAGTTACATCAATTTAGTCACAGCAAAAGTGAAATTGGTTCTCCGTAACAGGGATGTCAATCCCTGACTTCAATCCTCTCAGTTGAGAACTATCCCATGTATTTATTTACTAATAAATTATGAGTATTTATTTATTAATAAATTCTGAGTTTCTGGCAAGCGCCCAACATGGCAGCTGGTCAGGACATGGAGCTCAGCAGAAGGGCACTGCTCCTCATAGCATCATTCGTTAACTCTGCTGCCAGCTGCAGCCACCCAACCTCAACAATGTCTCCTGCATGGGCTGGGGGTTTAACCAGCCTGATGAAAAGTCTCACAGCCTAAAATGCAACATTAGCCTTGGATGAAACCTAAAGTATTTTCCCAACGTTATCTGTATCTACTCCTACTCTCTGTGTCCCTCTGCTTGGCATAGGGAGGGCAAAGGATCAAAGTAAGCCTCCAAAGAGTCATATGCACATTCCTTTCCCTCTTTATATCCCCATACAATTAGCATAATCACTACAAGTAGACCTCACTTGTAATCTTGAACCCACTGTCTTTATGCTGGATTATCCAATTCAGGGCTTTAATACAGTCACACTCTTAGATGAGACTAAGGAGACAGGGAGACAGAAAGACACTGCAATTTTCAGGCACCTAACTTTACCTCAATTCAGAGCAGCTAAATTTAGGACCAAAAAGTCCTTCTAAAGATCAATAGAGAGGTGTACTTCTCTGGAGGGCTGTTCACAGTCCCGATTTTATGTCTCAATTCAGACTTCTCAGTTAACAGCTAACAGCTGAACAGCCCTTCCAACATATGTTAAGCAAGGGAGTCAGTCTCTGGCTGAAGTGGCACCTATAATGTCAAATTCCAGTAGCTCTGAATGAGTTTTGGAACAAAACAGTAGAGAGGCACATTGCAAAGCCAGCAGATCTTCTGCATTTTCCAAGGGAACAATTACTGTGACAACAGCATATTTAAGAGACTTGGAAAGAAGCCTCAGTATCTCAGTGCTGCCATAAGATGTACTGAAAAAAAACCCAAATCCCACCACATCACACTGCACATCCATATTTTTGCAGCTGATGGTTCCAATAAAAGATGTGTGTTTATTTGTAATGACACAGTATGATCCAACCAAGTAGGTGACTCGTCCCTGGACTGGGACAGTGGGTACTCATGTCTCTGGATGCTTTACAAGGAAGGGGGAAAAAAAATGAAAAAAAAATCAACCACAGCATAATTCCTAACCACAGAGTTCTTTCATCAAGAAGCAGCTGTATTTCTCTGGCCACATACAACAGTAGCTATTTCAGATCTGAAGTAAACAAGCACCTAGACATCATTGTCATGAAACTAAATGTGCAGACCTGGCTGCCTGTAAAACCAATTCTACTGGCTAATTAACACATTACTATCTGCAAAAAATAAAAAAAATCTTCCATGTAAACTTTTTACCTCTTCTTATGCTGCTTATAGTCACTTGATGACTGCTATGAAAGTGACACTGTTCCAAGCTTGGCACACCACAACTCTCCTCCAGTTGTTCACTCTGCTCTGTACAGCCATTAAGTGAATGGCAACATATATCAGATCCTTTCTCAAAGCCATCCACTGTGTACAGAAAAGTGCACGCTGAACATAATGCTTTAGAAATACGATTTTCCACATGCCACTTTGAGTAACAGAAATCAAAGGAGTAGCTGCATTGTGATACAGTCATCAAAATCCACAAGATACACAACTATTCAGACTTGTGCTACCTCAGGAGGATGTAATGGCTTGTAAAACATGAAGATTTTGTATTTTACTTTATTTTTCTCATGCGCAATGAGAATGAAGTGTAATCTATTAAGGCTTAAAATTAAACGTCAGGTATCTATCATGCAATGAGACAAAAAACAGGCAAACCAGTTCAAAATTCACAGTTCTTTTCTATGCAAATTTAGCTTCATTCCTAAAATCAACAGAGGCAGCAAAACCAGCATCCAAATGCAAGCAAGACAGCCACTTGAAATCCTGCAATAGAGTTAGTATCAGAAATCTCCCAGGTGTGAAATGAGAAACTAATGGAGCTTTGCTAGCAGAGAAAAGAATCAAATCCAAACTGTATGGCAGGAAACTGCTGCCGTTAAACATGCTGGTTATCTTTTTAGCAACATTTTGCCTACTAAATCCTTCATGGATCATAAGTATATGTAATGGTCTTCGATAAGTGCTTTGTATACCTATCCATTACAGAGTAGCAGAAAAACTGACCTAAAGCCAACCTGTAAATGTGAGATGTGATTGTGCTAAAAAGTGCTTGACATTTCTGGTAATTATACACCTATTCTATCTACAGACAATAAGGACCTATTCGCTCAGCATAAGACAGCAATCCTGTTCCTATTCCTGTGTCACCTTCTTCTCTTTCGGGCCAGGCTATTGATAAATGCCCACACAGTATGAAAACCCCCTAAGGATACCTGCATATAATGCACTTACAGACAATGGTCAGCAAGATGAAATTACCTTACAGTGCTTAGAAAACCTTCCAAGAGGGATGTATTGTCCTAATGTAATAGGAGGCTGTGGGAACAAACAAGCTGAGAACAAAACAAGACAATTATACAAAAGCAACTTCCAAGCTAACATCTGAGAGGCAATTACAGGATATCGCCGTGCTTCCTGGCTCCAAGCTGCAGTACCATCGCTGTTCCTCAGCGATAGGGGAAAAGGAAAAGAGAGGTACAAACAAGCATGGAGAATTTAAAATCCATTCCTGGAGAGCCTCAATTGCCCAGAGGGCCAGGCTTAAAGAAAGGGATTCATCTCCAAAGAGCCTTTTAGGCAGGCATCTGCCTTGAGCTCAGCATCCAAACATCTATTTTAATCAGCGGAAATCTAGCCATTGCAGCCAGGGGAGCCCTGTTGAGCTTCCTAAACACAAGCACCTCGCAATTCTTGACGTCTCAGGCACCCTGCCCTGTCCCAGCTCCTGCTCTGGACAGACACATGCCTCCTTCCAGGACTATGCAGACTTCCAAGTGCCAGAAGGTATCTTAAATGGCACCAAAAAGTAATATCATTTGTCTTCTCTGTCCCTCACTGGAAGGGCAGGAGTTGCAGGCAGAAGGAGGTTGTCTCCAAATCAGGACTGTCTGTGGCATAGAAGACAGAGGACTCTGAATGAAGGTTGTGCAGATGTCTAAAACACTTCTGGGACACACAGCTTTGTGACCTCTGCACAGTGCCTGCCCTGGACACAGGCACTGAACATAACATGAGCAAAGCCTGACTTATCACTTTTCAGTGACAGCAACTCCTGCACAGCAAACTCTGCACAGCAGGAAAAGCTTTGGAGAGCGCTCCTGGATGTCACCCTATGGGTCTTCTGGAGCTTGCTTACACCATCTAGAAACACCTCAGATGATGAGGTCTGGGTCAAAACCCCCAGGCACTCCTCACAACAGATGTCCACACAGGCTTCTGCATGCCATGTGTGCAAGACAATGACACAGAATACAAGAATTACACTCAAGAATTTCTTCTCCCAGGTTGCCTTTTTTAACTAAAAAACACCAAGCACAGAAAAATTAAGTATCCAGACCTTCAAAGCTAATTAAATAACTTACTGCCTATAGCAGTGAGAAGGACATGTCTTTAACACAAATCTATTGGGCAATTTTTCATAATGAATAGTAAACAAAGAACTCCTTAACAGTTGATTAAACTATCTCTCCCCTTGCTGCTGTAGGAAAGACCCTATGGACCAGCATTATCTCCTGCTCCAGTAATGGCACAGATAAAGGCTGCACAGCACCTTGTTGAGCAATCCTACAGATCACTAAGCTCCCCTCATTCCCTGCCAACTCCAACACATCCACATCAGAAGCTGTGGCAGTGCAGGCTGCTGCAGCAGCCATAGCTTCTTGTGGAAGGAACAATCCTCCTCTTTGCCATGCTGAAAATCTAATGAGGGCAGGATGGGAAAAAGGAGGGCACCTTTCTCACCAGATTTGCACTGGCCTGACTCCACAGTGAGAGATCAGCATTTTCACCAGACCTAGGGTCCACAACTACTTAGAAAATCCTTTTCAGTCTAATGCCTGCAGACACAGACACTATATCAGAAGATGTCACATTAGTCATATCTACAGCATAAAAGCTGGAAAAAATATTCTGATCTGGAGGAAGCTTTAATATTGTTTCAGTGCACGTAGCTACAAGGTGATTTACACATAGCTTTTCAGTAGTTCTCGGCTTCAGGGTCTCTTTGCACAAACAAGCTCTTCGAAGGACATGAAAAAAGGATTAGCAGGTTGCAATTCTGAACTGGATCTTATGTTAAGTGAACAGTTAAAGACACTAAAGGAAAACATTACCAGCTGCCTGTGTTAAAACAGCTGTAGATCTTCTACTTCGAGAGTTTCAAATTGTATCACTCACCAGCCATGATTATACAGACATTAGCAGAAATACTTTGTAAACGTCTCATTCCTTCTTCAAGGCAGGTCCAGGCAGGATTTTCAAAGGCTGATGCATTATTATTGGTTTCCCTCTTGGCTGGATTAAGCCAGAGACTGGCCAGGCAGGGCAGTTGATAGTAGCTATCCCCTCCTCATTAAGGTGTTGATGAAAGCTCCAAATAAGGCTTCCAAAATAAATGCTACTTTGATATTTTTAGGGTGTAGGCACACCCCAAAGTCTCATAAAACAAGAGAGCTTTTGTTTGCCTGACTCAAGGCCAAGTATTTCAGAGCATTCTACTAAAAACTAACGAGAAAGGCTACCTGTTTCCATCTTTCCCAAGCTTTCAAAAACACAAGCAATGATATTTTTCTTCAACCATAAATCAGTCTGCCTACTAATACACTGCAGCATGGCATACAGAATATAATTTATATAGGCAGTCAAAAAAATAATAGAATCACAGAATGGGAGGGGTTGGAAGGGACTTTTAGAGATCATCAGTCCAACCCCCCTGCAGAAGCAGGTCAACCTAGGTCAGGCCACACAGGAATGTGTCCAGGCAGGTCTTGAAGATCTCCAAGGAAGGAAACTCCACACCCTCCCTGGGCAGCCTGTGCCACTGCTCCCTCATCTGAACAGGAAAGAAGTTTTTCCTTAAGTGGAGCTTCTTGTGTTCCAGCTTCATCCCATTACCCCTAGTCCTATCACTGGACACTACAGAAAAAAGGTGCACCCCACATCTTCTTGACAGACACCTTTTAAATACCTGTAAATATTAATGAGATTCTCCTCTCAGTCTCTCCCTCTCCAGGCTGAACAGCCCCAATTCCCACAGCCTTCTTCATAAGGAAGAGGCTCCATTCCCCTGATCATCTTGGTGTCCCTGCACTGGACTCTCTCCAGAAGTTCCATGTCCCTCTTGAGCTGAGGAGCCCAGAACTGGACACAGGACTCCAGATGAGGCCTCACCAGGGCAGAGTAGAGGGGGAGAAGAACCTCCCTTGACCTGCTGGCCACATTCTTCTTGATGCATCCCAGGATGCCATTGGCCTTCTTGGCCAAGAGGGCACGTTGCTGGCTCATGTTCAGTTTATTATCAATCAAGACTCCCAGGTCTCTCTCTGCAGAGCTGCTCTTCAGCAGTTCAACCTCCAGCCTGTACTCGTTCATGGGGTTGTTCCTTCCCAGATGCAGGACTCTGCACTTATCCTTGTTGAACCTCATGAGGTTCCTCTCTGCCCAACTCTCAAGTCAGTCAAAATCCTGCTGAATGGCAGCACAGCCTTCTGGGGAATCAGCCAGACCTCCCAGTTTGGTGTCATCAGGGACACTCAGTCCTGTCATCGATAAAGATGTTGAACAAGATTGGCCACAGAACTGAACCCTGTGGAACTCTACTGGCCACAGGCCTCTAACTGGACTCTGCTCCATTGATCACCATACTCTGGGTTTTCTCAGACAGTTCCTCACTATCCACTTATCCAAGCCACACTGCCTGAGCTTTCTGATGAGGATGTTGTGGGAGACAGTATCAAAAACCTTGCTGAAGTCAAGATAGATGACATCCACTGCTTTCCCCTCATCTAGCCAGCCAATTATACTCTCATAGAAGATTATCAGGTTGGTCAAGCAAGATTTCCTCTTGATGAGTCCATGTATAGTCCCCTGGATAACCATCTTTTACTTTATGTATTTTGAGATGACATCCAGGATGAGTTGTTCCATCACCTTTCCAGGGATAGAGGTGAGGCTGACCGGCCTGTAGTTTCCCGAGTCTTCCTTCTTTGTCTTTTTTGAAGACTGGAGTGACGTTACATGACTGTACTACATACTGTACTCACTGCTATTAAAAATAGGCATTTTGCTTTATTGCAATAAATTTAAAGGGGATAAAAGGATGGGTTGAGGGGAAGAAAAAAACCAAACCTTTATGTATAAGGCCCACAAAAAAAGGTCACAAAAACCAGCTACCACCAAAAAAGAACAAGTCTAATATTTTAATAACTTTATATGCTTCAACTCTGTGGTTAAACGTATGAGAAATTAACTTTTATGCAAGTAACACATTAGCTTTACTGGACTAGTAACCCTTGACAGCTTCCTACAGAACAGGCATTCCCACAGAGGCATTTAATTTCTTAATTAAACAGAACAGAAATAATGCACAAACTGCTCACAACAGCCTGAGGATCACAACAGGGGCTGGTGGGGGGGGATGGGACAGAGGGGTTTGGGGTTTTTTCTTTATCTGGTTTAGAAAGCTTGCATATACTTCTAAATTTCCTTGATTTTCACAAGAAGCATAGTGGTTGTAGTAACAACAGTCACAGGTAACTAGAAGTCACTAGCAAACTGTATAGTCTATGTATGTTCTGTCTCGTTAAGACAGAAAACGTATTCCCAGTTTAAACTTGCTCAATGAACTCTACTATCTGAGCCCAATTTTTTTCCTGTGTAATGCAAGACTTCCTCTAAAGGCTTTCAAATACACGAACAAGGTTTGTCTCTGTCATACTGATACTGCCTTGAATCAGTAGCACTAAACCAAATGTTTCTTACTTTAAGAAGGAATGAACATTATTTTCAGAATTGATACAGTGTTAGTACTATGTGTAAGTTTAGACTTAGTTATTTGGGAGTAACTTTCCCCAACAGCAAAATTCTAAGGCTGGTTCTAACAAAAGGATAGAAAAAAGATATTTATTTTGTTGGAACTATTGGCTGAGAGATGTGCTTTTTTCATCATGTAATGAAATCCACCTTGTGTGGGTTGAACTGACAGCACAGGTAATATTATTGTCCTTGGAAGATGCAGACTTAAATTATGGAAACCTATTTCTGATCATTACTGATTAGAGGGAAAAAGAAAAGTTCAGCTAAAATTAGGCTTTAGCATATTTGTCTAAATTTATAGGTTACTAAAACACTGAAGCCAAAATAGAGAGGGTTTTTTCCCTCCCCTGAGAAATAATTAAATCACATTAGAAAAAAAAAAAAAAAGGACCAGAGGTAGCCTATAAACCTATCTTTTATATTGGACACTAATTGAAAAAGATACAAATCTAAATAAGTTTAGGAAAACATTAACCTTAATTATACTGTGAAAATCCATGGCCATTAAACAATCATCCACATCTGATACTTACCTTATTATGTGCCTTAAGTAAAACCGAGTACCTAGCTCAAGGGAATCCCTGCTTAAAAATTAAACAGAAGTAAACTGAAGCACAATAAGCCTCTATGATTTAAAGGCAATACTCTTAAGTATAGTCATGAAACAAAAGTCGTACTACAACATCTCATTTGAGATTGTGTTTAGAAAGATGTACTCTTAGAGGACCAAATCTATTAGCAGAGAATGCAGCAATTCCTGCCAAGCTGTTTGATAGAAACCAGGCACTGATATAACCTAATCTGTACAACTTCCCATTAGCAATACCACTTCCTAAAAGGAAGGCATTAAGGTTGAAGGGCTCTCAACAGCAGCTACTGCAATTCATTATATAGAGCAAAGCAAATGTTAGTAGAATTACTTTTCTTTAAAAGGTAAAATGGTCATCCTGAGATGTCTTTCCACATCAGAATTATTTAATGTTCCTTACCAGAGTCAGACTTGTAGCATACTATAGAATTTGCAAGTAATTTAGTTATTTACTTTTTACAGGCACTCAAATGGGACTTGTTATCCAGTCTGCCTCCTCTACCTTAGCTCATGGCCATGCTGAAGGCAACATTGCTGTCACTTCTGGTTTAGATAAAGAGACCACAGTGCTCGCTCAGTGCTGTGTTGAGAAATACTCTGACACAGCACAGATCTGTATTTTTATCTCTCCACAATCTCACTGAAGACTACAGCTTTCTTCTACACAGTTGAAGTATCAAGTTATAGCAAGGAGGCCGTAACAGTGAGCTCTTAGTACTCACCTCTCATGAAACTCAGATTACCAGGAAAAAAATGTTCCCCTCTTATTAGCCTTTTATTATGAAATAGCCATTCTTAGATTCCTGAAATACCTGCAATTCTTTTCATTCACTACCAAGAAACTCTTATAAAGCTTAATAGATTGCAGAAACATTATACACTAACAAAGGTAAGATGCTTCAAGAAACAAGAGGAATGCTCATTCAGTATTGCACAACACTGAAGTAAATGACATAGGAAGTTAATGATATAAAGAAAAATATATTTTATAAAAACTTCTCACAGAATTTATGGAAAGGATATAAAATCAGAAAAAATAACTTCATAATACATACGCTTTCTAAAACTGACCAGTTTAAGGTTAGCAGTTTATGGGAAGAGTGTGAAAAAATACAGTTTATGATAAAATACTGTTGTTTCTATATAAACATGCCATAACTTTAAATAATGTTTTTCTTGTCAAGTTCTTCAAAAGGCCAGTGAAGCAGGGTAAGGTGACATGCTAGTAGAAGTCCCACACTGCAGATTATACTGTGCTTTCAGACTCAAGCAGCATCTTTTTTGTGGTGCACTCCCTTAGTGTCTTTGACAGGACAGAGGTCTAAAGCTGAAGCTTCATTTGGAAAAGGAGAGAGGGAAAAACTTCCTCTGCATGTCTTGCTTTTATTAACATTACATAGCAGTTGTCACACATCTTGAGGGAGAAACACGGATCCTATCGACTGCTGGCACCAGCCAAGTCACCGCACCAATATAATCTGGAAATCTGTTTCCCCATGAGTCACGCACAAAGCACAGCTGCTGTAATTTCAGTCAAATAAAACAGAGCTAACAACATGAAAAACCTCTTTGACACGTATCCTGCACCAGTTCCTTCTGCTTTCCAAGACACTACCCTCCCTTTTGCTGCTGGTGAGGCAGCCACAGGAGGAGACCAGTTCTCCATCACCAAGGATGGACCTGCTCACAGGAGAAGCAGGTACCACAGTGAGCACCTGGCCTCACCAACAGAGCAAAGGAAGTCTCATCACCTGAGCTCTGAGACTGAAGTGGTGTGAGAAAAACGGAGAGAGAAAGAAAAGAAGGAAAATATATACTAGGGCAAATTAAATAAAGGTGTAATTTCCCAGTATAGCTTCTCTTCAATAGAGTATCTCAAATTTTATGGTAGTAAAAGCCACCTAGAAGTAAAGATGGGTGACAAAGGCTGAGCAATTGCAGAAACAAAACATGATGAATAAAGCTGTGATTGCAGAATGGTAGCTTTTCATTCCTAATACACTCCAAGCAGATAAATTAAGGTGAAAGTCCCATTACATGGAAATTCAGACACCTGGGAATTCAAACACTTAGCAGACAGATCTATTTTTAATCTCATTCATTTGCCTGACCTAACAGCAGAGCGGGAAGGATTTGGCTTTACTAAATCCTCTGGAACAGAGCAGAACTGACTGTGTGCTTCAGAGGTACGACCTTACTGCACTCACCACAGCATACATACCTACAAATCCTGCCAGCTTCCTAATCCAGGGGCAGAGCAACCAGATTTGGAGGAACACGGGAATGAGCACAGTTTCAAGTGAAGTACTCTACCCCAAAACCCAGACCTCATCTGTGCCTGATCTCTACAAGACACAATACCAAATCTTCTCTGACAAAGCACAGAATCATGAAACAGAAAAGAAACAAAGCACAGGATCAGAAATAGCAATGACTTCTAGGGAAGGTAAGACCAGAATTAAGGCCTCAGTCCATGTCTCACATGTGGCATCATCTTTGGAGGGCCCAACTTTGCAACATCACTGAGGTTTGTGTGCACAATCTCTGCACTGCCAGACCAGCACCTACACCTAGTATGAGCTGGCCAAGTCAACACTAAGCCAAGGTCTACAGCTACAGATTTTCAGGCACTGCCATGCAATTCCAACCCCTGCAAAAGTCTGTGCAGTGCAGTGTATTCTCAAACAAGAGCAAGGTGGTGGCCATCCAACAGCCTGAGCTTCACCCAGGCCTGGGCTGCAGCTCCAGAGACAGGCATGATGCCATGGGTTTATCCCTACCCGGCTTCACAGTTTGAGTTTGGGGTGGGGTTGAGGATCTGAGAGGAGAGTAATCAAGTAAGAAAAACAACAGTGCTTCACAAGTAAGTCTGTAAGGAGAGTTTAGGATGGAAAGACTTAACTGAAATGGGGACATTGCATGTGTGTGCTTCAGTCACATTCAGGAACAACGAGTAATAGAACTACACAGGCAATGTCAACCACTGGTTTCCCTCACGTGAGGCACAGGAAAACATCCTTTCTTCCAGTTAACGTGACGGAAACTTGTAAAGATTCCCAGACTTCTGTTATTTCAATTCCTTCCCTAAAGGGCTAACCAAAATAAGTGTATTGTACTTGTACAGGACCCTCTCCTGGAGCTACTCCTCTTTCCAACAAGACAATTCCATGCCTGGTGCAGTGATCTGTATACCCCTCTCAGCTGCGTTCCTAACTTTAATTGCCAAACACAGCATGTAAACTGCCTTTGGTGTACATAATTTGATTCCTTTTTGATTTTTTAAAGGAAGCAACAGTTCCTAGAACAAGCTTGCAAGGCAGACAGTTGCCTCTTCTCTGCATCAGCTCCTCCTGCTGACAGGTTACACAGGCTGCTCCTCCCAAAGTAATACTTAATGAGTTTTACTTCCTTCGCCGTGTTTTCACTGAGATATGATACTGAGTAAAGCAACCCGTGCAGTGCTAGTCTCAGTGTTCATGCCATTCTGTGCTTATACTGATTTTTGTACAATTCACTCTTCCCTCCAGAGCACTAAAATCAACTACATTCCTGTAAGTTCATAAATAAACAAACAGCTCTCCAGCAAACAGCAGCATGCTCTGGCCTGTCTTGGATCAATACAAAACTTGAAACCATTTTGTGGAGCATTTTACCAAAGCCAGCAAACCATTCAAGGAACACACTGGGCCAATTTTGGCTCAGTGCCCTGCTACCACTTTTGGATTAGGGTTTGCCCACAACCTACAACTCTGACCTTGGTCCTTGGTCAGGTGCTCTCACACATGTCTCGCTCTATGCACAACAAGGAGTGTCACAGGAGACCACATTTGGGGTTGCTCAGTGTGCTTAACTTGGAGCATGTCCTTAAGTCATGGATTACATCTCATTTCCTTTTTTTTTTTTGCTTTTCTGTTTTAATTCATGTTGTAAAGAATTGCTCCAAAAATACCATTTTCTTCTTCTTTTTTTTTTTGTTTCAGTTACTTATTTTCAACTCTAAAATACTTTAGAACACCATTCAAGAATGTGCTTGCATTTAGAAGACCATTCAAGAATGTGCTTGCATTGCAAACTCCAATGATCTTTTATTTGGCATTATTATCAATTGAGAGGTCCTAGAAAATGAGATAGATGCAAGAGTAACAAAGAATAACATACGGGATTTACCTAACCTGAATATCACCACCAGCCTCCCCAGACATCATCTATTGCACATATCTAATATGTGAGGCCCAGCTGCAACCCAGCTTATACCTGTCACAACACAAGCTCTACCGCAGTTGCACGAAGTTTCGTTTAAAGGTTGACAATCCCCAAAAGCTGAAGACAGCCAAGTGAAGTGATGGTTCAATCACTAGTAAGTTTTATGCAACTAAAACTTTCTTCAGGAGCATCTAATCGTAAGTAAAGTGGCGAATGGGGCTGTCCTAAATCCCAGCCAAATAAAGGCCATCATCCAGCAGAACAAAGCATTGTGCACTAACAGATGTGGACTCCTGCAATGAAGAATCACTGTCAACTCAATCTCTCTCCCCTGATGACTGAAATCCTCAAGCCTCTTGATTTAGCTTAGCTTCAGCTACTGAGGCCACATGGCCAAGCCATGGCCCCTGGCCCATAGACAGATCCCAGGCAGCATTCATCACACATGGCAATCACCAAATCGAAGGCTGTCCAGACGAAGAAGAAAGAGATCAGTGAGGCACCTGAGCAGGGACCATCAGATAACGCGAGTCTCCCAGTTGCATGCCCAGCCCACCTGCTTTCCAGGACACAGCTGGCAGCAGAGCCAGGGAGCCTCCAAATCACTCCAGCCTTCCTCCACACCAGCAGAGGTGCCACGGGGAGCTTGAGGTACCAGCCCCAAGGGTAAGCTGGCAGTGGGGCTCAGGCAGAAGTGCTACCCACCCCACAGCTGGCAACTATGGACATACTTGGGAAATTAAGATGACTATACTTCTCTGAATGCCCTTCTCCTGCTGGTTCAAGCATCCACTTCATTTGGGGATTCATTTCCCTAAGCTATAACCCTGAAACAGCCAACACCTCTGCATCCATCAGTCACTGATGGATACCTAGTGTGACTGAAGCAAGACCAAATCTATGTCTCATGTGCACACTGAAGTACAGCAATAAAAGCAGCATGGCAGAAGGGTGAAGAGAGCCATGAGCATCTAAGGAACTACTTTTTACCTTTTCTTTTTTAAAGAATCATTTTCTGGAACACTATTTTTTAAAAAAATCTCTTCTGAAAGGCATCATAATCAATGACAAGTTTTGCATACTTGTCACCCTTCACCTGTACAAGACAGGCTTCAGATCATTTCCTCTCTTTGCAGAGAAGCCACCTAAACTTCTGTCTTTCTTTGACAGAAGACCATTTGTTTTCATTGCTCAATGTTTATTCCTCTAAAAGTCAAAGGAGTAGAGAAATAGACATGTATGTTTTCTGTTACCAAAACAAGTAACAGGTCAGCTGTCTCTGTTACACTTTTGCTCTGTAAGAAGAACACCACCACCTCTATGCATTTTCCTTTCTAGCTGAGATTATTCCATCCTTCAGTGTCAGATCTCCAATTACTACAACACAAACTTCACTCAAGCTGATGGCATTTTGTTAGGTACAACAAAGAGTAAAAGCAAGACTAACTCAAATTTCTTACTGGAAATTAAGAAATGCTCTAGAAAATTTTACTCAGAAGCAGATAAGGAAAAAAAAAAGATACTGTTAATATGAGCTACTTTATGCTGCACTTCTCAAATATTTAATAGTGAATAGTATCTCTATTCCAACTCTGATTTTTGTGGCAGTAACCAGTAACACTGATGTGATGGAGAGGAAGAAACAAATACTGGTTTGTGGCAAAGAAGGTAGGAAGAAAAAGACATCATATAGCAGCTAGACAGCTTCCAAAACTACTTTTTCCTATACAAATTCAGAACATAATCACGTTCCGTAAAGCTTGAAGCAACGTATTTTCATTCAAAGGATGCCAGTAAAGTTGAAATATCTTCATTTCTACAGATCTTTGCACTCAACCACGACAACATCAGGCTAAGTTCCTCCATAACTTAAGCGGCTGCAAGGTCAGCCTTCATTTTACCTATAGCCAGGGGGTCGCCACAAGCCCCAGCGAGACTGCCAAGCTGCCCGCACCATCCTTAGGACACCCTTCCCACCTGCAGCACCCTCAAAGAAGCCATTCCCATTTATTGCATTGCATGAATGCCTGCTAGCAATGGGATGAATTATGCATTTGGGATAGCAGCAGTTTCTATTTTCGCAGTGCTGAGACGGCCATGTGCAGCTGGAGGACTGAACTCTATTTTCTTCAGAGCAGAAGACTTAAAATAAGTTTGCTGCCTGAGGGTGGGAAACCAGCTCATGCTATAAAACAAGAACCTTTTCACTTTGTTACCAGAGTTTCTAATTTAAGTGAGGGTAATGGGTAGATATTTTTAAGCGGGTGGTTTGGTTTAAATATTAACTCCAGTGGTTAAGGCTTCATTCAAAAGGTAAATTCAGCTGCATAGTAACAGTTTACAAAACAAGTGTAAGGCAGAAGAGAACTGTATTGTAATTATACTCTTGAAAGTTACTTTTAATCCTCAAAGTTTCACTTGCTCTGGTCCCTTTAAGAAAATAAACAAACAAAAAAACCTCACAGAGAACACAGTGACTGAAAAGGAAATTAATACAGTATCTAGTGTTCCTTACACAAAATTGCTACGAAGTGTTGACTTTCTTAAATGGTATGTAACTAAATCCAGCTCCATAATCCATGCAGATCATGCTGATGCATGGAAATCCTTGAACTGCTAGACAACTGAAACTCTACATTTGAGAAAGTAAAATCCCTAACTTCTTTTGATGCCCTAAGTCAATTCTGTAGCAAAGTGCCACCTGAAGCATCAGCAAAATACCACTAACCAATCATTTCTTTTTAAAAGACCCAGCAGCCTATCCCAAGCAGCTGTTTGAGGCTAGCCTGCTAGGCCATCACTGATCATGGTAAAATCAGGCTTTGGGGTGGATCTTTTCTTTTGGCAGCTTTCTACCTAGTCTGTTCTTTCCTAATAAACAAACTGATATAATTCTGGCCAATTCTATTGAGCTCTCCTTTGTCTTTCCTTTTTTCCTCCTTGTAACATGTGATGCTTTTGTATACAAAGGGAGTTTTACTATTGCCGTCAAAAAGCCATAACACATACAGACAAATTGTTGTTTTCCAGTTCTGTAGAAAATCCTACACCCTGTATCCTGAACTCTACATGCATTCACTTGGCCCACAGGGTCCTGGAAAACCCCACTTGCAGTACAACCAGACCTATCATCCCCTGATAGTAAAGCTGAACCATCAATCCCAAAGAGTCTAATACTTTATTTTCTTACTGCCTTCCCGCTTGCCTTTCCACAAAGACTGTCTAGTTCTAAAAAAACCACTCATCAATTCTGGATGCTTGAAGATTTATAGATGAGTATATTGACATTTAAAAGCATTTAAAAAAAAAATAAATAAAAGTTTCCAGAAGCTCAGCTGTGTGACATGCATAAAATATCCATCCAAACCCCCAAGAGGAAACCACAGTATTGCTATAGTAGGTGACCCATTTCAATCCTCCCTGTAAAGCAAACAAATTCACATTTCTAAAAGGATTTGTCCTGGAAAACTGGCCCCTTTCTCAGTGCTGGGAAGTGCAAGATACCCACATCTCCATCCAGACTTGCTGACAAGCACTGAAAAGGGACATTCCAACTGCGGGCAAAAAGCAGCAGGTGGGAAAGACACCGCTTAATGTAGAACTATGCAGAGAGGGTAGGAGAGAGATGCCTTCCCAGCTGAAGCCGCTTCCTGGAGAACCACATTCATCAGGCATGAATTACTGATAGTTAGCAGCTAATAAATATTTATTAGGTAAAAGCTAAATA
The DNA here is from genome assembly GCF_028858725.1 of Colius striatus. Classification (NCBI taxonomy): domain Eukaryota; kingdom Metazoa; phylum Chordata; class Aves; order Coliiformes; family Coliidae; genus Colius; species Colius striatus. Next base: position 73,858,134 of record NC_084762.1, on the reverse strand, counting down.
AGCTTTAATAGGTTATATAAAATATTAGCTAATTTTCATCATCTAAGTAAGAACTTTAAAACCATATGCACTGCGATCCATAACCTTTAATTTCATTAATTTATATGCTGAAAGCCCTGAATCATATAGGCTTCCAAAGATAAACTGATAAAATATAGGCACTTTACTTCATACATTAGAATAATGAAGCAGTAACTGATTTGCTGTTGTTGCAGGAGAAGCTAGAAATTTCTTACATTACACTGAATTATTCACATAACAGCTGATTTGGTTTGTGTATTTTCACATCAGTTCACATTTGAAATATCACAAGGGGTATTTGTTTTTTTCCACGCAGTCTGTCAGCTCCAACCTGCCCCTCTGCTGCACTTCCAGTAAAACTAGTCCTCTGCTTTCACAAAAGCTACACAACAGTACCTAAATTTCCCCAGATCACCCTTCTGGAGTCCCACAAATAAATCCACCATTACCTTCATGTTCATCTTTCACAGCATTACTTGCAACACTATCATAATTCCCCAATTTGAAGGAGGTGAGCAGCTTACGGACTGGTGAGATGAGGTAATTCCTTCACTTCCTAGCACCTTTGCTGGGAGCAACAGTGATGAGAACCTACCCACTTTCCATAAGTGCTTTGCTTGGCTCTTAGGCAGAGTTCAGACAAGAAGCATCCTCCATCTAATGAAAACCAGTAAAAACAAAAGTAGAAGGAATCAGAAGCTGCAGCAGGTGGGGTTTCTTGAGGGTTTTTCCTCCTTTTCAGGGAAAGATGCCTCTCTCCTGTCTGTCACTGCACCAATTTCCAAAACATGCATAATTTTCTGAAACAGTGTTAGTTGATTGTGAGCAATTACAAGATAGTTTTCAGCATGTAAAGTTACACTGTGGCTCTTCTGTCCTCTTTCCTTGTGTCTTTCTGTCTGACCTCAATGTCCTCTGTACCCACAAGAGATCAGCAACAGCAGCACAGAATTACTCTGTCCCTTCTACTGAAATTTTTACAGAGGAAAGCTTGACATGCTACCTTTTCCTCCACAGAAAGTGCCGAGACACCACTACTAGAGGTATTCTGGGCTACTTCACCCCTAACTTATGCTAATTATATTGGAAATCCAGCATATCTGCTGTGCAGCAATCCAGGCCGTTATCACAGAATTAAAAAGTAATTTTAAATTAATGAAATAGAAAAAAGACAAACCCTCAAATACTTGGGTTTGTCATCTATGGTCTTTCCAAGGCTGCCTGGAATTGCAGACATGGTAAGGAAGTATGACAGGACCCATCCATAGATGTTTTCAAAATTAGGCTCCTTACCAATACACATATTTACTTGTTTGACCACGATGCTGCCAAAAGAGACACACTGTTCTGGAAAATGTCATCCATTTCATAACTTCCCCCAAAATACACCTTCCTATGCTTTTGTGAACACCTTAGCATACAAACACAAGCATCAAAAATACAAGAAAACAAACTAAGAGTCACAAACCACCAAAGTTTCTTAATCATGGTCTGCTTCTCCCAGTGTTAGAAAAAATAAATCCAGCTCTGCTTGGCATGCCAACACATTATTTTAAATAAGCAAGAGGGCTGAAATAAAGTCCCCCTTCATCTCCCAAACCCCAAGAGAAAATGAAGGAGTTATTTCCAGAGCAAGTATTCAATGATCGTCCAGTGAAGCCTATTCATTTTGGTCAGGCTTCATAAGTCCTGCACCACACCTAATGAACACACTGCTTTCTTCTGATGCCTCTTATGCTGCCAGCAGGAGAGGATTAAAAATAATTATGGAAAAAGAAAACAAAATAGCCCTAAAAAATTCTTTTTGGAACAACTCTCCCTTTAATTTCCTTGGTGTTTGTTCCGTCTCCCTTGGAAAAGGCTGCCTCCTCATGCAAGAGGTCAGCCTTACATCTTCAGCCTCTACTTGCATGAGAAGGAAAACATCTCAAGAATTTTTAAAATGGAGACACGAGTGAGGACTTGGCACAATCCAGCCATCCTTCCTGCAGGGGTTCAGGTTAACCACTCCCCTGGAAAAGCCTGGATGCAACCATGATCTATGCCACTTAGTCTTCTGCTCATGGGAAACGTGTTATCAGGGCATCTATTGCTCCAGACCTTTTAAGAGTAAAAATCATGATGTACAAAAACTCTTTGCCAGATCTCCATGCTTCCTCAGTACTGAGCAGTTCCTTTGCTTCCAAATGCATGTCTTCCAACACAGTCCCCGTGCAGCACAGGCTTTGCCCACATTACATGCAACTGAGAAAAGATCAAGGGACAAACCGGGTGCCAAGGAAATATGGAGCTCATGTGGTGCCAATACTTTTACTCTCACTCTGTTTCTTTGCCCTGATGGGAGTATCAGTACTACTCCGCCTGTACTCTCAACTCTGGAAACATTTCACATCATTGACCACAAATGAAGTGATACAGATGTGCTTTTCCTTAAGCTGGAGAAGGCTTCATGGCCAGGGAAAAGGGGAGGTTTCCAGTTGTGCTGGCAGCCCAGTGGAACAGGAAGGCTGTATGGAGGAGTTTGTGGCAGGGAAGGAGCCTCCTGCAAACTGCAGCTAGAGACTGTCCACCTTCCTTCCCGTGGGAGCTCCAGCCCAGCCTTTTAGAGACAGCTCTTAAAATGCACTCAGTGCAAGTCCTGCTGCTTTTTATCAGACCTGTGCGAGTCAGGCGTGTCAAGTTTAATACAGATGATTTTCTCAGAGTCCTTTCACTCTTCATTCTTGTTTTTCACAGAATCATAGAATCTTAAGTGTTGGAAGGAACCTTGAAAAATCATCTAGTCCAACACTCCTGCCAGAGCAGGAACACCCAGAGTAGGTCACACAGGAACTCATCCAGGTGGCTTTTAAATGTCTTCAGAGAAGGAGACTCCACAACCCATCTGGGCAGCCTCTTCCAGTGCTCCGTCACCCTCACAGTGAAGTTTTTCCTTATGTTTCTTTGGAACCTCTTATGTTCCAGCTTGTACCCGTTGCCCCTTGTCCTACCATTAGACATCATTGAGAAGAGCCTGGCTCCATCCTCCTGACACCCGCCCTTTACATACTTGTAAACATTAATGAGGTCACTCCTCAGTCTCCTCTTCTCCAAGCTAAAGAGCCCCAGCTCCCTCAGCTTTTCATCATAAGGGAGATGCCCCACTCCATCATCTTTGTGACCCTGCTCTGCAGCACCCTGTCCTTCTTGAACTGAGGGGCCCAAAACTGGACATGATATTCCAGATGCGGTCTCATAAGAGCAGAGTAGAGGGGGAGGAGAACCTCTCTCGACCTACTGCTCACACCCCTTCTAATATATGCCAGGATGCCATTGGTCTTCTTGGCCATGAGGGCACATTGCTGGCTCACGGCCATCCTGCTGTCCACCAGCACACCCTGGTACCTTTCCCCTACACTGCTCTCTGAGAGTTCACTCCCCAACCAGTACTGGTACGTAGGCAGTTGGCACACAACAGCTGATGCTACATTTTCCATATGGTGAGGAGTAAGATTACTCTTGCCTTTCCCCACCACAATTTTTAAGTCTGTTACTTCTGATGTCTCTACAGATTGGGGCATCCCAATTCAACCTCTGTTGTTACAGTAGATGAAGGGTCTGTGGAGGCCTGGGAAAAGGTCCTTCTGCCTTGAAGGAAAAGAAACTATAGCTTACAGCCCTCCAACTGCTCTGGAAGTCTATGGCAATCCAAAAACTAAGCCCAAAACTAGTTTTCTCTGAAAAGAAGCCTATTAAGGAAAGGCTTTGTACCAGATTATGATTGCCAAATCTTCAGTCACAATTCCACAAGAAAGCCCTGGGCTAGTAACTTTTCACAGTCTTTGTTTTTCTTCTTTCATGTAAACTCTTCCCTACACATGCTTGCCCTTCATCACTGGAAAAACTGCACTCAAACCTCAACAAGGTGTTTTTGTGAGGGTTTTTTCTGTCACTAAGAAAGCCACAGGAGATTTTGTTTAAAATAAAACAAAATTAACTGGTATTTTTAGAAGAGAGGTATAAATATTGCTCAGAGGCAACTCTTATAACCTGCTCCTCAAACACATTTCTCCCAAATACCACATCAAGGCTATTTCAGATAGCACCTCCCATTTTTTTACTCCTGTGTATCTTGAAGTGTGTCAGCTTAAGTAGCCAAAGAGAGAAATGGTTACTTAAGGGCAAGTGTAAGTACCTTGGAAGGGGTAGGAGGGAGACTGGGTTGTGTTAACAGGTTGTTCACCATGCAGGGTATGGAGAAGCGAACATCCAGGCAGCAGCTGCTGATCATCCTCCCAGGCCCACTGTTCCTCTTCCCCCCATGTCACGTTCAACACCCACAGGGGGTGCACAGGCACTCCTAGGAGAAGCTGTGTCCCTCACCATGCCACCAGCCTTAGAAATGGTCATTAGCACATGCATACGCTCGCACTCTGGAGGTAGCCATACTCAACATTTTCTCCTCTGGTATCCATGGAAAGAGATTAGCGCTCCAACATTTTATAAGCCAACAATGCTAAGTATTGCACTGACTTGTGGAAAGAGTAAAAGAACCAAGGTTAATGTATTTGGTGAGGCTCTCGTGAACAGTTTGGGATATTTTGTTTCAGTACAACATAAGGAAAGCAGCTGTCACCTTGATTATAGGGCCTTCAGTAACCTGACACTTCTCCAGCTTGTCCTAACTTCAGCCTGCTTCCCTCCCATTTGAGCAAGCAGAGTTACTGATCACTTAAACAGTCAAAAAGCGATTTGCAAAAAAACCCAAAACCCTAAGTTTTGAAGTGACACCGTCAGTCAGAGGAGGTACAGTGACTTTATCAGCACTATGCACCCACCATTCCCGACCTTCCCCAGTCTGAGAGGAGAATACAAAGGCTTCCAAGAAAACCTGAAGAGCCAAGAGAAATGGCAAGCTGCAAAGTTTGGCTTCACACACTTTCCAAAATGCAAAGGAAATGAGGGATGCGGTGCCCCAGTCATCCATGTCTGCTTAAACACTTGGTTCCTGTGCTGCAGTGCTTTCAGACACATCTGATGAGTCAAAGATGGCACTAGTATCCCTGATACAGAGACTCTTTTCTACCCCAAACTGGTCACCCCTAGATTTTCCCTTGAATTATGATCTGGCTAAGATATGCCAGCAGTCCAGCATCTCCTCCCTACCAAGACCACTGACAGTTCTTCAATCACTCCCAACCATCCCCTTCCTGCTCCCTCCTTTTCATGACCACAAGCTGAGCGAGCAGAAGGATTCCTGAGGGTGGGCAAAGGATCAGAGCAGGCCCAGTTTTTCATCTACCATTTCTTCTGCTCTTGGATCTTGTGCTTGCAACATGAGACTGAAGAGCAGTGCCAATGCTAACAGTTACCTGGCTTGCCTGACAGCAGAAAAGCAGCAGGGAGAAAGGAAAAACCATAAAAATCAGTATAATGAGTTTGGAATCACAAGAGATTACAGAGAAAAAGTGCAAATAAAGAATTTAATACACAAATCACAATTAAGTGCTCTATAGTTATCATGTACTGCACAGCATTGCTCAAAAATGCCATTAACTCAAGTCAAAAAACTCACACTGAACAAAAAGCGACATTTCTGGTAGGAAACTGGTAGTCTTACACCACTACTGCAGTGATAATGGCATGGGAAAACATACAAGTGACAGGTTAGACAGAATTTAAAAGCACTCTTGGGTTCAGGTTGCTTTGTTTGTTTTTATCTTCTGATAAAAACAGCATACACCTACACAGACAATAAAGGGAGCACTACCCACGGCTGCAGCGTGCGCTATAGTACTGCCTTTGGAAAACAGCCTTCTTTTGTCCCAATTTTCCTTTGAAGACAAAAGCCCATTAAGACATAATGTCGTTACATCTGCTTTGGTTTATGCAAAGGCAAGCCAAAGCACTTATGCTATGAGCTTTAACTGATAAATAAATGTACAGGGCTCCATGGATGATGGTTTATAATTTAATTATTTACTTCCCTGGAAAAGAAAGCAAACTTTTATTTATAAGCTGCTTCACATTTTAGAGATGTTCAGCGTAACACGAAGTCTTTACTGGCAGTGCTGCACTTCAGGCATTGCAATTAGCCACAAAAAGAGCCAACAAATAAAAGAAAGTCTTAAGCTAATTGACAACTGCAAAGCGCAGGAGAAGGGCCCGCCTCTGCTTAATTGAAGGTCATTTCTCTTAAGCTGCATGCTATATTTACCACCTGGCTTGTAATGGCTGCTTTTATTCAAATGCTCTATGGTAAAATATATGCACATGTAGCAGATGAAGACTTTATCACTGAAACCTTCTGCAAGAAATTAGGGGAGCGAGGAAGGCTCACACACTTCCGCAGCAAAATTAGGTCAGGATGCCTTTGAACGGCTCCATCTGAAGGCTGTGCCAGACTTCAGATCAAATGCTTTTTAGTGCGTTAGACCTAACAGCTTCAGAGATGAACTTCTATCCTGTTGATAATTATTACTAGTCCCGTGCATTGCTGCCTCCCTCTCCACCTGTGGACAATTATAAATAGCCTACATTTTCCAGTCCCTGACATATGCCACTCAGTTAATAACACTTCCAAAATCCATTCTTCCTAACCATGGGTCACACATCTCAAATATGACAACCCACATAACTCTGCACAGATTGGGAGATTAGGACTTGCCCCACTCATACTCTTAACTAAACACTACCTGAATATACACATATGGCTAAATGACATTAGCATCACGGAAATTAATGATGTGAGGCTGGAAAGTGCCAAGCTGGCAATTCAAATGCAAATCTGTCTCTTCACTCTGGTGCCAACTAAATCCTGCAGCCAGGGAGCATCACTACCACAGGCCGCTGACCTCCTCAGCCCCAGGGCTGATGCTCTCCTCCAACTTGCCTCCTGCTCTTAATGGGCCTCAGGGTTATCCCAAAATAAAGCATACTCCAGTAGTCAAGCTGTGAGGGCAAAGGCCAAAGACCTGTCCCCAGATATATAAAGCAATTACTTAAATATCTCTTCCCCATCCAGCCTGACAAGCTCATACCTCAAGGAATGGGCAATAGAGCTCACCAGCCCCCATATCCAATCATATTTGTGTAAAATTTCATTAATAAGTTAATTTGTAAATTAACTACAATAATGTCAAAACCCCAAAATTGAATGCTTCAAGAAGTAAACACAGTTTTATAGAGTCAGAACAGTAACTCTCAGGTCAAAACCACCTTTGTGAGATTTACAGCGTAACAACACTGGCAGTAAGAAAATAAAGACATTTGGAACTTTAAGTCTTTAAACATTCTGACCTTTTTTTTTTAAGCTCTTAAAATTCACAGCTGAGTTCACTCTGTCGAGCTTGGCTGTTGGGGGTGTTGTTAAGATACACATGAAAATCCACCTCTGGTTTCCTACCACTCCTTGTTTTTCACTCCACTTAAGTGACACTACTAACTGTACAGCTGCTCCAGCTAGCTGCCAGAGACTGCTCTAAGCAGGCAATTAGGTTAGCTGAATTAAATAATGAGAGAGGGTGATTAGCTTTTTCTGTCCATCTCTAGGAAGCTGCAGAAAAATCCCAAAAAACATGCTTACTAATTCTCCTTTAGGACCCTTTCTTCTCTGATGACCAACACAGAAATACCATGTAAGCTACTCTACCACACAGGAACTGTGTCAGCTCTGCCTGTGCAGCCCCAATCTTCAAGACAAGGGATCCTACCTACCTTTTTTGAGGCTGACAGAGTTTGACAGAAGTTTTCTCCTCAGTCTTCAAGTTCCTCCAGCCAAATACCTTTACACATTTAAATCAGTGGAAATAAGATCCTCAGATGCAAGTGTAAAACTGCACAAAGGAACATGATGAAGTAGTATCACAGAGCCTCTATATATTATAGAAGCTCCACATTTTTTCCCAAACTAAGGGTTTTTTTTTTTTTTTGTCATAAGGCAAAGTTCTTCCCAGTTCTTCCAGTGCAGACAGAGAAGGTCAGAAAAACAAAAAATAAAATTACAGGCACGTGATCCCAGTAGCATTGCTAAATATTCACAACTCCAGAAGAGTTCATTAACACACAGATGAGATCCACAATTCTCAAAAAAAAAAATCAGGAAACATTCATCACTATCAAGTTTATTTGGCCTTTGGTATAGTGCCAACTTATGTCACCAGGCAGAAGACCAGCTACAGGTGTCCACTAGAAGGGACCTACATCAAAATGCCAAGTCACCAGCTCTCAGCTAAGTGGTAAAGGTATGGTCAAGAAAGCAGCACTAGTGAAAGCACAAAACCCCAAACCAGGCAAGGACAGAATAAGCTTTTTCAGGTTGTGAATCACAGTAAGAACATGAACAAAGGGAAAGAAGGGTCATTTCCCCTTTCTAGTGCTCTACATTTACAAAACAGACAAGAAGTGGCATTTTGAGCACAGCAGCAGTATTAAGGGTACTGTCTCAAATCATTTTAAACTCAATTCTCTTTCACTACCAGAAGCTCAGAAGTTCCCTCCACCAGGTAAGCTGCAGAGCCATGACACCAGCACACTGCTGACTCCCCACTCCAGCAGAAAAGCTAGTTATTACTGAGCCTCAGCTTCGGCAAAGGCATGGACATTCCTTCCTGCAGAACATGGCCCTGCTCTTCAACAGGGCACAGCTTGTCAGGCTAAATGCCACTAGAGAGAAAAAAACCACTTCCAATAGGCAGCACAACTGGAGACAGCCAGTCACGTTCAACTTCAATGCCTTGTCTCCTCCAGCACCTGCTTTAGGGAGGGAAGTCTGTTTTTAACAAGTGGCCATGGTACCTACATTCATCACCCTCAAACCCTACACAGTCAGGCCATTACACAGCAATGAGGTATCCAAACATGATTCACTAGGTTGGAGATAAGGCTGTTAAATGTTACAGTTTTTTTCATAGTCAGTTTTCAGAGCTGCTGCTTCTTCAATGCCCGCATGTCACCCCTCCCCTCTGCATGCCAACAGGTGCTCTATGGAACTTCGCAGGAAGGACCACAGCTCCTACCAGAAGAACAGACACCATCTCAAGGTTTGACACAGAGCTTCCTCACCCACCTCCCACTCATTGCCAAACTCTCTGGAAACTTCTGGAGACCTCTGCCACATCATCATGCAGCAGATAGACACATCCACCAAAGAGTTGTGGTCAAAAGGGAAGAAAAAGCAAATCCAATTGACCCAAGCTGCAACATGGACAAATAATTTGAGCTGAGCCAGGAGTCCATTCCTGTCATGACAGCTCTGGCGTGACTTCCCAGCCTGGCCAGGTCAGGTGCAGGCCTATGATAATCCCTGTTTCCAGATTTTCTCTTTAGAACAGTATCTTTCCCATTCATTCACATTTTACAGCGATGGTGGCCATGCCTATCCCTTTACCAGGGCTTTGATGACAGAATGAAGGCTATGCCAGAGAATCAAACCAAAAGCATCTGTGGGAGCTAGAGAGGATCAAATCATACATATGGAGGAAAATTGTTATGAAATTGTTGTATTAAATCACAAGTGAAGAAACAAGAGAATGATTTTTAAATTCTGTTTAAGGCTTTTTTTCCTGCTAAGTAAGGTAAAAGAAGCTGCTTCTCCTACCTTAACTCAGGCCAACAGAATAATTGGGATAATTTTGAGAGCCATTTTGTTCTGTTTATTTAACCAAGAGTCCTCGTCATATTCTGCAGGCATTTCTTCTCCTGACATTTGAAAAACATACTGTGTCTTGCAGAAGAGATATACACAAAAATATATAAGGTAAAAATATATGTGGAGATCTATGTAGAATAAAGACCTATATAAAACAAAGTTTCCACAACTTTCCAAGCTAGAACTACAAGAGCTGCAAAGAGCTCTGTACTGAATGCTATGTGGAAGACAGTCTCCATAGGCACTTAATTTCTAACATCCTTCAAGAAGTTTTGTTTCATACCATTTTAGGTGTTACATTCAAAAAAAATCAGCCTTCACAAATGAGAAATAATCAAGCACAAAACTGAAAAAAATAGTAACTCCACCAAAGAAGATACACATAGCACTTCAGTAACTCTTCATTTCTACCTCCAGGAATAGTGATATTTCTTGTTCTACCACGGAGAACAAGATTTGTGGGTTCCACGTGCTACAGATGCTTAAGTCACTAATGGTCCTCAGACATTAATCTTGCAACACTGTATGATATGGCAGGTCCTGAGAACTTTTCACCTTCTTACAATGAGACTTAGAGAAGCCAGTTACTAACATAACCAAATTTCATATGCCCTGCTCATGGATGCTCCTCCTCCTCCTTGCTGCATGAACAATTAGCCTGAGTGTGCTTGCACTGACACCAGTTTCACATATCCCTGTACTCCCAACTGTGAGGAAACACAGTTCAACAGTCAGGCCAGGCCTTGGATGTTCTGCAAACTCCCTCCACAGAAAATTCGTCATCTTGCTTCTCAGCAACATCATTCTATGCATATCCTTGCTGGAGGAATTACACACTACTATCATTTATAGGGCTGAGTCGTATCTATTTTTATTTATGCAATGTCACATATTTATATTCAATGGAAGCTCAAGTTTTGGATGTCCCAACGACGGTGTATTTCCATCACTTTGAACTTGCCTCACCTTTCTGCTTGGCTTCCCGGTACAGATTTTAGTTTTACATAATAAGAACACCATCAATGTCACACCTCCACACCTGCATATTTGAATGCAGAACTGCTCAACACTTAAAAGAGATTCAAAAGGAAAGGCTTTATGGAAGCTCTTGCCTGGTAATCAGTTTAAGCCACACACTGGTTCTGGTTCTCCACATCCAGAGTGAGCACGGATAAACAACCCAGTAAAGGAAGAATCTATCTCCCACACATCTTTCCTCTCTGCAGCCTGAAAGATATATCATGTATTCAAACCCACTATTAGCCTTCCCCTGCAGACCTCAGCCCAAAAAGCAAGTAAGACTCTGCTTTTAAAGTCAAAAGAGATCATGTGCTGGTCACAGCTCTACCCTTCAGCTGCTGTGTCCAGGCAGCTGTTCCCTCAGGTACTGCAGAGTCACCACAGCTGGAATTAATGTATCTCAGCCCAGATGAAAGGGGAAAACTTGCTTCTACCCGTATAATTAATGGAAGGGCAGGAGTGTCCATACCAGACAGGATCCTGGGAAAGGCAGGAGAGATGGAAGATAAGTTAAGTTATTCATTCCTGTGGCTATATTACTTTATCAGCACAGTTTCCTACAGCTCTGCGAGACCATTACAGTCATATTCCCGAAATACACTTCAAATAATAAGGATGGGCCATTTCATGCTGATCTGAAAGGTGACAAGTGACCTCCATTAGTGTGGAAGCACCTCTAGAGAAAATTATGCTTTATTATGGTTAATCAAGCAGGAGCAAAACATGTCTGACAACACAATATTCAAATACTGACAATACCTTCTGTTTGTTAATGGGAATGCTAGTTTCCGGACATTTTGAGTTCGTTCCCGCATACACCACAGGCTGTTTGACCTTCTGCAAGTCCCTTTGTCTTCTCACCATTAACAAGAGTAAAAAGTTTGTGTTTATCTTTATGCTCACAACTCAAACACAGACAAACAGATTTTTATTTGAACTTTTCCAAATCAATTCACCTTTGGAACAAAACAATTTAGCTTAGGAGGGAGATTTCTGAAGAGCTTGTTTATATATAAACTAAAAATAGTGATTTCAGATGGAGCCTCCAGCTCAGGCTTTACTTAAACATAGCCTATGTGACACCCTAATAGCCTATCTACAGGCAAGGCCAAGTTTTGCAGATTTCATTACCACCCTGTTAGCCATTATTTCACTTTAAATGAACCCCCTTACTTGAGACATCAACAAAAATCACTTGTTTGGTACAAAAGTACTTGTTGCAAACGGTTGTTAAATGCTGTGTTTTCTCCTACTGCAATCAGTTTTCCAATACTTTTGAGGATTACATGTATTTTGTATTTCTGCCTAAATATCTAGTATGCTTTTGAAAGCATCCCTCAGGGCTGAGCTAATCAAGAAAACAACATACATACAGAAAACTGTCATTATTACAGGGTCAAACGCTAATGCAGTCTTTACTCGAGAGATTGCAAATTATACTTCAACGTGAGCATGAGGAAACTTGTTCCCAAATCACTGAATAGTGCCATGTAACCTACGAATAAATTACGAGTCCTGAAAAGATTGTAGATAGCAGTTTGTTATCATCGTGTAACATTGAACTGAAGATAACCAAACGATGAGTTATTTGCACAACAGCCTACAGTAATTCTCTCATCCTTGCCACAAGACAGAGAGCAGGGCAACTTGAACATGGACCAAACCGCTTGCTCATAACTCATGCATCATGATTCTCTCAAATGTGGCAGCACAGAGGGCATCTTTTTTACTTCCATTCAAGTAGAGTCTTACACTGGGCCTCAAATAAGCTTGTCAGCCTCAAAAACAACTTTCTGCTAAAAATCATACTCAGTCAAATCTATTCAGAAGATGAAAGAATACTTTTTCGTAACAAGACACTGAGCCCTACTAAAGCACGTAATTCTTTGCCATAAGGAAAATGTTTAAACTGGTCAATGGCAAAAGTCAATTTGGTGAGATAATGTAATTAATAAATGTCATCTATATGCCTCTGCTTGACATTTTATAAAGACAATTGGCCATGAAGAGCAGGGCAAACTGAGAGCTCTGTAAATGACTGGCTGATCCACCAGGAGCTCAGCTGCTGCAGGGAAGAACAAGTTCTTCCCCAAGCCCAGGACTCCCTGACAAAACACCACATTCCCTGTCAAGGATGGTAAGTAGCTCTCCACCATCCTCCCTGGAGACATTAGATCGTGGCTATGTGTTTGACATGAGGCTTTTTGTAAGTCATATTTCTGCTAGCCAAGAAATTAGGCCTTGATCTGGTCATCCTGAGATTATACTTAAGATTAGGACCACAGAGACTTAGATCCATCTAAACCTCAAACAAAACACAGTCTTAGGGCTCATTCTCCAAAGTCTACCATCTTTATTCCTTAGATGCAGCAATGCCTCAAACCTACCACAGAGGTATCATCAGCCCAAGAACCACAATCTCACTGCCTGACTTCAAACCCTGAGATGTTTGTCCTGACTTGCTCCTGAAGATGAGGCTCTCATCTGCTTCCTCGATAAGGATCTAGAAAAAAATGCAGAGAAAACATCTCTGCACTTCAGGCCTGAATATTAAGTCAGTTCCAACGCAGTCCTCAGGGCTAAGATATTAGAAAGAGAAACTGCTTCAGTGTTTGATCTCAGATCAAGAATCATCTGTTCTTTAATTTTTAAAAGGTAAGCTAACCTGGGAGGAAAATCTATTCCCAGCAAGTGGCTCCTGAGAAGATCCAGCTAAGGGGTGGCTTCATTGCAGCACCAAAATTGTAATAATCAAGATTGGCAACAAAACCCAGAGCTTCCCTGAACTTCAAGTGCACAGCAGTGCAGCCAACTGCTGGATGGGAGAACCCAGATATTCATCCAGAGCAAGGGAAGCAGCCATGGCAGATGCTGCTGGCCGGTTCCAGGTGCTGCCAAGCCACAAAAAACAACAGATGGATATTTATTAATTCCACAGCAAGAAGAAAAAGGCTCACGTGAGTTGGGGAAGGGTGGAAATAAATCAAGACTAAAAAAGCTTCCTACCTTTCTTTGGCAATACAGATTTAACAGGCTTAGGAGAGACACATACAGCATGTAAATCTGAAACGCCACCTATCTCTTCAGCCCTTCTTCTCTCTTCTCCAATTACTGTCTCCAAAGCCTAGCTGCCTTTTTCAAAATAAACCAAACATTCTTCCCCTCCAACATACTACCAATTTTCCAAATTCCAAAAGTAAAGTAACCATTAGAAACAAATGCACAAAAATTACAGCACCATGCTTCTGAAATACTAAATACTTCTGAAAAACACACCAAATATTACCTTTGGACCATCCTTCAATAACTACATTTGTGCCAACAAATCAGTGCTTAGTTGCTTACAGAAGAAAGACCACCCAGTTGATGTTGATGCTCCAGCACTGTAATTTACTGAAAGCCTAAAAACTAACCCCACACACATGCTTTGCTGATGTGAGGCAAAGTCTCCAGATGCAAGAACCCTCTCGAGAAGGGCCACAATGACTACAACGCTGTGGTACGTGGCACAACCCGTCAGCCAGCAAAGCTCCTCAACACACACTCAGGCTTGCAGAGAGGATCAGACCATCATACAAGCTCCGGAAAACCATTCGTCCCACCCTGGAGAACTGGGATGAAGCAGTAAGGTTTATCAGCCTCTTCTGAATGGAAGCTGACAAGTACAGCTGGATACTTGGCGCTGCTCTCTGGTGCTATTAAAATCAGCAAGAGCTGACTCCCGCTATCATCAGGACCAGACCCAACCTTTTAAAAGGCACATCAGGCCTCTCACTTAGAGAGTGCCTTTTCTTTGCAATGATTTCACATTGCTCTCTTTCTCTCTTCTAAAGGCAAATCAGGAAACTTTCAAGGCAGCTAGAAAGCACTTTTTTGCCATTTAGCCAAGCTTGGGTGAATTCCCCACGCCCGCCAGGGTTACTGGGCCCCACTCTGTCTCACCGCTCGCTGCGCTGATGGCAGCAAACCACCCCGCAAACCTGGCTGCAATCCACTAGCTTTGGTCTGAACAATGCTTGCCACCATGCGCAGGTTGGCATGAAGAGGTTGGGCTCCCCTTCACCCTCTGTGTCCTGACCACGTCCCCAAAGGGCTGCTCCCTCAGGGCAGTTGGCATGGCACGGCAAAGTGCAGGATAAAGTATATTCAGCACGACAGCCCACGTCAGGGCACATAAAACATGCACCCAGCACAGACAAACCGCTCCCAGTTTCAGTGGCAGCTCTCATTCCCAGTATGTTTTGAACAGGGTTCTGACATCTACTCGGCCCACACCAATAAAGAAGCTTGTTGGTTACATGAAGCAAACCCAGGGAAGGTGTTGCTTGATGAAACAAATCTCCCACTGCCTTTCCCTCCGCTGCTCAAAAAAACTCCTGGGTAATTTATCAGAAATGAGAAATTTTTACCTCACAGCTTTGCCTAGATAATAACAATAATAAATAGTAGGATCAAACAAAGGAGAAGAAATGTAGAGCTAAACCCACTTAACAGTGTTCTGGAGAGCTAACAGTTTTGTTAAAAATCAATACAAAATTCCTCTTATGACCAGTACAGCCCTCTGCAGAGATAACAGATTTGGCATCTCTTTTCCTAGAGGCCTGTCTACAAAATCCTACCTTAAGGTACCATGTAACTGTTGCCAGCCATAGTGAAAGAAAAAAAAAAAAGGGGGGGGAGGAGAGGCTCAAAGAGAGAAAAAACACCCCCCCCCTTTACTTTTCCGATCTCTCCACAACTCTCTGCAGCAGAGAGAGTGCTGCGCTGTGGCTAGGCAGGCTCTCCCCTGCCCCCCAAACCATGCTGCCCCAACAACCTACCTCATGCTGCCGCAGCATGTTCATCCCAAGGCAAAAAACCCATAAAACTTAATACTTTACTAATTACTGTGGCAGTTTAATAGTTACTACACCATCAGAGAACTTTGTAATAACAGTATTTCTATAAAATTAAACTATATTGTACCTCATTAGCCGAGGTTGTTTCTGCAGTTCAGTTACACTTAACAGAAACAGGAGTCGGTGTTCTACACAACCCTTTTTTAATTGGTCCTTAAGAAAAGTGTTTTGCAATTGTATCCTCAGAAATCCCTAATGATGAGACAGATTTCATGAAGGCTGTGACCAGGCTAATTTATACAACAGCTACACAACTTCAAAAGTTAACCCAAACTAGTGACATTATTTAGTTCAGTGGAGCGGCTCATTTTAATTGGATTAAATTGTTATTTTTTTTTTATTTCATCCTGAATCCTCAACTTAGTATTTCCCAATATTTGCCTGAACACCGCAACGGTGTCATTTGCATGTCTCCTTCCCTCAAGACCATCTCACACCCACCGATGGAAAAGTCCGAAACCCTCCAACCGGCCTTCACTGGCTCCATGCCACGAAAGGGTAGGAACGCTTCGCCCTAGAGGGGTTTTTCCAGAGGTACAAATCCCGGCAACCGAGTTAATTGCATTAAGCGGAGGTCCCTGCTTAGCAAACACACTTGTGGCGCGGAAAAAAAAAAAAAGTGTCAACAGCGGCATCATCCCAAGCAAGCCCGTCGGGGAAGGGCTTGAGGGGCCAGCGGCAGGCTCGGGCTCCGCGGAGCCGGCGGCGCGCCGGGAAGCGCGCAGCGCTGCGCACCCGCACGAGTGAAGGCGCAGCTCCGCGGCGTACCCGCAGGTTTTCGGATGAGGGCGGGGAAGGGTCCTGAGTCGCGCAGCCAAGGGCAGTTACCGCTTTGATTTTTTTTGTTGCTTTTTAAAAATTATTATTATTTCTATTCTTCTTTGAACAACTGGTCGCGGAGGGCTGATTTGCAAGGAGACGCTGCCGCCTCACCACCAGGCTCTGTGCCGGGACGGGCACAGAGCCCCGGAGGCTCCTGGACTCGCTTCCGCACCGCTGCCCCTCGGGCGCCCCGCGGCCACCGGGCAGCCCACCCTCACGTCGGCGAGGCAGGGGAAGAGGCACCGGGGGCGTTCCGGGACCGGCAGGCTGCTGGGTCGTCACAATAAACTTCGGATGAGGCTCGCTGGAGGGCGGCAGGGTGCTCCGCTCGTGGCTGGGGCTTTTTGGGGAGGAAGGGGGATGTCTACTGTTTACAGAGAGCTTATCTATCAACAGATGGCCCCACACATCAGTATCGGCTAACAGAGCTGAGGCGGCAGCCCCTGTCCTGTCCGGTCCCGTCGCGCCCCGTGGGGCTGCCGCCGGCCCCCCTCCCTCCATCCCGACACTTACCGACTGCCCGGAGGCGCAGGCCACGAAGCTGACGGTGAGCGCTAGCCACACGCCCCGCATTATTCCTGCGGAGCCGACTCGGCGGCCGCCTGGGGTCGGGCACAAAGGAAGAAACCTGGGGGGCGGCAGCGCCCGAGGGGGCGCGGGGCTGGGCCGCGGGCGCCCTCCGGCCCGCCGCTCTTCTTCCGCGCTGTCTCTCCGCGCTCCGGTGCGCTGCGCTCCGCTGCGGCCGCCGGTGCTGCGCGGCGCTGAGGCGCGCGGGGTGCAGGCTGCGCGCTGCCGGCTCCGCCGCCCTCCGCCCGCCCTCCGCCCCGAGTGCGCGGCAGCGGCGGCGCGGCTCCCAGTTAAACCCCGCAGAAATTCCTGCAGGATTACAACACAGATTGGCAGCTCCCCCAGCCAGTGGAAGGAGGCGGCGCGACGCCGCCGCCGGCTCTCGCCCCTCGCAAATTCAAGCAACTTTCCCCCCCCCCCCCCCCCGCCCCCGTCCCCCCTTCTTCCTCCTCCTCCCTGGTCTCCCCTCTCTAGTCCTCTCGCCCAGTGGAAAACACGAGCAGCGCCGCGGGCCGAGCGAGCGAGCGAGCGAGCGCTGGCCCGGTATAACAGCGGAGACGGGGGAAGGCTCCCTCATTTCAGGGGAAATCTGGCCGCTGTCGCGTGATTTTCGCGCTTGCCGCCAGATTTCGCAGCGCTGCCCCGCGCCGCCCGCAGAGTCGGTCTGCGTGCCGGGAAAAAAAGAACGAGACGGAGGGGTTACAAATCACGGGGAAAGGGAGAATATCCTAACGTGCCAGCCCATTTTGGATCGCCTCAACAAGAAGACTGGAAACTTTCGGGGATGAGGGGGTGGCAGGTAAGAGATGGCCACAATTTGCATCTAGTTTTATGGATCCAGGAGCTATGTCTTCAAAATAAATATTGCAGGAACTGACAACACCAAGCATGTATGCTCCAGACGCCAAAACAAGAAGTCTTGCTATGACTAGTCCACGGTATTTCTCAACTGGGGAAAATGGTGGTGTTGCAGAGTTTAGGAGCCTCAGCCTGATCCACTTGCCTATGCCAGCATCTTTCCACCGCTGAACGTGTCCATATATTACATCAGTCATTGGACATGGGAAAGGAGCAGTAACCAAGAAAGCAAAACATACCAATCTCACTTGCAAACTAGCGCTTGTGATTTAATTCAGAAGGCTGCAGGAAGCCCTTCATAACTCTAGTCAAATGGTCACAAGGACTGTAATAGTCTCTTTTGTTGTAGCGAACCCTATACCTCTTAGAGTACCCCAGCCCCACAGAGGGCAAGAAGAGCCCAATGAGATTGCCAGGCAGATGTTTTTCCACACCCTTTGCCTTGCTCACCCTGTGCTCTATGGAGAGATCCTAACCACCTTTAGTTCTGGCTCTGGTTGCTTTCCGGTCAAAACAGGAAAGCCATGTACAACAACTAAATAAAGTTAATTTGACACAACCAACCTTTGACCCCACT
This sequence comes from Colius striatus, assembly GCF_028858725.1. NCBI lineage: Eukaryota > Metazoa > Chordata > Aves > Coliiformes > Coliidae > Colius > Colius striatus. The sequence continues at coordinate 73,839,743 of NC_084762.1, read as the reverse complement.
CATCACTTTTGCAGCCTCCCCAAGGCAAACATGCATCCCTGGAGATCCCTGGGTGATGTGGGTGCAGCAGCTGGCCCTGTCCTGGGACATGGCAGGAACTTGTCCCCACAGAGGCTGGTAGCTGTGCCTGGAGTGCTCTCACTGCATGCAACCCAGTCCCAGGAATGTGATACCTCTCAACCATTAACACACTTGCTATTTCCAGATCCACTTTCTGGACATGCCATGTCATTGATTTTTTTTAGACTGTGTTCCCCACTGAAATTTTGTCAGATTTTCAGTGGTCTGCTCCCTGTGGGTGTTTAATTGTTTAATATATTCTTTACATGAAGTGTAATACATTCTATATATTAAACAGGGTGTTCAATATAATCATTCTCCTTCAAAATATGTTGCAAATACTCAGGACCCAAGAGTAGGTATCATCTTCCGTGGTAGGCAGAAGGATTGCAATCCAACAAAGCAACAAATTCAGTGCTGTTTGATGTGAGTGAGTGAAATGCAGTGAAGCAAAGGGAGGAAAACTCCATTTGGGCCAAATCTGTAGGCACATGGTCTTACAGGGACCCCCATCTGCAGGGATGGGAGAGATAAAGAGGTTGTAATTTGCCCCAAGTCAAAGCGGAAACCAGAAATAGTATTCCTTATGCTGGCAGGATCCTTAACAGCAGGAAAAAAGAACACCACATTAGAAACAAATAACATAAAAGAGCAAATGTGAAGACAAAGAAGCTGAGTACAGGAAGCAGCCTAAGGGCTGTCAGACACCAAGAAGCACGTGATTTACTACAGTAGGGTGGGTTTTTTAGTGTTCAGACTTTTCAGGCATATCTTTAATAAATACACCAAGCTAACTTTTTCTTTTGTGTTACAATCCATGATTTTCAACTATTTACATACTCGGTAGAATCTATCAAAGACCAAAATAACATCTGCAATCAGTGAAGGGAAGATTTTCCTCAGGCAAAGACACCAGCCACTAACGGGCTCCTCATGGACCGTGAGTGTCCATACAGGCAGTCCCCATGAAGGACTTGGGGCTAAGACCTGCAAAACCTCCAAATGCCTACACACATCATTAACCCCGTGAGGGAGCAATCTCCGAGGCCAAGCACGAAGCTAAGCACACGTGAAAACACTAGAAAGAGCAGAACTGAGAACCAGAAGCAAGATGAATCATTTGAAAAGACAGAAATGAGCACGAGGAGGAAAGAAGAGAAAAGAAGTAACTCCTGTAGGTCACAGAAATAACCACATATTGTCTTGGGGACCCACTCTGCCTCCACACGCTCCTGAGCTCTCTGACTGGGAGCAGTGTACTGTGGTAGGAGCGTTCCCACTGGTAGTCTCATGGAGACCAGCTGTGCTACCTTATCACAGCAAAGTGCTCTAGCACCTGCTCCTATTGTTGGCCTGATTTTATAGGGACAAAGGCGAGTGGAAAGCCCAGCATGGATCCAAAAGCAAGTGTTTTTAACTCAAAGGAATTATGTAATAAGGACCGCAACAAGAGGGTAATCAGAGCCAGGCGATGAGACAGAGCTGCCAAGAGAAAGCTGCAGGCCTGGGTGTTTCTGATTCAGACTATCAGGCAGCAATCACCACACTGCCTTTGTGAGATCCCTCAGCCCTCCAATGGGCACTGGCCACCCAGTCCCAATCTTTTGAGTGGAATTAAGGTGAGATTAAGGAACAAACTTCACCAAGGAGTAGTTTTTTATGAAACATAGTGTATACTGAAAGGATGCAAGAGGACTTTGCATGTAGCATGTGCAATTAACCGCATAAAAGCCCAAACTGTAACCCAAATGTGCACCGAATTTGAAAACTCAGCTCTGCATCTCTTCTATAAATATAAACCTGGATTTGTATCCTGTGTTGCCAGCTCTGGCTCATTTGCAGTGTGCAGTCAGAGCACTGAGTTATTTCACACAAAACAAACCCTTCTAAAGCTAGGAGAACTACAGAGCACAGGGCTTAGCAGAACCCTTTAAGTGGACGTGCCATGGAGTTACTGGAATTTTAGGGAAGAGGGTGGCTACAAAGAGATGAGTGCAAAAAAGTAAGCTGGGAAATCCTGGGAAACAGATTTTTAGCCTATGGCTGCCAAGGCACTGTTAAGTGCCTTATCAGTGTCCTTAACAAATTCCCAAGTGCTTCACAAGCATTCATTTCTGTGTGGCCATGTCCTCCAGGTGACTTGCACAACCAGCATGGATAAGGAAAGAGATACACACATGAAGGAGAGCTCCTAATAATGCCGTTTCTCCATTAAGATTTGGCCAATAATACAAAGTGTGGTTGGGAACACCTGGTCCAAAGCACCAGTGAACACAGTAAACCCCAGAGCCTCAGCGCCGCGGTCAAGTGGGCAATGATGTGGCATTGGCTGGAGCTGATGTTTGTTGTGTAGATGATGGGTGGCTGTATTTGTGCCCAGGATAGGATCACATTGGCATCACATTCAAAGGTCATAAAAGACAGTAAGTTTTCCCAAATAACTTATTCAAAGATGAACAGAACGTGTGAAAAGGGATAAAGCAGCTGACAGTAAACCTGTGTGAACTCATACAGGAAATAATCTGAAATAAACTTGGTGAAGTATGTTGGTAGGACAGTTCAGATTGATATTTATTACTGTATTCCCAAACTCCCCATTTTTATGCTTTTAATTTAAGAAAAATAGAACTACCTATACTTTCTATAAAAATGTCTCAGTAAATATTTGCAAGTGCATTCATGTTCATTTCTGTATCTGACCTCAGGAGCTTTGTAGGATGTGATTGATGCTCATGAAACCATTTCACCACAGGAGAGGTGGCATCAATTTTTGGTAATGTGTCACTGAATGGTTCTTTTCTGCATCAGTTCCTAACAGTGTAATTACATGAACATGCATCCTTTTTCATCAGACCCCTGTATCTCTTCTATGCATCCCCAAAATACCTGGGGGACATCTTTGTTTCTCCTTGAGTCAAAGGTCTCTTCTGCTATGCAGCTTCTGAACCATAGACTTCTGTAGGTGATTTGTTTTTTCTCCATCTATCTATCTGTTTGATATGAAATACAAAATACATCTACACAGAACCGGCTGCTTCCTGATAGGTGAAATAACAGCATGGCAGGAGCTAAGGACACCATTAAGCAAGCAGTGCTTGTTGTGTCTGCTGTGGCACTGCCAGGGCCATACAGTTGCACTATATATTGTTTATAAGGTGGTTTATAATGTCAGGCTTTATATTAACACAACAGGAAGTCTGAGCTTGGTCTGCAGCTTAGCTGGATGACAGCTGACAACAGAAAACTTGCAGCATGCAAAACTTTTTTGTTCATTTCCCATGGAAGAGTGCTAGGCAGGCCTAATACAAAAGAAAATAAAAGGCTGGCACTATGGGCAAAGCACAAGCAGCAGTCTCCTAAGAGCTGATGGGTTTGGTGATGCAGTTTAGAGCAACCTGAAAATGGAGCTGGTTTGTGTTTGTTGTTGTGCAACAAAAGGAGTCAGCATCAATGAAAAGAGGCAGAGGGATAAGGAGAGACTGGGGGCTTCACCGCAATGATGGCTGCAGAGGAGGATGCTACAAGTGCGGCAAGTGAGGTGGGATCTGCTTGGCAAGAATGGCATTAGCTGGCTTTCCGGAAGAGTCACATTGAGAAGTCGTGACCCCCACCTGGAGGGAGTCATCTGAACCAGTCACTTGCTCAGATTCAAAGGTAGCTTTTATGCCTGGCATTAAAGCTGGGCTCTGGCAATGCTCCTGGAATAGGTCTCACCCTGCTCTTCCACCAGTCACTGAAGCTTTTAAATGTGGAATACATGCCTCAAGTGCCTCGCTGATTTGAGAGTCTTTTTGTCCAGGAGAGATGCCTATCAAGCACCATAAGCAAAGCAAATGATAAAATAGTGACAGCTAGAAATATCGAAAAATAATGAGACTTGGCCAAAGAAGTGTTATATTCCCAGCTTTGGCTCTGGATATTAACTGCACTAAGAAACTTAACGTTACTTCATGCTGGCATCCTGAACAGGGTAAAAATCACTACTCTGCCATTCTAGTCAAGGCTATTACACTTTCCTTTTTATTTATTTATTTATTTATTTTTAATCAGGACAAAGTGTAACTTTAAAAAAAACAAGATAATTCTTTATCTCAGAAAGTTTCATTTAGACCCATGGCTCAATAATTGCCTGAGACATTTGCATACCTGGAAGTGTCTCAACCACGATGATCCCTGCAAATGAAATACATTGTTGATTTAGTTTATTATCCCAAAAGATGATCTCGTGGTTAAGGTTTGTATGCCGTGTATCAGGAGAAAAAGGTACATAAGGGTTGAATTGAAATAGATTTTAATTCTGCCAGGTATACTGCTGAAGTTAATGAAAGTCAGTTAGACATACATTTGGCTGCTGTTGCTAACTGAATAATGTAAGTAATAACAGAGGCATCTATTCAATTCCTGATGAACATGAGTAATTTCCATTATCTTAAAACGTGTAGGAGTTATGAATTATAGGTGCAGAGATTGCCCAACACTTTTTCATTATTATATCTTGTTGTCAGTTGCTTACACATTTGCCAAAGTTTAATGCATCATGCTGAAATTTCCTATGCAGGGTATCAGCCTCCGGCTGATTTTATTTCAGTTTATTTTTGTTTTGTGAGTTTTATCAAGAATGGTGCGTCTATATCCAAGAGCAAGGTTAGGAGAAAGTATGTTATTTAGTCTATAGTAAGCCAAATTCCTTCAAACACTTCTCAGAGAAGACATTTTACCTCCGTGCATGGTAGCAAAGAGCAAAAATTTGGCAAAAGGAGTCAACTGAACACCAGAAATTTGCTTTTCAACACATTTGGGAAATTATTCCCAAATTTGGACCCTGTTTAAGCATTACTGTCTTTGCAGTTTGTACATACTCGGTAGAGACTTGCTAAATTCTGACATCTAAAAATCCCATCTAGGCTTGGCGTGTTCCAGCTCAGAGTCCCAGAAATCCCTCTGTGGTCTATCTCCAAGTAAAAGGGCTGGTAATACATTTCCTATTGGCACTTGTGAGACAAGGTCGGCTATGTGGGCCTGCACAGTGAGGGGGAAGGGAATTTGATATACTTGTAGAGGAGTAAAGAGAGAGGCAATGGCTATAAGAGTTGGAAAGTGAGTGGAAAGAGAGAGGCTATGGAATGGGAGCAGCACGGCGGGAGAAGGACAAGAGTGAGGGTGGAGGAAGGTGTTGGTGGAGAGGGTCAAGTGCCAGGGCATCAGATCCATGGTAGGTACTACCCACCAGGGCAACAATGGAGGAAACCAGTGCCTGGGGTGGCTGGGAGATGAAGGGGAAAGAGACTGTCCTGCCCATCATTGGGTACTTGCGTTTTCCTCCAGACCTCAAAACTACACCACCAGATGTAAGGCTTCACGTTCCTCTACTGCCAGCAAATAATGATGGGAAGACATCTGTCTGCCCCAACTCTCTGCATTGGCTGATCAGTATAAATAATAGGCTGAGCAGCGAGAGATAATGTTGTTAGTAAGATTCATGCAGCATTTTGTTGCAGAAGTTGAAAACTATAGAGACAATGACAAAGATGACTGTAATTAAAGATAGTATCATAAGGCATTAGCTGCAAGGACAGCTTTAATTCTGACATTTCTCAACTGCTCTGCTTTGTAGCAGAAATGTTTCTATAGCAAAGGTTTTCTCAATATTACTCTCACAATATGATGTACAACATGTCACTCGAGTTACATAATTTCTATTGTCTGGCCCTGGAAATCTGTACCCATGTGAGTAATGTTTGCACACATAAAAAAAAACCACTGTAATTAATTGCCAGCACTTATCAACTCCTAACTTATGGTGCAAACAGATACTGCATGACTTGCCCACGTAATATACTGAGCATCTTAAAGTTAATCCAGATTTGTATGTAATTGTTGGAAGCATTTTAAAACAGTATCTGCTACTTCTTGCCTGCTTATACTTTATTCTTCAGATATAAATATATAAATATATATATATTTTAAATAAATATATATTTCAAAAGCAAGTGAGCATCTGTCTATGGCAAGCCTTATCATAGCTATCTGGGTTTTTCACATTTCTGTTTTTCTCTGTTTGTGTTGTTTTTACCTTCTCAGGACGACACCGGATCCGGAGCCAAAAGAATAAAATAAAGATGTGTCCAAGTCATACATGTTTCGACATATTTATTCCAGTCTTGGGATATACATCCTGTGAGCATCAAAACAAATTAGTCTGCAGCAAAAAGACCATCCATGGTCTGACTGTTTCCAAGAGAAAATGCAGCTGGACTTTTCATGCTAGAGAAAAAGCTTCATTTTCATCTCACAAGCTTTCCTCTTTTTTGTTTTTTTTTTGAGTGCAATTGCAAACTCATCAGGTATGTGGAAGAAGCTGCTTGATATGGGGTGAAATGAAATAATGGCAAATGTCCCTTAGTGCTTGTGTAGCTGTCCCCAGGGGAAGTCTGACACCTGAGTGAGAAGACCCATCACTTATGGCCACGTGATGATGCAGAGTGGGGCTTCCCTTGTTTGGGTTTCTGAAGTCAAAGGTAGTACATACATTCCCAATAATGACCAACTTCCTAATGACAGTAAGATTGGAGTTACGCAGGGCTGCAGCAAGGAACAAATTCTAAATGAGAGAAAATGATTTCAAAACATGTGATTAAATAGTGGTAGGCTTAAGGTCTTAATTCTCCTCTCCCCCCACAGCAAAGCAGGAGTCACTCATTTGTAGTCAGTGAAGCTACAGAGATGTAAAATGGCACTGTAGGAGAATCAGGCCATTGTTCTCTGCAAAACTCACTGATAAGACATTAATTACTAAAGAGAAAATGACATCAAAAGGATTTTAAATGCTTTGCAGAACTCAGGAGACAAACTCATTAAACGCTATGTCGTACCGGGAATTAGTTCCAAATTTGTGAATGCAGAGAAAGCGAATACTGCACTACAGATAAATGGATGATCATTTTGAAAGCTTACTTCTTCAGATCTACTTTCTTTCAGAGGGGGAATCAACCCATACATTACACCCAGAGATGTGAAACCATTCCAGATATAATACATCACCCTGAACCCTGGTCTGTCTCACACTGAATCCCGGCCAACTGCAGTTGTTTAAGATTTGTATAAGTTCACTGGACTCCGTTTCCTGCTCAGCCTGTCTCCTCTTCCTTCTCTTTACTCTCAGCTCTCATCTTAGGTCAAGCCAGGCTTGGAAGCAGAAAAGCTAAACACCAGTCAGACAGCATCATGTGTGGTCTTTCTAACTGAACACCCAGTTAAAGTGCTGGAAATTTCGCTGGGGAAAATTCCATCTCCAGGGTCACGATAAAATCTATGGTAAAAGTTTTGTTTGACCTCTCCAAGGGCAAAATTTTACCCTCATCCTGAGAATAATCCCCAGAAAGTTTTGCAGACCCTGGTTGCTGGTTAGAGTGGCCAAGTATTTGAAGCTTCTGAGGTCTTTTTGAACAAAAGCCCCAATCAGTTAACCTTCCATTCAATCCACTATAGAGGAGATGAAGCTTATTAATAATACACAACAAAGAAAAGCTGAGGAGTTATGGGTGAGAAATGAAAATATGACCATATCACAGGAGACGGTGCTGTGTGCCCCAGCCACCACATGTGCTGTGTTCTGCTGCGGGACCCTGGATGCTGAGGCTTCCAGTCCAGCATCCCAAAGATCTTGAAGACAAGTTTTTGCCCCAGGTTTTAGCAGTGATGAGCAGGATGAGTAATTGCCCCACCTACCTTTTGCTTTGGGCATGGACAAGTGCTCTGCAGCAAGACATGAGGAGTCAGGCCTCTCAGAGCTGAGGCCCAGATCAGGCTGCGTGATGGGACAAGGGAAGTAGGACAAGAAGATACAGTTGTCACATAAGTTGGGGTCAAGGTCGGGATGCAAATTCCCCTCATACAGCCAGGACAATACATCCCTAACACATCACCTGTGATTTGATGTGGTGACTGTGTTCCTGTCATGGGATCTGTGTGAAGGGGAAAGTCCTTTCGAATGTCCCCTACATCCCATCTCTTTCTTGTCACTGTTGTTCAAACCTAGTCACTCAAAGCGGGAAAAGGTTCAGACTATGTCATTGGCGTCATTGCACACTGATCACATTTTGGGACTGATGGCAGGAGCTCAAAAGGATTATTCACAGTCCCTTGAGCTGCCAAAGAGGCCGTCCACTGCAGAGCAGCAGGAGTGGTTCTCTGGCTTACGTGAGGATATGTCTGGCAGGACAGCAATGTCCCAGGCTGCAGGACTTGCCTCGTCATCCTCATCCAGCCCTGGGTACTTGCAGTTCAGATTCCCAGGTGCCATGAAGATTGACAAGTATTTAGTCATGGTCAAAGTGGCTATGATAATACAGTCTCATTCCTCAAAACAGGAACAACTCATGCATTGGCAGGAGACAGCTCTGAATATGTCTCTTAGTGGATGGTGCTGCTGCCTCACAGATGCCATTTCCAACTTGAGTGGCACAGTGATACCATTGCCTTTCCCTTGCACATTGGGATGGATGCTCTTCTCTTACCAGACAGACTTTTTCTGCCCCATATAGTCTTTGTGTTTCCAGATTTTGGCTTCCCTTAGTTAGAGTGTTGTGGTAGTCAGTCCTGTGGCATAATTTTGGGCAACAGTGCAGATGATTCACCTGCAGATTTTTTGGATATTTCCTCCTCCAGTCAAGAAGATGAAGTCTGATCAAGTGTAACCACAGAGGCATGTACGTAGAGCCAGCAGAGATGCAATATCTTAGACACAAAATGGGGAATGACCTGGAGGGCATCCAGCTGCACGGTTTGAGAAGGGTGGTGGTTTTGGCTGCCCTGTTACAATGGCAGGGATAGCCATGAGCAGCCCTGTGCCGGGCTGTGTTGCTCACCAGGGTAACACACTTACACACTGGCTGAATGCAGGTGGTTGAGACCAAGGGTGACAGGGAAGTGTGTGCCATTAGCTAGAGAGGTATATAACATGAAGTCCTTCAATGCAGGTAGCCACAGGTTACCTGGAACGCATCTGACCTGCTCTGTGCTATGTGAGTGATCCCCTAGAGGCAGCAAAAATACATGGGCATGGATCAGAGAAGAACTCAGAGAAGGTGTGAGCCAGAGGAGCCACCCAATTGTTCTGGGCAGGACCAGAAGTCAAGATATATACCAAAAGTCAGGAAAAAGCTTAGAAGCATCCATGATAGATTTCATTTAACAGGTGGATTAATGGCAAGCCCTTCCTGGAGCAGCTGATTGTCATTCTGACCCTCAGCTGCAAGACTAGCCAGGAGAGTGTCCTTATCCAGCAACAGGTCACAGGTAGGAGGAGCTCTCACAGAAAAAAAAGCTTTTTTTGCTGATACATTTTGAATCCAAATCTAAATGGGACCTCTTTTAGTAATAATTTTTTATGAAACCAGGCAAAATCTTAGAGATCTCCTTTTACTGTGTTTGCAAAGGCATTTTTTCAAAGTGAGACAAAAAGTGGATTAATAGTATGAAATAAAAAACAGTTAAACCAGCCAACATCAAAGTCATGTCTGCACTGCTGCAGTGTCCCATCACTGGGCATCAGTTTGCTGGAACTCTGTCTGTTCCAGTGTTTTGTTAAAATACTGCATTGGGAACAGTAATTAAACAGATTCTGATGATGGTTTTTAACACGTGCCAGCTGGCTCCTTGCCAGTGTCGAAGCAGAAACGTTGTGCAAACTCATGGTCAATGATGACTTTGATCTTTGAAGGGCTTTGTAGTGGAGGAAGGAAATGGGAGGATAGGAAGGAGGGAGAAGGGTGCAAGCAGTGGGGAAAAATAACAGTAACATATGCTAGAGTGGGAACTATCTCCTGCACCTTGACAAAGGCAGTGAATGCTTTCTTCCTTCCCCTCTTTCTTTATGTGGGGCAGTAGGTACAGTCATAAACATTGTCATAAAGACAGAGTTTTCTTAATGGCAACTCATATGAGTAACAGAAGTCCCTTGAATGTTCCCACGTGTGTGCCATTGGGATTGCTCTGTGAGTCACTTCCTCTGCATGCTGGCTTCCAGGAGATAGCCCTGCCAGTGCCTTAATGTGCAACAGGCACCAGGCAGTGCTGGAGTCCTTCAGGACAGAACCTGGGACAAAGCTGAAGAAGAGGTCTGTTGTGGCCAAGAAAATCACAAACACACATGCTATTCAAATCATCTGCTTAGAAGTTGCCCAAAATGCTGCAACAGCTCTTTAGGCACAAGGAAAATTGTTGCTTCTGTCCAATGAGATTCTCTGTTTAGGTGTTGCATGAACAAGGATCGGGAATAATGGACAACTGCAACCGGCAAGAACGAGCAGAGTCCCTACAGTTCTGAACAGTTAGCTTAAATTCTGTATGGCTTTCCCATGTTAACAGTCAGCAATGGGCACGAAGGAGAATTACGTCCTTTTTAAACCTTGGCGATATGCAGATGGTTTAAGCAGATGATGCTGCTGATTTCCAGGTGTAATGCTAGCTGTGTCTTGGTCAGCAATGAGCCTGTGGTCCCAAGCTGTGTTGGAGGGCTCTTACTAGTGGTGTGCTGTCTCTCAAGTGAACCTCACTTCAGAGGCTGCAGCTGCTTTTACTCTAATATTCTTATGAAATTCTTCACAAAAGTATGATTGGCTCACAGTACAAGCTGCTTCTGTAGTAGCACAGGAAAGATGGAAAACTTTGCAAACGTATTCACATTGGAAAAAAGTATCTTAATTTCCCTTCCAAATTCACTGCTAATGTCAGATGATGACACTTGTGATTTTTTTCCTTCTTTCCTCTTTTCTATAATGAACAACATTTTAAATTCATTAGCTTCCAGCTCTGGAAGGACACGTTTAGCAGCCATGAGGTTTTGGTGTGACTCCTAGGAATTTAAAAGAATGAAGTCCTTAATGAGTTCTCCTGTGCTTTTGCATACACAAAGGATGCTGTCAGTGAGAATAACCTTTATTTTGTTTCAAGGCCTCCAGCGGACAACTGAGTTAAGTAACTAACCTTGCTACATCTGAGCTCCCAGAGATGTCAATAATCATTTATATGCCCTCCTCACCTGCTCTAATTGCAAGGTGAGGGAACTCAGCATGAACTCTGATGGGGGGAGGTTAAGCTAAAGCATTTCCTCCACAACTAAATAACTGTAGTTTGGTTTGTATCTAAGCCACAAGAAAACAAGAAGCTGCAAAAGATAAGTGTATTGTTTACAGGATAGCGTCTGGCCCCACTGCAGGGAGACCTTGAACTGGAATGTAAGTACAAGCAATCTGTGAATCAGTCTTGTATTTTATACCAGTCAGGTCCTCTGTGTGGACAAATTTAATTAATTACAGCTGACTAATAGCAAAGAAATTGATGTAAATCAGTTTTAAACCAATTTAAGTGTGTGTGATGTAGCTCATCTTCTTAATTAAAGTCTTATTAATTAATGCAGGTTTTGTGTTTACACAAAACATATTGAAAAGTTCTTCAGATAGTACACCTTGGCCTCTAACAGTGAAAACAGCCATGATATTGAATCCCCCAGCAATATGCAGAAGTACAAATGCCATGCCCAGAAAAAAGATCTTGGCACTTATGTCCACCATGAACTTAAGATAATTTCTCGTGTGCTTTAGTCTGTCTCACTTAACTTGAGCATCCGTGCTTTTTGAATTTGTTTGGATGCTGAGGCAGGCTTCTAGGGATATGCTAAAGGAGGGCAGCAGGAACTCAGAGGCTCTCCTTAAACATAATGGAGACCCTCCTGCACGTACCCACTTGGTCTGCCTGGTGGCTTGCAGGAAAGAGACTCAAAATGACCACAGGCCTAACTAAAACACAGAGTCCCTTGCTCATTGTTTTAGTGCTATGAAAACAAACAAACAAACAACAAGAAAAACCATGTTTGAAACACTAGGAAAAAAGAACAGCTCTTGTTGCTGCAACTACCTGATGAGAAGTATGGGCACAGCTGTGCTGCTCACTGGCAGCCAAGGCACCCTAGGAAAACGTGCATGGCAAAGGCAGGGGAGCAACAGGCACAAGGGGTTTAAAATAGTCTTATCTTAAGACCTTAGCACCAGCCTGGGAGCTCTGACGAGGTGTCTCCACTCTGCCAGAAGCACCTAGTCTGAGGCTGAGCCTTTGAGTAGCTCAGTTGCATGGACAAGAGCATTTCTCCACTGCTCAAGGAGAAATCCTGACAGTTCACTGTAGACTGAAAGGCTGTCACATAGCAGGAGCAATTCAGACACAATAAATATAGCCGTGCATTGCTGGAAGGCCCAATACTTAGGACACTTGAAAATGGTGTCATGGATAGCTAAGGACTCCCTTCTGCATCCCAGCAAGGAGCTAGACAAAGCATGGTAAGAGTAGCACTTTGTTTCAAGCTTTCCTTACTTAAGTAATATTTTCCAAAATACTTGATTAAACTAGAGTCACCGTTTTGCTTGGAAAACCAGATTATTGCTACCCTTATTCTTCTGGACTGCTGCTCTGTCCATGTGAAAGGTGAAAGGGAGTTCCTAGGAGATACTTGGTCACCGCTTAAACAGACCTAGCTTTTTCAGTTGAGGTTGATGGCTCACAGAAAGTTACCCCTCCCTTAATGAGCCCCTGGAGATCCACTTGTGTATTTTTTCAAGATCTGTGATGCACACATGTATCTATCTGGCATCCTCCCAAATCTTTTCAAAGATAAAATGTGAGATGAACATCTGGTTCACACCATTATAATCTTTATTAAACACTAATTTCTTCTCCAGAAAAGGACCATCTGCCACAGCTCTAGCCCTTGTTTTCTAACATGGGTTTCTCTTTGGAAGTACACAATGAAATAAATCTTTACCAGTTTTAGTCCCCAGAATTTCCTGAGATGAAAAAGCACAGTGACAGTAGTAGGATCCAAGAGTTGATTTGCTTCAAAAATCCTATGTTATTATTTAACTCAGTAGGAAACCATATTAGCAAGGATGCTAGATCCACTTCATGTTACAAAGAGTTCACTTGAGCATCTTGATAAATCTATTGCGGAAGAATGTGATACTTTTTCAGCAGCTTAGAGGATTGTATCTTCAAGCCTTGATAGTCAATGTGCAGATTTGCAAACTCTCCCTTGTTTCTCATGAAGTTTTTGGAAAAAGAGACAGCCTTGTTATAGATATGCAGAAAGTTAATTTTCAGCCAGTTCAGTCCTGATCTTTATGACCTTTGTTCTTAAGTCCAGTAGTACCCAAATGCCAGGAAAGAAAGCACTTCTGGGTCATCATCTGCTCACTTCCTTCAGAAGGAACAGGACTCCCTATGTTTCCCATGGCTGAGGCACAATCCTGAGTCACTCATGTCTTCTACATGCCATTTGGAGATTCACCTCCTTCTGCCTGCGAGCCTGAGTATCTAAAAGGATTATAGTCTCCTGGGCTCTTAGACCTTTATTCTTGCCTGTTACTAAGGCAAGGCTAAATAAATGCTATTAAGGGGCTAAATTAAATTTTCTTTCTCTCGTTGTTCCAGTATCAGGTCAATAAGAAGCTGTGTACACATCACTCTGTGCCCAAGTAACACCATACAACTGAGGCCTTCAAAGGGCTTTGTAAACTGCCGAGTCGTTAATGTGGCAGCATTGGGCAGCAGCACTGCATGACTCCAACCCCTGCAGTCACTCCTACTGGAGGAAGAAAAGGCTGAATGAACACATTTAGCCTGATTTCAAACCCTCTCAGGTACTGGTAGACAAAGAGCTTTGCACAGAATGAGCTGCTGCCAGGATCAATGTTGGTTTTAGGCTACAGGAAAAGAAGGAGACCAATCTACGTACTCAATCTATGTACACCTGAGGATGATGACTGAGATGACTGAGGATCTGACTTGACATGCAGTGACTAGGCAAGGCCCTGCAGGGAGTTCCTCTCCACTACAGGCTACCATGGGTCCTTGCTGTCTAAACTTTAAATTTGTACGTGTTGAGTGGTTGATACCAATGCAGTAGAGAGGATGGGTGAACTGCACAAACACCACATGATACTTTCCTCTCCATCAACATCAGAGAGCAGCTCCCCGCACCTCTGGTTGGCTGTGATGGCAGCCTGCAGCTACACTCATGTTCATAAATTCTTCCTGCTTTTTGCTTCCTCTGAAATGACACTTTTGATCAACAGGCACTGTTTGGACCATGGTGCAGCACAATATGAAAACAGCCATGGGGACTGAGTCTCCTGCCCATCTCTAGCAGCCGGCTCTTCTGAGGCGCCCTCCCTGCCTGCCTACCTCTCAGAAGAGTTTTCTGGGGTTTACAGTCACAGCAACAACAAAAAGGAATAAAGAAAGGTAACCCCAATGTGATACAACTCCATGGTGAAACTGTTAAAGGAAAAACTACTTCACTGTAAGGGTGACACAACCCTGGCACAGGTTGCCCAGGGAGGGTGTGGAGTCTCCTTTTCCGGAGCTTTTCAAAATCCACCTGGATGCATTCCTGTGTGAGCTGATCTAGGTGAACCTGTTTTTAGCAGGTGGAGTGGACTTGATGATCTCTAAAGGTCCCTTCCAACCCCTATGATTCTACGATTCTATGATTCTACATGATACAGAAATCACACATTTCCTTTTCTGGACAGATAAGGAGTATCCCTTTTTAATGACAATCTAAAATTTATCCCAGAGTGCCTAAAACCCCCTGGGAAGTATAAATGGTGTTGGGATTTTCATCAGACATAGCAGGCGGAGGTTCACTATTAACCTCACAGTAAGTTTCCCAAAGGTCAGAGCTAAACAGGTAGAAACTGAAAAGAGAGAGTGGACATTATCTGGTGCCAGAAATGTCTGTTCACACCACAGTGGACATGGGGACGGTACAAATGATGGCATGCTGACTAAAGGGAAACTGGAAGTTTTCCTGCTGAGGTTCCCAAAATCTATATGCCTGCAAGGAGGGAAAGGTTCATGTGGTAGACCATAGCCACAGCTATCCCAGAGAAGAATGACCTTTCCTTAGTGATTTATGGATTTCAGCAGTGTTCCAACTTGTTTGGTGCTCACTTGCCCTCTGGGACTAAAATCAAACCTGGAGTGTCTTCAAGAGAGCAGCTGAAACCACCGCACCTTTCCTGTTGGACATTCCCCTGCCCTTGGTGCTGCCCTGGCAGACAATGCACAGGTGCAGAGCAAACCTGAAACCACAGTGGGCACAGTGCAGGAGTAGCTTCTCCAGCCATGCCTACTCCATAAAAATTCTCCTGTTGCCCCACTAGCAATACATCCTTACCAAACAGATGAGAGGCTCTGTACATCTACTACTAAAACTGAAATGGGCAAGTGGGAAATTTCCTTCAGGATCACAGGAGATCCCGTGCTTGATGGTGGTATTTGAAGAGCAGTCCAGGACTGGTAGGCTGCCGCTCTGACCAACACCAAGCCAGGTCCTTTGAAGGAAGGGAGATGTATTGAGTTTGTGTAGCAAGGTTTTGGTAGCACAGGGAGCTATAGAGATGGCCTCTGTGAGAAGCTGCCGGAAGCTTCCCCTATATCTGACAGACCCCATGCCAGATGGCTCCAAGATGGACCCACCACTGGCCGAGGCTGAGCCCATCAGAGATGGTGGCAGCACCTCTCGGATAACATGTTTGAGAAGGGGAAAAAAATTACTGTGCAGGAGGAAGAAGAATATGAGAGCAGTAACTCTGTAGGCATCAAGGTCAGTGAAGAGAAGGGGGAAAAAGTGCTCTGGGAACCAGAGCAGAGATTCACCTGCAGCCTGTAGTACACCCCATGGTGACACAGGTCCTACCCCTGCAGCCATGAAGGCCATAGGGGAGCAGAGACCCACCTGCATCCTGGAGGTAGACCCCACACCGGAGTGGGTGGACGTCTGAAGGAAGCTATGACCCTGTAGGAAGCCCACACTGAAGCAGCTCCTGGCAGGACCTGTGACCCTGTGCAGACTGGAGCCCAGGCTGGAGCAGGTTTGCTGTCAGGACTTGTGACCCTGTGGGGTACCCACAGTGGAACAGTTCGTTCCTGTGGGACTGCATTCCATGGAAGAGATTCATGATAGGGCAGTTCTTGAAGAACTGTGGCCTGTGGGAAGGACTCACATAGGAGAAGTTTATGGAAGACTGTCTTCTGTGAGAAGGATCCCATACTGGAGCAGAGGAAGAGTGTGTAGAGTCCTTCCCTTGAGAAGGAGCAGCACAGACCATCTGTGATGACCTGACCATAACCCTCATTCTCATTCGCCTGTGCCACTGGCAGGGAGGAGGCAGAGACCTCCCCAGGGGTGGGGGAGGTGTTTTAAGATTTTTTATTATTATTTCTCATTACCCTTCTCTGTTCTAATTGGTAATAAATTAATTTCCCCAAGCTGAGTCTGTTTTGCCCATGACGGTAGTTGCTGAGGGATCTCTCCCTATCCTTATCTCGATTTGTGAGCCTTTCATTATATTTTCTCTCCCTTGTCCAGCTGAGGAGAGGGAGTGATAGAGCAGCTTTGGTAGGTACCTGGCATCCAGCCAGGGCCAACCCACCACAGCAGGTCAGAGGTGGAGGTTGTCTCTCTGTGTCACTCTCCAGGTCAGAGATCAGTTCCATGGCATTCCTGAAAAAAAGAAGAGTGAATGTGTAACCCCAGTAATGTCACCAAAATTCCTTCTGACTGTTAAGGAAGCTGAAATAGGCATCCAGAGCTGGTGTCCCCAGGAGTTACCTACACAACACAGTTGTATAGTTGGTATCAGCTGATGAATTTCCACTGCAGTTATACACACCCCAAGTGTGAAAAATGTGATACAAAGCCAAATTCCTCAGAACTTATTCCACAGCAATTTGAATTTTAAATGGCTTTTGCATATAGACAAGGCAGATACAGAAGGTGAACTCAAGGCAAGGGGCATACAGTCACATGGACAAGGCTTCGAATGAGAAGCATTTGTCCAGAACAGATGCCTATTGCCAAGCACATGCACAGGCTGATGAAACGCAAACTGACAAACTCTAAACGTGTGCACTGAGAGGGTTGTGAGAGCCGCTTCCATGAACTGAGCCAGGAGATTACAGGAATTTGCTGCACTGTATGATTCCAGCAGGGTACCAGGAGTTTCATCCCGTTGCCTGAGGACGGTTTGATTACCCCAAACAGTGTGTTGCAATCTTCAATCAGAATGTTTCACTGTGTGCCGTACGCTGCACAGGAACATCTGGCAATTTACAGCAGAACGTCGTGTAGCATTTAATGCCCGAGTATCTCTTCCCTACAACTTATTTTCATCTTACTGAATAGAGACCCAATTTCCTGAATATTTATACAATCTTGGTAACATAATCAAATTACTGTGACGATTTCAAAAAGTCCTAAAAGCGCTGTTCCGACTTTGCAGTGAATTCCTATTACATGGAGAAGGTTTTGTAAACACTTTAAATAAAATGTTTTTAATTCAATCGGAAGAGTAAACAATGTTTGGTTTGGACTATTCAATGTATTTGAGCCACAAGCATTTTTCCAAGTGAGTGGCTATGGGGGTTTGTAATGCAACGCAAAGCAAACACTGAGAATATAAAGTCACACTTGTTCAAACAGGATTAGAGAGTTTATTTTAGCAGAGTTTCCAAGGATTTCAAAGAGAAATAGCAAATTTTCTTTTATTTTTTTTTCCTTTTGGTTTAGTAGATGGAAAACGTGTGATGCCTGGTCAGTGATTGTACTTGGTAGGATCCCAGCAGTACCATGCAGCCCACACTCCGGCTGGATAGTAGGGCCGGAATGCCATTCATTTTTCACAGTCTCTCAGCCCTCTTCAGCTTGCTCTGATTCTGCCTGTGCTCAGCAATCGCTTTCACTCTATTTTGTTAACATGAACTGGAAACTAGCAAAGAACTAAAGCCTATTTCTGGCATGCATACAGCAGTGGATGAAAAAACCTAACTACTCTGTGCTTCTTGAAGGCTGTGTATAAGACATGATGATAAGAAAGGGAGTAATTTCCTTGCCCTGGAGTGTGAGTTAGAGCCACATGGATGGCACAGTGCCTCAGCCTTTGCTTGGGTAATATCTCTTACTTGTGTATCTCCACCACTGAACCTCTCCCTATATCCCTCCTCACCTGCCATCCCTACCTGTGGCTCCTATAAAGGTCTCTGGTACCTTTTGCCAGCATTTCCCAGCAAAACTTCCCCCCTCCCCCAACAAAGTGGTGGAAGCATCTAAAAGTGTTCCTACTCTGCTTTCAGAGTTCCTCCTCTGCTTTCAGTTGTATTGAAGCACATAGTGGTTGGCCATCCTCTTTCCCCTAGCCCAGCTCCCCATGGCAGGGGCACATCAGGGAGGCATCAGAGCTTCAGAGATGTCCACAAAAACCTTGGCCGATTCAAAATATTAAGCAACCCAGAGAGGTCACTGCAGGCTCCCCTAGAAGATTCTTTCACGATAATAAAGAACTCGTTTCTGGGAGCCATGAATATTTCACCCTGGATGATGATTATCTGGTCAATTTGTGAGCCTCCCTCTCATTTCCTCAAATGTATTTGTTTCTTACTCATGAGCAGTCACTGAATTGTGTGTACCAATGATTTGCAGATTACAGGTTGTGCACAGACTTTTAGTTTTGTTTCAGGCACTCCCTGTTCAGGACTTGTTGTGTGTGATTGACAACTTAAGTGACACGATATAGTTTCTGATCCCAGATTAGATAGCTGAGGTATTTTAAAGGGAAGAGCTAAGAACGGCAGGCAGAGCACAGTGCTGTTCTGATGCGAGGACACATTTCTTCTGTAGTTCATCCAGCCTTCCATAAGATTTTTGTAGGCATCAACAGTGCTCCAAATGCTGTCAAAATATCAGTAAAGACAATTCCACCATTTGTAGAAAACTGAACTCAGGGTATTATAAATATTTAAAAGGTAGATTTCTTCTACCATCTAGCCTTGTATGTGCATATGTGTGCACATTTGTCTAGGGACACGTGTGGATGCACAAATGGGAAAATAAGGTGTTAGCCTTACGCAAATACTGCACACACAGTTTCTAGGCTTTTACTGTGAAAATGAATAACATTGAGATGCTGCAGTGACTCCTAATTATTTCTGCTTTCATTCAAGATGCTGGGGTCCTCTAGAGAGCCAGGATAATAAGGACAAACAATTATGTTGCTATTTAAAGTTGTTACTACCAACAGAATCCTTGATATAACATAAACCCAGCTATCCACATGGATACTTCCAAAAAAGCATGACAGCCATCCTAGGCATTTTGGGGTAGGGCAGCAATGCACAAAAAATGAGACTTTTGGATGTGTTTTGTTTTGAGGGTTCCTTTTCACCTCGTTGATGATCTAATGATCACATTCATATGACCAAAATATGAAGGGTGTGTTTAAAAAAGGGAAAGCAAATGCCTACACTGGAAAATCTAGGTTCTGTATTTTCGTCACATCAGTGGGAGGATTTCCCCACACAGCTTCCACGATGATATTGCAGAAAGGCTACATATAAGGGTAATATTAAGCAATAGTCATATTTTTAGCAACCTTTTAAGCAATTGAGCAGATGGAAGTAAGGGGAGAGAAGCACTCCCACGTGATTCACACGTGGTTCTACTTTGTAGGCCAGAGTTTGGGATGCTCTCTGTTATCAGCTGATATTTCTGCATCAGGCTCCTGTGTGACACCATGAATCATTCAGCATCAGCATGT
Organism: Colius striatus; assembly: GCF_028858725.1. Classification (NCBI taxonomy): domain Eukaryota; kingdom Metazoa; phylum Chordata; class Aves; order Coliiformes; family Coliidae; genus Colius; species Colius striatus. The sequence continues at coordinate 73,820,034 of NC_084762.1, read as the reverse complement.
GGTGCTTTCTCATCAGCGCATATTGTCACAACTTCCTTAGAAACCCATCTGCAAGAACAAAGCTTTCACAATAGGATCTTCAGACATGAGATCCTATCTCAACCTGGAAAATATCCTAAATCTAACAGTGAGGAATTTCTTAATGACAGCTATTTCTCACCTGGCTGTGTGGCATTCCTATGGCACTGTGGGGATTCAAGAAATGCTATGCCCCAAAAAAATGATGACGGAGTGAGTTAAACAGTATCATCTCTCCCACTGGAAGTTGTCTTACAATATTTCAATGGCTCTTGCTTGGCTATTTTTCTTTAAGTAAGTGCAATCTAAATTAACAAACAAATTTCTAAGCATTTTGGAAACATATTTAAAAACTTTATAACCATCTGATATAGTTAATTGTTTACAAAATATTGAAGTAATGGGATTCCCATGGCATTTTTTGAGAAATGGAAGGCTAGGATGTTTATGAAGTTGATTTTTGTCTTACAAAAACCACAGGTACTCGATGCCGGTTGCTCACAGTGCCACCCCACAGACTCTCTCCTCGCTGTGTGGGGCTGCAAGCAAGAGCTGTAAATGAGGCCGTGAGCCAAATTCCTCTCTTCTCCTATTAGACCCATCTCCTGGATATATACATATCCTGCCTCTGCTCCTAGCCCTGCATCCTCCTTGCCAAGCTTCCAGACAGAAACTCTCATGTAGCAGAGAGGGTCTTGACAGGACTGGGTGCTGTGGCTGAGAGCACTGGTTGGTGGGCAGCGAGAAATCCGCTTCAGTGGCCCCACGCTTTTTTGCCATGCATGTGCCTCTATCACAGCGGAGCAGCTACCATACGGTAAATCAATGTGCTGACACATAAGGAGGATGGGAGGAGAAGGATCTGTCTGGCTTCAGTAGGTGGTTTGGCTGCCCAAGCTGAAGGTCCAGTCTGCTACCAAGACACATGGAATTACCACCTCAGGTTCTTTTTTTAATGTGCAAATACTACATCACTTGCATTCGAGTATTGCTTATGGTTCTATTTTTTTGTTTGTTTTTTATGAAAGCCCTGGTAAGGTAGGGATTCTACCATCTTGAGAGCACATGAAATAAATTAAACTCTCCACTTCCACAGCTGGATGCTTCAGCGTAGGAGGTGCCCACCGCTGGGGCCTCCAGCCAAGCCTGGCAAATTCACTGACACAATAGATCAGTTGTGGACATTGGCAGCTAGTTAGGCACAGCATGAACACTTCTAATCCCTGCCTTTTATCATTTTATCTCACCAGCTTGACATCATTGAGACAGCATTTTATTGGTAAGCTTTGGGAATCAGCAAATAACAGCATGTAGAAAAGTGGTATGAGTTAAGCACTGATAATGCAAGTGGGTTGAGATTTCAAATACTTCTGCCAGCCTTAGATAGAGGTAGAAGTTGGGCACTGGGATGTTTGCTTTCTTTTTTCTTTCTTTCTGTTTTTTGTTTAAACTACTGCAGGTTGTGTAGTTCATTTGCAATTAAAATACCAAAGACCAAGTGGCCCCAGGAATAGTCATTTTTGACTGCAGCAGTGAAAGACAAGAATGTTGAAATTTCTGTGAATGTTATTCACAGCCTCTTACTTGTCAAAAGAACTGTGGTATATAAAGGTAACCAATGGATAAAATACGAATAAAGATTAAACTACAAAGGCTAAAAAGGATTATTTAGAGTACTTCCATTATGCAGAGTCCTGACATTAATATTTAGACACTCATGAACACTTACATAACTGCAGCTTATTTTTAATGGTCTTCTATCTTGCTTTGTTAACAGGCTGACAAAATGTAATTTAGGACTATAAGCTGTGAGCCCCACATGGAGAAGAAAAGCCTATAATTCACATCATGCTCTGGCTTTTAAGACTTAGGAGATGATGGCAATTGTGCAGGAGAATGCAGCTTGCAGGGCAATATCCATTTACATGCCATTCGAGACCCTCAGGCTACAAGAAGCACTGCAGAGTGCATCATAAAAAAAAGGGGAAGAAAAGAAGCTGGTTTAGTTCCAATTGAACTGACATGATGGTAAATTAATTCATACGGTAAGGGGAAGAAAAGAAGCCCTGGTTCCATCAGTGCAGCTACATACCCACTGACTTGGGCATATCTCTGACTTCACTTTGCATCATTGCTTCATCACTCCAGATTTTCTCTCCTTCCATTGGTATAAAACTGCAGGAAGGGGGCAAAGCATCAAATCAGCATTTCCCAGGCAAATAGAAAGTCAAGCAAAGCCAACATTAAAAAAACCCTGGGTTTGTGTATACCAGGAAATCAAGGTTATTAGTTAACATTTGTTTTTTCTCCTAATCCAGTCTAAAGTTAATAATTATTAAATCTGTTTTGAGAAAAGTAGGACCAGGGCTTGACCCATGTTACATGCAGATGTCACCAGTAATTAGCCAGGACTGTACCTGTCATGTCCCTACGGGAGTCAGTGTGAGCACCAAGCCCCTAGTTTGCATTGCTGCTGCTACTTTCCACTTAAAGGCACCTGTTAATGTTGTTAGCAGTTCCCTGAGAGAGAGCCTCAGCATCCCTTCCTCCCCTCCCTCCCCATGTGTGTTCCAAGAAGCAACATGGGTTAATTGGTGTACAGAGGTCATATATTTAATGTGGTGATATCCTGTCCTCATCTGATAAACTCGGCTGAAGAATCATCTAAGTAACACAACACAAAATGGTACATGTTCCTGTTACTTAACATTTCTAATGCTTGGGTAGCATTAGAGAGTTTAGGCTTTGTAAGGGAACAGTTACGAAGAACATCAAAAAACTTGCTGCAGCTCTTTTCCTGTGCTATTCTTCCATAGTTAAGAACAATTTTTATTAGTAATACTGAACATTTACCACATGGCAAATAATACCAATGAGTTAGGCATGCTGCTCAATAACATTCTGCTGCTGCTTTGAATTCTCACAACACAACGCACTCCCAGAGCTTTGAAGTAACGTCATTTTAAAGAAATACCTGGTAGTGCCATGGATGGAGGCTCTGCTGTGCAGCCTTATACCAAAATCAGCAGATGCCAATGGAAACAGCCCTGTATGCCAGCTAATGGAACTTGGAACTGCCAAGGCATGCCTGGAACAGGCAACTTTTGTCAGAGCAAAGACTCGTTCTGCCCTGGCAGCAGGTACTGGAGAGTGCTTTCACTTAATTTCACTTTTTGTCTCCACATTGTCAATGTAAGGTAGCCCATTAAATATCAGATGACAAATCAATGATTTGTAAATGTTGCGTGCTGCAGAGAGACTTCTGCTCATTTCCTGTGTAAAACTGTTTATTTATTTCCTACAAAACCTGTAGCCTAGAAATTCAGGCTTTTAAATTGAACATAATTCTTCCAACACAGCAGGATAGCCATCATATTCCACACAAAACCATCTCTAGTAGTAAAAATACAGCATAAGCTCCAGACCTCACTATGAAAAAGTCCTCTTTCATTTTTTCAAACTTTTTTTCTTTGCAATAGTGATACTCTTCACTTCCCTCTTGCTTACTGGCCCTGTGAGCCCAGATGGGGCTGACACACTGTCTTCATTTTCTCCTTAGAATATGAAAAAAGCTCCCGCCCGGAGATACATTGTTATCAACCTGCCAAAGAAGTACTTTTCATAGGACCATGGCTGCTGCTTTCTTCAGTCAGTCTGAATTTTTAACCTCTCTAAGATACACTGAGCACCAAAAGCTGGGGTTTATTTTGGGGTGTTACAGAGCAAGAGGTTTCAAGGATATTAGGTTTCAAATATTTCTTTCCTTGGTGACTGCTCAGTTCCCAGGACACAAGGCAGCATGAGGAGTAAGGAAGACCCCACACAACTCTTGTCCCCACTGTGGACTGCACAGCAGCCCAAACAACTCTCAGAGGTGAGAGCCCACCCTGTCTGCAGGTAGCAAAAATGCCTGAGACCTCCCTCTTCCCAAGGCCCTGAACCCGTCTGGGGCATCCTCATGGCACAGGCTTGGAGCTTCACTGAGTGTCAATGGGAAGTGAGTTTTGTTTGGGAGGAATAAAAAACTTGGGTTTGGACCCATGAACATCCCCTGAGTCCAATTCTTTAGGCTTCTGGTAGGTAACTTTGCTCTCTGGATCATTTCCCTGTCTTTACCTGCCAGTGTCAGGACTGTGGCTAGAGACAAACTGATTTTCTGATGTCCTTTCAAATGAATTAAAAAATCATTTCAAATACACTTGAGAAAGGTTTTCCAGGCTCCTGTGAAGAGCCACCTTTCGACACTGGAGATGATTCTGGCTGCAGATCTTTCACTTGAAAATACCTTGAAAATAAACAAGCTGAATCCCTTAAGTATGACTGAACCCATAGTTGCTGTTCATAACAAATGATCAATCCAATGAAGGAAATTTTAGTATCAACTCAGCTTCAATTTCAAAAATAGAAAATTAAATCAAAGAAAAAATGGAGTTAGAGGAATGGATTTCCCCCTCCTTTGCACAGACATGGAGTCTCCCTGATGAGTACACTGACAGTAAGAGGAGAGCCTAACTTATAGATTCAGGAGCAGCCAAACCCAGGACTGCTGCAGCCCGTAGGACACTACCATTCACTTCAAGATGTGTAGACTCTGACTTCTAGATCCACATTCTCTTTTCAAGTAATTGCACGGCAGTTAATTGTTTGTGTGTGTGTGTATGTGTGTGTGTGTATGTGGACCAGATGCACAGATTTGTGTACCCCAGAGAATTTCAGTGCTTTAAAAGGATGTGATGTAAAATTCTGTACACTAAATTTATTTCTTCCCATGCAACTGTGTACAATCAGTTCTAATAGGAACGAGACACTTCCTGCACGTCTGTTTTTTAATGAAATCTGCTAAGTTTTATAAGGGCCACATTTAGCAGTACATCCTCTCAACTGTTAACTGTATTATCCTTTTAAGGAAGTCATTAACAGTTCACTAGACACTCTTCCTATAACAGTTTTACAATGCAAGCGCACTGAAATGTGGTTCTCTGTGGGTTAAATAGCTCTTCATAGTAAAAGAATCAGAGTGTATGTACGTGACTAGAATAGATGAGGAGAACCTCTAAAATGTGTGGCATGATTAGCAAATAATTCCTTCTTTCCTGCCTTCCAACACAAACTCCATATATTTAAACAATTTCCTGTTGTTTTTTTTTATTTTTACAACTAATCCCAGGACTATTGCTTTTGCCACCCAGAAATTATATTTTCAGTTACATTTTTGTTCCAGCTTGAAGAAGAGAAATGATTTTCACATCCTGACTGCATCAGCGTTTGCAGCTGAAGCTGTTTTCCTCCTCACGTCATTCTGGACTAGGTCCTACACTTCATCTCACACTGTTCTGTTACACTTTCCATGTACAGAGTGGAACCATCAACTTTCATCCTAAAAGAGCTATTTTAAGATGAAGAGGAAATAAAATGAGGAAGATTATAAGTGAAGTCTCCATGAAGAAGTTCACTGCACTTCCTCTTTATGAAAACAAACTGGAGGCTGCCCCTGGCAAATAATGAGGTTTATTTTAATGTATCTGTACAGTAAATATCTTAATCCTTGAACCTGTCAGAGTCCTGCTCTGTGAAGTCTGCACAAAGTTTACGTGGGAGTTATAAATCAGAAAAAAATATCACTGAAATAAACAATCTGTACTTCCTATGGGATAATGGTATTGTACTCTACAAAGCTGCAGGTTAGTTTTTCACTGTGCCTTTTATGCACTTGAATAATCAAACGTCAAGAAATTAGAAGCTGTTAGAAAAACAAACCCAAAACAACCCAGCAATTCTTGCTCTCCAACTTACACGTTTTCTTCTTGTGGTTTGTGATTCTTTCTGCCACTAACTGAGATTCATTGAAATACATCAGCAGGTTCTCAAACAATTTCAGGCTTCTCACGTCAGGAAAACTTCTCTTTCCAACTCCTTGGGACTGCAGCCCCTGAAGGTGGGTCAGTAGCAATGGGAACCACACAGGAGCTCACATAATCTGCCTACTCTGTCGTCCAGTTCTGGGGGCTTCTTCTCCCGTGGCATTGGTAGACTGGAGACAAAAATAAATGGCAGAAAAACAAATATTATCCGTTATATTTTTGAGAATTTTGATGTTAGAGCTCTTTTCCCCATTCCTATTCTGTCATGGGGAAGGCAAGAATGAATGGGGCCACAACCCTAGTGCAGTAGGAAAGTGTCAAAGTATGAACACATAAATAAGACCCGCTATCCCAGCAACATTTTTATTTGAAGAGAAAGAAACAGTGAGTCTGCTGGGGAGGTGGAAAGTGTGTGTGTGTGTGTGTGTGTGTGTATGTGTGTGAATGGTCAAGCAAAAAGACACTTCGGGTGCTCTCAGGCTCTGCAAAGCCAAGGGGCCATTTCACATCCTTCTTTCCAAAACTGCAAATCCTAGGAGTCTAATAACTGCAAAAATCCAGAGTAAAACATGGAGAAACCCGTTAGAGTTTTGCCTTTATCTGCATTTTTAGGAGGCATGACCTCGCCCTCCACGTTGTCAGCCCAATATTTGACATCCATTTAAAAACTATTTATTTTCAACATCCACACAAACAGGATCTTTTTTTCTGTTCCTCTCTTCTGAAAGGAAAAAAAACCCAAACCACCAGCTGCTATGTTTCTAACAAAAAAAAGTTAACAGAAAGTAAGAGTGCTTACAAAGCTGTGTGTGTCCACTCCCCATAAATCCCTGCCACGCTCAACTGTTTGTAGGACTTGGTGCTTTATGAACTTCATTGAACTAATTGTGACTCAAAAAAAAGATTCCTGGAGGAATAACATCAAAACAATGAAAATAAAAGGTCTCATTTTTATGGAGAATGATGTAAAAAACCCCTGCTTTAAAAAAAATCCCCAGCTTGCTTTTCTAGAAATAGCCAGAGTTTGATTTTCCAAAAATTCTCCTACATTCTGTTTTGCTAGTGAGGGACTACAGCCCTCAGTGGACCAGGGAAAATGTCAGGATGGCAATGTGTGCAGCAAATATGATCTGAGTCATATAGAAAGGGCTGTCATCTGCACATCAGGCTTTCATGGGGATCCCAGAGGCCTCACTCGTAGCTTAGATCCCGCTGAACAAGGTCCTGCGTAAATTCCCTGAGACATGCACAGTCAATCTACTGTTAAGAGCAAAAGTACACGAGCCATTATTGTATGATAGGAAACTGATGCAGATGGTACAGTTTTGATTAAGGAGCAGTTTACCTCTATTATATGCAACAATAAATGACTACACAGAGAGCAGGGCAATGGGGAAAACAATCTTTTTATGGAGTTGGTTTAAAAGACAAATTCTGGTATTTAGGGCAAAGGCAGATTGCTGTGTCATGGAGCTGGTGGAGGAAACACTGTGTGCTGGCTCTTGGCAGAGGCAGAAAATCAAACCGCCTTGCTGGGGTTCTCAACCAAAGGCTTTGGACAAAACTTCTCACCAGAGCCCCGGGGAAACTGACAACTTGGTTACAAGAGAGTAAACAAAACATAACTGCTTGAGATGGAAGATCACCAAGAGAATTTTGCAATCTGCACTGGGACCTGCTGTACAATAGCCTTGTAAATGACCTAGGTAAAGAGTGGGAAGCAAAGTGAGAACATTTTTTGGTAATAGTAGGCCTTCAACAGGATAGAAAGGCACTCTCCATTTCCCAGGGTAGACTTATAAAGTTCAACCTGATGCATAAATCATGCAAGATAAACTCCTAAACATGTATCTCCCAGTGGCAATGTTGGTAGCTCTAGACTGCCAATGGCATGTCATATGTATAATTACACTGTAAATAGATTTATTTCAGTTTATCCTTTCATTAAATTCCCATCTATAAGCTTCAAAAGCCAAACACTTCCCGGGGACTCAAAAGAGCTGTGCTGGATGGAATGACGTTCTTCAGCTTTGAATCAGATCTTTCAGCTAGTGAGAAAGTATGATTAAGAAAGACTAAAACATCTGGAAAACAGCTGATCATGGTGTCCCCCCAAGAGACATAATCAAAATATCCTGAAAGGATATTTTTGTTGCAGATGCAAGGCCAGTATTGCACACAGAGAAGTATTTTTTCTTGGGAAAATAAAAACTGTGCTTGTCCAAAAGGCTTTTTTTTCCCTCTCCCCATTAAAATTCAGAAGAAAAGATGGAAACAGTAATTCCTCCTTTTTCGGATAATGAAAATAAATGCTTACTAATATCTCCATATTTAGACAAGCCAGCATACTTGGGGGATACAGTCACTCATTTGGTATCAAGGGCTCCTTTGTTTGCAGAAGCAAAAATAGTGTTTGAACAACCCTTGTGGACACTTCTGCCTTCAAGTGTAACGTGGCTGTAAGACAGAATTGCAAGTGATTCAAACCCCCTTTGAAAGATCCAGCTCTTTAAAAAGATGCTGGAGAGGCTGATTCCAGAGGGGTTTGCAGGATGTTTAGGAGAATGTCAGCCAAGTCCCACTGGGTTCGTCCTCAGAGCTGTGCTTCTGGACTGCGCAGCAGCACAGGCAATGGTCAGCAGCCTTCCGGCAGGACAGCTGTCATTACCCTTGTTTCTTAAATGGAGAGAGAGGTAGCACATCAAAGCTCCTTTCCACAAAGGAAGAGTGACCTGTCTCTGTTGTCTTTAAGGCCTGAAATTTCCTTCCTGGCAGAGGGAGAGATTCACTCTCCTTTGGTGACACAGAGCTCGGCTCTGCACCCCTCAGCTGTGTGCTGTATGGCATAGAGCTGGGTGCATCAGTCTCCAGGGCAGCTCAGCCCAGCACAACAAATAGAAGCAGTGAGTGCTTGAAGGCGACCTGGGTCAGTCTCTCAACTGGCTCCCTGCCATCCTGATATAGTTGTGTGTCCTTTCCCACTCACCCTGTGCCTTCTCCCTGCAGGGTGTAGCCATCCACTCCAAGATGCTCAGTCAATCCACCTTTTCCATCATTTAGCTGCCCGTGTTATCATCAAATACCCTGATGTGTCAGGGTAGGCACTATACACAGAGAGCTTAGTCTGCTCAAGTTTTCCTCAAAGACCTGCTGTGTGAAAGTGCTGATTTGATAGTGATGAGCTGTAGTAAATCCTCCACATCAGGAATAGTATTGGAAACCTTGAGAATTAAAGAGAATAAAAGATCTATGGCTAAACAAGAAGCAGAGAGGAAAACAATCTAGATAATCCCCAGACTATTTCCCTAACCCCCATAAAGTCCAGTTCTGGAAGGCTCTGCACAATTTGAAATACATTTTTTGGAGAAAAGTATTTACAAGCATGGAGGTAAATGGAAAATGGGGTGAAATGGTAGATGTAGAGGTTTTTCTTTAATAAGAAACCGATTGTATGGATGACGGGAGTTTTACAGATCATAGATCTCATCTGTCCAAACTTCAGTGAACCAGTTGATGAGAGGACACAAAGGGAATTATTTGTTGAAATGAGGAAGAGTTCTCAGTGAAAAAGGTCAATGAGAAAGAAAAAGAATTAGATAATGGAAAAGTATGGATGGTGAATTAAGAGATTAGACTTAGAACCAATTTTTAGGGTTTTTTTTCTTCATAAATAGTCTTGACATGAAACATAAATGTGTCCTTAAGTCTGGTTGTGACACAGACAGGTGGGAATGTGATATGGGATGAGGAAAATAAGGTGACTCTTCTGAAGGCACAAATAACAGATGAGACTTAAAGAAGTGGAATGAAAAATGGGAATTCAAGATTTCAAGGATAACAAATGAGGATTCCAGCAATAAACCAGGAATTAAAAGGAATAGAGAAAGGAAAAGATGTAGATGCCTCAGTTACTGTCAGGCTGTAAGTCACCAATGCAATGTGACAGTGCAGTAAATTTATATACTTATAAATATTAATGAGATCCCCCCTCAGTCTCCTATTCTCTAAACTAAATAGTCACAGTTCCTGCAGCTTTTTCTCATAAAGAAGATGCTCCAGTCCTCTGATCATCTTGGTGGCCCTGCACTGGACTCTCTCCAGAAGTTCCCTGTCCCTCTCAAGCTGAAGAAGCCAAATCTGGACAAAGAACTCCAGATGATGCTGCACCAGGGCAGAGTAGAGTAAAGGGACCAGAACCTCCCTTGACCTGCTGGCCACACTCTTCTTGATGTATCCCAGAATGCCATTGGCCTTCTTGGCCACAAGGGCACATTGCTGGCTCATGGTTAGCTTATTATCAATCAGGACTCCCAGGTCTCTCTCTGCAGAGCTACTCTCCAGCAGGTCAATCCCCACCCTATACTGGTGCATGGGGTTGTTCCTCCCCAGATGCAGGACTCTGCACTTGTCCTTGTTGAACCTCATGAGGTTCCTCTCTGCCCAACTCTCAAGCCGGTCGAGATCCTGCTGAATGGCAGCACAGCCTTCTGGGGAATCAGCCAGTCCTCCCAGTTTGGTGTCATCAGGGAACTTGCTGAGGGTACTCTCTGTCCCCTCATCCAGATCCTTGATGAAGATGTTGAACAAGACTGGCCCCAGAACCGATCCCTGTGGAACTCCACTGGCCACAGGCCTCCAACTCGACTCTGTGCCATTGATCACCACCCTCTGGGCTCTGTCATTCAGCCAGCTCTCGATCCACCTCACTGTCCACTCATCCAAGCCACACTGCCTGAGCTTTTGGAGGATTGAAACCCGGGAGTATTGTCAGAGGAGATGCAGCACAGCTGGGCAGCTCCTTGACTTGGGCAATGAAGGGAATGACACCTCAAGAGTTTCCTGAAGAGTGTTCCCACACCCTGCCTGCCCCGGTCTCCTCTTACTGGACAGGACCACATGGGGCTGACCCCTCCAGCCTACCAAAGCAAGGTTTGAGTAACTGCTGTCTGCATGTCTCCTCCAAGGACATGGAGGCTGTGCATCAGCTCCCTAGTCAGGGCAGTGGGAACAAAATAATCTGATGAGTTTTAAGATAGAGCTTGATTTATTTAGTAAAGGATTTTAACGAGTTGTAGAACCACTTCTCAGTGACCTGGAAGCCCCAGCTTCCAGGTAGGCTATAGGCTCTGTGTTTTAACATCTGTGCAGTACCAGCTGTGCTCCCAGAGGACCACTGACAGCATCCAACAGTCAGCTCCTGCAGTTTTGTGAAGAGCTATAGAAATACTAGCCGGTGCTGTTTTCAAATATCAGCCTTTGATAATGACCTTTAGTCAGTCATTGCCCACGCTATGGCAGCAAAAGGTTCCTTTTTATTCCTGAATGTGAGTATTGCTTAGCTCTCTTCTATTTCTAGGGTATTTTTCTCCATTTCTTTTACATTCCCAAGGAGAAAACTGATGAATCGAATGTCTTTAAAACAACATGTTTTCAGCACGGTATTTTTCCAATATGTCTTGTGGGCAGCAGTTGCTATTACCAGCCTCTTGTGTCTGCTATCCTGGGATTCATTTCCCCCCTCATAGCAGTGTTAATACAATCCCACTGTTACCTGTAGTGTTTCCAAGGTGAGTCAGGTCATTTCAGTGGGGTTTCAGAAGCAGGCACACTCAGTTGCAAAAATTTCTGGCACATGACAAGTACCACATCTCAACTTGCCAGCAGCAATTAGCTCCACAGTGTGAAGTTAGCCCCAACAACAAGGTAAGGGAAGAGAGAAAATGGCAAGGAAATAGGAGAGCCTCAATCCAAAATTTTGGGTAGTTAGAGCCATCCAAGAGCCCACGCTGTGAAGGCTGGCCGAGATATCTATCAGTAAGGCTGCGTGACTCAACGCTTTGGTCCCTCTTCACGTGCTTGTGCAGCTGTGCTGAAGGCAGGGACGTGGCTACAGCTACTTGGATTTTCAGGATTTTTGCCTGAGTTTCAGTTCCCAGAACGTAATGGGAAATGTGATCACAAGGAGCCCGGACTTGGTAGCTTTCCTATGTAGTTAATAAGCCTGTTTATTTAGACTTATCAGTTTCCTGTGGTCTACAGCCTGTTTCCAGAGAGGAGACCCAAGTGGTGCTGTACAACTGCCATCTCTAAGAATCACCAAAGACAGACAAGGTACAAGCCACTTTCACTTATTTCACAATGTGGAAGTAATCACCCTCCTTTGTAGTCATGTGCCTTTTACTCAAAGTTCTCTGTGTTCTTCCCCTTGACACAAAGTTGCTTTCTGTTGCTGAAATTAATGCTTCCTAGATACTGATCTCATGCCAGAAGAGCTGTTAACACCACTGATTCAGCACCATCCACAGACATGCCTCTGCTTAACCAACACCTTGGCAGAAGGAGTCTAACCTGTCCCCTGGGTGTAATAACCTAATAACCTGCTTTGTCTCCAGCTCCATAGTGCTGTGGTCATGCTGTTGTATTCCACATAGAAGTGCCTAAAAGAAGAACTGACGGCCATCCAGCCAAGCTGGGTGTAGGACTGATGGCCTCTTGATTTCCAACCGTGAGTTATATCCCCATCTGGCACTAAAGTGACATTTGTTAAAAACAATAAACTCCTGAAACTGTGTAGCATCTTGTTGCTGTCTAAAACCAACCCACTTAAGAAAAAAACTCACAGCATCACTCAGCACTATGAAAATAAATAGAAAAGGAAAATTAAGTGGGGTAAGTTACAACCGGTTGACAGCTCCAGGCAGCTCATGCTATGAACCTCTCAAAGTTCATCTCTATAACACAGATTAAATCAGTTGTCAGAAATCTGGCTGAAGATGGCCCGTGGGGCTGAGTTAAAACAGAAGAAAATGGCAGTGATAAAGGAAAGCAAATCCAAGATAACAGACACAACAGCAACCAGTAAGAAACCTGTGTCCTCTTTCCAATGCCATTATTGGTTCTTAAATTTTTCTGTGATTGTTATAGGGAGGTGTGTGTATGGGTTACATCAAATAGTTGTACCCTAGTTCTTGCAGAAGGTTTCAGCTGTTAAAGCAGAGAATGGCGAGAGTAACCCAGAGTGCTGTTTTGTGGAGCTGTGCTGCTTGTCCCACACGAGCCTACACCCTCCAAAGTACCGGGTGGTTTGGCATGGGAAAGTCTGGGAAGGGATCCGGAAAACACATTCACATAGATGTTATTTAAGGGACAGAAATTCTAAACAGCAAATTTGTGGTCAGGTTTTATTGTAACATGTGTATTTATTGTTTACCCAGGAAATTGGCTAATTAACAGTTCTTCTTATGGCCACAGCAGTTGAAAGTATTTGTAGTGCCCAGGATATGCACACTGACTCTGAGGGCAAGCTGTAGTTGGCGTTTCTAGCTTAGGCTCCTTGCCGAGTCCTTTGCCAATGGGTTTTTTGGAGTGAAACAATCCCCTTGTCCTTCCTTTGGAAAGACTGTCTCAAAAGCCCTCAAAAACCTTTCCTCTTTTCTCTCTTGTTTCCATACTGTCTCTGCACGTGCTGCTGCCAAGACTGGTGATCCCTTCCCCTGGTAGTCAGTGCTGATGGGGAAGTGATTGAGTGAGTGGAACAGTCTCCAGCTGATGGAGAAAACATCATCGAGGCCCAAGCACCCAAGGCCAGCCTCAGCATTACACGTGCTATTATAAACAAACAAGGTGCCACATTCAGGTTCATTAGCAGTGGGGTAGAAGTGGTTTAGCCACCTAGAAGCTTCATCAAGCTGGCAAGGACGGCACCCAGTTGACCAGGTCCTGCCTCCATCCATCCAGGCAGCTGTAGACAGTGTATGCTTGCCCATGACAGCCAGTGTGGCTCAGAGCTGGGGAAAAGCAGGCACACCGGTGGCCTGGAAATTGAGGAACACTGACGAATGGATGGACTTTAATTTGTGCAGGCAAAGCCTTATGTCGCGGCATTGAGGGTGGTTGTGTACTGTTTCTGCTTTTCCAGTTAGCCTGAGCTCATTTCACTGGAAAGCTATAGTTTTCTCATAAGTTCTTTTTTGGGGTTTCCTTTGAAGCACAGACTGGGGGGTGACTTTCATATGTATCCCCGTATGGTCTGTGGGTAAGGACTGTGTGCATATGCTACACTATATTTGTAGTCTGCTTAAGTGACATGCATATACAGTTTTCTTCACTGCCTCAGTATTAAGTGAAAATATTTGTATTCTAGCAAATTTAGTGAGAGGTTTGTCTTTGTACGAAATTAGAATTGGAATTTCTCCTGAAAGACAAAATGTTTAGTGTTTCCTCAGTGATGAGAAGAATATCCTGTGCACAGTGTTACAAGTATCTTGTACAATTGTTGATTTGGACTAACAATAAATTTAAATGTTTTGAATTGTTCTAGGAGAAGTAGATCTCATTAAAGTCATGTTTATTGAAGAAAAACAACAGAAATGAGGAAATAACCGAACACATTAGATGCAGGACTTCACAATGGGAAGATATTTCTAATGAAAGTAGAAGTTTTTTACTTTTGAAGTTTTTTACTGTAGTTTAAAGAGAGAGGTTTCTCTTCCCCTCTACTCTGCCCTCGTGAGACTGCATCTGGAATATCATGTCCAGTTCTGGACCTCTCAGTTCAAGAAGGACAGGGAGCTGCTGGAGAGAGTTCAGCACAGAGCCATCAAGATGATGGAGTGGAACATCTTCCTTCTCATGAGAGGCTGAGGGAGCTGGGGCTCTTTAGCTTGGAGGAGACTGAGCAGTGATCTTATTCATGTTTACAAGTACATAAAGGGAAGGTGTCAGGAGGATGGAGCCAGGCGCTTCTCAATGATGTCCAATGATAGGACAAGGGGCAATGGGTACAAGCTGGAACACAAGAGGTTCCAAAGAAACATAAGGAAAAACTTCACTGTGAGGGTGATGGAGCATTGGCACAGGCTGCCCAGATGGGTTCTGGAGTCTCCTTCTCTGGAAGAGTTCAAAACTCACCTGGACGAGCTCCTGTGTGACCTACTCTAGGCGGTCGTGCTCTGGCAGAGGTGTTAGATTAGATGATCTTTCAAGATCTCTTCCAACCCTTAAGATCTTGTGATTCTGTGTGACTTTCAGATAGCTTTTAAGGATTTCCTAAAGGAAGCTTCATGGGTGGAAAGCCCAAAGGCTGTTGAGCAGTGCTGTGCAGGTGCTCTTTCACACATATATGGTGTTAGCAACGCTCTCCCACCACACACAACAGAGAGGGCTGGTTTTCATCTGCCCTCCCAAGACATCAAAGCATTTTATTTCTGCTTTTCGCTAAGGAAAAAATGGAATAGTTTCTCCTGGGAACAGACAGTGGGCCCAGAAGCTAGGCTAGAGATTTAAACCTAAACCTTCATTTGCTGCAGAAGTCCAACCAAAAGGAAAGTGTAATTAGGAGAAACTTGTGCCAGTACTATCATTGCTGTCTCCTTTTCCTCCCAGGCTAAGGATTTGTGTGTAAGTTAACTCTATACTTCTAACTAGCTTTTTTTATGAATGGGGTTATCAGGGGAGGGAAAAGCTGTCATGAATTGTTTCCCCATCCTGTTTTGTTTTGTTTTAATCAAACAAAGTCTGGAGGAAATGGCTTTACAAACAAAAAATAATCTCCAATGAAACTTGTTGATCCATCTAGTCCCAGTTTCATGCTGATTTTCAGAGCAGTCACCAACACACAAAAATACAGGTGTAAAATGCTGCAGTGAATCTGCTTCTGGAAAACTTCATCCAACATATGTCACGAAAAGTAGGTTTATATTAGGAATGCTAAATAAATATACATATATTTATATATGTATGAGATTTCCAGGTCAATATCAATTTCCAGAATGTGATGAATCTCTATGTCCATTTTATACAACAGAAAAACTGCTCTGTGATTGCTATCAGCTTCCTCGCTCTTAGGACTGAAATCACCTCCCCTTTGCTTGGGAATGCCTTGGGAGACATTACTTGAGACAGGCATGAAGCAAAACTCAACTTGTAAGACGTTAGCACATATTGGATCCAGGAGAGAAACTACAATGACAATTAGATTTGGCCATTGACAACAGAGCAGCTAATCACCGAAAGCTAAAATCAGATTACCCAAAATGAAAGTCTGTTGCCTGGCTGCAGCTGAGTTTCAGATGTCCTTATTGGAAGTGTACTGAGATCAATTGCAATCTCATCATTCAAACAAGGACCAAAAGCCCAAATCAAATGCCAGACAGGTTAAACAGTGACTTCCCACGTCCCCTCATCCCGTATCTCTGCTGAGCCTAGAGTCAGTCCTTCTGCCTCCTCGGGCACCTGCTGCCAGGAACAGCCTTCAGCTCTCTGTCAGCAGTGTCTGAGTCAATCCACAGCACCCAGCCTTCAGCCTCGGTTTGAAAGATGATGTGAGTGTAAACCACAAATTCTCAGTTTCTTGTCCCATTCGCCTCTGGAGCTTTTCCACCCTTTCCATTTCATGGTTGCAGGATTGCACTCAGAATAGACAATGTTTTTTTTTCCCTCTGCTGGGCACTCAAGCCACAGCCAGCAGTGCTACAATATCATGTTGTCAAATATTCGGGCTCCTTGGTATTTCTGCAAATGTACTAATATTCAGCCAAAGTTTGCAGAGGGGTTTATCTGCATATTGAAAATCTAATAATCAGGAGAGCTATAATTTGTTTAAATTTAGGAAAAAGCCAAAGTAAACTCTTTAAAGGGATTGCTCATATATTTGAGGCTAGCAGTGGGGTAATAAAAACAGAAATTATGTACATAGGCCCTACTGTGGTATAGAAACTTAACCTCAACATACTGATTGAGGTAGTTCTTGTCCCTGAATTAATATACGCCCACGAGTGAGCATTTGTTTTAGGCAAGTTAAATAGAAAGGCCAAGAATAAATATAAAAGCTGAGATGAAATAACCATCTGGACTACATTAGACCAAAATGTGTACTAGAAGCAAAGAGAGCATACATCCTTTGATCCAGTCACGCACAACTGAAATGAAAGTAAATGGGCAATCGCTCTTATCTAATCATTGGAGAAGAGTTTGCAGCATGTGTATGTGAGTGAGGAGGATTGCAGCCGGGACCACCTCTGTGGCAGGAGGTCCCCAAGCATGCCAGCCACAGGTATCCTCATGTCAGCTGCTATGTCAGGGCCAGGACTCCAGCTTAATCTCTAACTGGACTCTATGTTTAAACTGCTGCAACCAGGCTTGTGGCTCTACATCGCTGCCACTTCCCTGGGATTAGCCACAGAGCCATCTGGCAGGGTAGGGTGCAGCGTGGCTCTTTGTGCAGCTGGAAAGGGCAGAGTGACTGTGTGGTGCCACATTCTGCCACAACAGGGACAGCTATGAAGTGAGACAGGGCAGGCAGCACACCTAGAAAACACCAGGCCCTTGTAATCCAGGTCAGTCTCGCAAGCAGTAGCAGAGAGGGAATATGTATTGCTGTCCCTCTGCTTTGAGGTGTCCTCTATTTGATTAAAGGTGAGGACATGAGGATGGGATTGCCAGAAACTGCTGTTGGGAGTAAAAGTCCATATTTCAAGAGCTTGAACTCTGCCACAGAATCTGAACCGAGGACTTCCTTGAAGTTGTGCTGGTGTTTGGAGTGTGCAGCCATATTTTGCACTAACGAGAAGGAGTAGACAGAACTGAAATCTGCTGGACAGCTTGTGTAACCTACTGTTACAATCCCAGTCATCTTTTGAATGAGCTAAAAACTAAACCAGAAACTGCCATCAGCAAGCTCTGCTTTCCTGAGCACCACTGCTTCCCCACCCAGGCAATACTTGCCCACCATCAAATCAAAGACTGGAGCAAGTGGCTCTGCCTTCTGGCTCCTTGGTCTCTTGGTCAAAGATGTCAGCCAGCCACAACTGTTGGCCAGGTCTGCAAACAGCCCTGGTTCTATGACAACAGTGCTGTGCTGGCAGAAAGCTAGTGAGTAAACCAAGGAACATAATAAACTTCTCCCTGGTGTAGCTGATTTGGCTCATGTTCATTTTAAAAGTCTAGCAGACTTTTCCAATAGAGATGTAGCAATACCAGGAGAGCTTCTCTGTCTGAATAAAAGTACCCCTAGAAAGAAAATTCCCAGATTAGACCTCTCCCACTTTCCAGCTGAGCTCCTCACGCCTGCAATGCATTTGAAAATGGTGTGACATGCATCCAGAAGATGCTCAGCTGCAACTGAGCCACAAGAGTTGACCTGCTGGAGTCCTAAAATGGTGACACAAAGTCCTCAGCAGCCCTTGATCATCTCACATCAAATAGAACTCATCAAATTAGTAAGGGCGGTTCTACCAGTGTGGCAAGAATGGCCGGCTAAGGGACAACATTGCGAGGCATGGGTGTGCTGCTAAATTGCTACCAAAGGGTCTTGCAACCAGGGCACAGTGTGAGGCCAGGAGACAGGGGAACCTGCTTAAGGCTCAAGCAGGAATCAGCCGCCTGCTGATTTGGTGATGGGCAGCACATTGCCTGGGTGGGGAGACAGCAGCACTTAGGAAAGCAGAGATTGCTGAAGGCAGTTTCTGATTAGTTTTTTGCTCACTCAGGAGCTGGCTGGGATTTCAACAGCTGGGTTCAACCACAGCGGCCCAAACTGTTTCCTAGCAGAGCCCTGTCTGGAGTGGGGAAAGGAGAAATTCTGTTGAATCCAAGGAAATAATTTTTCAAGATCCTGTTGTCAGCTGCCAGATTCTTGAATAGCTTTTCCTTTTCTCCCATGCTCCTCAGTTCTGTGCCTGTGGTTTAGTCCTGTGTTTAACGTGACAGGCTTGGGATCAGGCAGAATGTAAAGTCAGCTCTTCCATGCTGAGGGCAACAAGCTGGATAATAACCTCGAAACAGCTCTGTGGCCAAAAGCATAATGTTATCTAATAATGTTAGTTCATTATTTTCCCAGCACACAGAGCAAGGGAAATGATTTGTAAGTGTTCACATACACATATATGTATTTTCTGACATTACAACATAGAATATTCATGCAGAGAGCTTCTCAATTATTTCCCAAGCTCAGGCAGAAATTTTTTACAACAGTTTGTCTGACATTATGTAGGTCATTTCATATTTTTTACAGAATACAGATGATAATTCCAGAAAACACCTCTTGAGTCCTGAAAGCTCCGAGTCCTGACAGCTCCCTAATTTAAATCCAATCTCCAAGCTGGAAAGGAACTTGAAACCACTTTTCTGTCCAGTGTCCTCTCCATCCTTTCACAGGATGATGTCTAGAGTTAGGATGGGGTTTTTAGATCATAGAATCATGGAGTTATATAACGGTGGGGGTCAGAAGGGACCTCTAGAGATCATCTAGCCCAACCCCACTGCTGAAGCAGGTTCACCTAGATCAGGTCACATAGGCAGGCAGGTTTTGAAAACCTCTAGAAAAGGAGACTCCACACCCTCCCTGGGCAGCCTGTGCCAGGGCTCCCTCACCTGAACAGTGAAATATTTTTTTCTTATGTTTAAATGGAACTTTTTGTGTTCCAGCTTCACCCCATTACCCCTTGTCCTGTCACTAGATACAACAGAAAAAAGGGATGCCCCTACCTCCTGACACCCACCATTTAGACACTTATAAATATTAATGACATCCTCCCTCAGTCTCCACTTCTCTAAACAGCCCCAGTTCCCACAGCCTTTCCTCATAAGGAAGATGCTCCAGTCCCCTGATCATCTTGGTGGCCCTGTGCTGGACTCTGTCCAAAAGTTCCCTGTCCCTCTTGAGCTGAGGAGCCCAAAACTGGACACAGAACTCCAGGTGAGGCTTTACCAGGGCAGAGTAGAGAGGAAGCAGAACCTCCCTCAACCTGCTGGCCACACTCTTCTTGATGCATCCCAGGCTGCCATTGGCTTTCTTGGCCATGAGGGCACATTGCTGGCTCATGTTCAATTTATTATCAACCAGCACTCCCAGGTCTCTAGATGATTCTAGACATCTCATCTTCCTTTTGTGCTCAACAGTTTGGAAGAACATTCTTCTTTTTCCCATTTACATGTCCCCAATTTACTATAACTTGCACAAGAGTTCAGAGGAAAAGAGAATACTGCATATCCCGGGCACTGACTCTTTCCCACGCAGCCTGGCCACCCTCCTGCACTGTCCGTCTGCCAAGCAAAACTCTACATCGCAGAGACAAATGGCAAAGGGAAAGACTTTGCATGACAAACAGGGAATTTTCAAAGCAAATACCATATTCATATTTGTCAGGAACAAAAAGTACAGTTTTCGGCCCCATGCAGCTGAATATAAATGAGTTTGCACAGCTGAGTTAACCTTTATGCCTGCTGGGGAGGAAGGGACGTAGCTTAAACAGGAAACCTTCAGGTCACATTTCTCCAGGTAGCCCCATGCACTCCCGCATTGGCTCTTCTGGTCACGTTCACTGCAACCTGCCACCAGCCACCTCTGTAATGGTGGGACCAGGAAAGCCCTCTGTGCTCTTACTTATCCAGATTTCATCATGTCATGAAATTCAAAAACATTGCCTGAAAATTAGGTCAGGGTGACCCATCTGAAACAGGAAGGGTGAAGTCAGAGGGTGAGGCAGATCTTTACAATGACAAACAAACACAATTGCTATCTTTTGTCCCATTTCCAAGTCAGCCTCTCAAGGTCTGTATTTTTTTGACTGGAGATGTGGCTTCAAGTTCCTGCTTCATCCCAGCTGTTCACACAAGCATTTCTGATGGAGATGGTGTCCTCTCTGGCTGCTCTTAGCTGTACTTGTCCAGCACTGACTGCATCACTGCCCTGGAGGTAAGCTGGCTCTGTCCTTGGTGGACGTGAGACCCTATGTCTTTTCTGCAGCCTTTGGCAGGCTTGGAGAATAAGCCAAGCCTGGTTTGAGGCTCCCTAGTAGGACTTTCTGTCAGTGTCACAGTGCAGTGTGCACTATTCTGGGGAGACAGAGCCTGTTTGCCTGCAACAGCAGCTGAGTGTGCCTCTTCCTGCCTCTGTGCCCTTGCAGGGAAGCCCAGGGGAGACTGGGGGTCTCTCTGATGAGGTCCAACCTCTGCAGCTTTCTTCACCATTTGGCAAGTACCAGCTGGAGATACTCTTGGATAACTGTGAGAGCTGATTAGCTGATGTGGACTCACTAGCAGTTGAACACAGGTTGCCAGAGGAAAGATTAGGGGATAGAAAAGAGGGGGAAGGCATATGTCTGGGATTTGTCCTTTTCCACTCCCATGCATGTTGCCTGAGCTGAGTTTCAAAGCTCCATACATATGCCTGGCTGACAGCTGAGAGCAGTGTGGGAGTAAATAGATAATCTGAGAAACTTGGCCTTAGATTCACTTAAATGGATGGACAGATCCATCTCTGGTAAAACTCCTCCAGCTTTGGTGGCCTGATACTACATCAGCAGCTGCCCTCATCTTGTCTCAGCTCAGTGAGAGTAGGAAAGGCCGAAACAGGCTGCAATGGAGGAGCTTCTCGGGTTCTTCAGTCTGTCCAAGGACACTTGAACAACACTAGTGGCTGAAAGTACATGTAGAGGGATCTCTGGGCTCGGCCAGGCAGATGGCAGGCAGGTGTTTAGTCCTTGGTCCCTAAGCCAGACAGTAAATACAGGAAGGCAAAGAAAAGTATTCCACAACAAAAGAAAAGCAACTCAACTTGCACATATGATTTTTATACCGAGATGCACTTGTCAAGAGCCACAAAACCAACATTTCACTAAAAAAGCAGAAGCCATGAAGGGCTCACTTGCTGACAGGCTCAGTCTCCTGTGGCTGTTGAACTCAAGACCTGCAGAGAAGGACAATCACTTCTACTGTGTGGAAAACCACTGGCTTTATCGCAGGCTGCCATGGGAATCCAGACTCCCGCAGATCTGGGGGTGTAGCTCTGATCAGCAGGCAGGACTAGAAAGGAGAGAAAACTTCCTCAGGGGAACTGAAAGCAAAACAAACCCCCAACCTTCAAAGGCAGCTTAGAAACAGATCCCACAAGCTGATTTCTGTAGGCACTGCTTATCATTTGAAGTGCTGGAGGTTTCACACTTTAAAGGCTCATTTCCTCTACTGTGCACACACAACATCAGTATAATAATATCTCCCCCTCCTTGCTGGTGGCAGTCATTATCTTCCAAGCTTCCCATATGTCTTATCCAGATCATAAACCCTAAACATTTGTGGGCTCTTCTGCAGAGTCACCCATTCACATGTAACAGCTGAACAATAAATAATTCCAAATCCTCCCAAGGTTTATTTTCCCAGGGCTGCTGGATTTTTTAAAGCCACATCATAAAATCAGTGAAATGAATGGTCCCGGCCCATAGGCCATTGCCTATGGCTGAAGCCTATAGTCCATGGCAAGAGAGCCATTAACTGCAGCCTGGAGTTAGGAGAGAACTGCTGTTCTGGCCTCTTCATTTAAATCCTGTCAGGTCTCCATCTATCTGTCCTGATGTGGCCTGTCAACCTGCATCCTCTGGCTTTTGGGCAGGCAATGGGCTGGCAGAGGTAGCATGTGAAACCTGGTAAAAATCCTGTTCTTCAGCACTTCACACACATTTCTCTGTGTGCATTCAAACAAAACGGGACCAAACACAAATAGTAAGTGTATCCTCATCATTTAAGGCTGTTTTGGTTTGGGGGTTTTTTTAGAGGTGAAGGTAATAGCCCTGATATGTTTTTAAATTGCCCACAAGGTCTGCTCATGCACAGCTCTGCACCTTTCAAAGTCATCTTTCCATTAAAGAAAGCTGGAAACCCTTTGCTTTGTAGTTATGTGCAGAGATAGGCCGAGCAGACTGGGTCCTCTGCAGAAGAAAATCGGTAATGGTTGGGGTGGTTTTGCCTGACCTATTAAGAACTACAGTTCTTACAAGAGGTAAATTGCCAGCATCTGCAGGCAGCATAATGAAGAGGACCTGGAATGTCCTGTATTAGCCTGTATGTTGGCTCAGTAAATCATCTTTTTTCTGTTTTTCTATCTCTGGTCCCTGCCTATCCACTGCATTACCTTATGCAACAACAAAATGTTTTCTAAACAAAGCTCCAAGCCCAAAGACCCCACACTAGGTGAATTAACTGAAGCAAACAAGCAGGCAGCTAACTGGAGCTAATTATATATCTGCCAGCAGCCTTGCTTTTAAGCATCTTACAGGTGAAGATTTTAATTACTTAATGTGCTCTATTGTTCTCAAATTAGATATGAGAAAAATAACATTGATCCAATCCCTTTTTTATTTTTATGCACTGGAGTTGGAAGGCAAGTGGCTTTGTAAAGGGATTACGCCTGCCTTAATCCTCCTTAGCTATGAAAAAGTTCTCTGCTTCTTAGTGAGATTGTTTAACCCTCTTCTAACAGCTGCAGCTACCTCCTAAAGAAAGACACTGGAGAAGAGGTATTACAGCTTGGGAGAGCTGAGAGAAGAAAGACAGGTTTGTCACATCTGTTACCATGATAGTTTGCTTAGTAGGAAAACAGCCCTGAGTTTAGCAGGTGCTGTGAAAAAGCTGGTGAACATGTTCATTCCAGCACAGATCCCTTTGTTTGCTTTTTGATGCTGCAATGGGCTCAGAGTATCAGCAGCATCCTAAAAGCCCACCATCGGGGAAATGAGGCATCAAGTATTTACCAGCCCATCAGATGGGAATTGTCCACCACTGGAGTATAGCATTTCTGCATTTGGAAATCAGCATCACACTGTGAGGAGCAACAGGGAAAAAAAGATGTATGGCTCGAATCAGTGGAGTAACATGGGGCAAAGGCCTGGACTGTAATTTAGACACTTCCAGAGGTATTGCACTTAAAAAGGCTGGCGGTAGCTACACACCTGTTGCTGGCAGTGGAGGCTCCTATGGAGGTCACCTGCAACTCCAGTGAGTGATTAAACCACCTACAACCTCCCTTGCTCTCTGATGGTGCCTATTGAATATCATTGACTAGCAAGGAAGCCTACAGGGGCTCTGCACCTAATTCAGGCTCTTCTGGGAATTGTCTCAAGTGGAGATGAATCCAGGCATCCTGTCCTGCTGCTGGAAGGGGTGAGGCTGGCTGCTGCATGAGGAAAGCAATACTGCTGCTGGGGGAGAGGAGTAAAAACTTATTGTGAGTGGAGCAGAACAGAGGCTGAAACGGGCTGACTAGGACACCTCTGTCAGCTGCTGAAAGCTGAAGCCTTGTGGGATCACATTAGATGGAAGTACAGAGATGAGCCAGGAACCCAGCTCAGAAACAAAAGCTGCATTTTGGTTCCTTTTTCTTTTCATTTTAAAATGCTTGGCATCCTCCTATCAAGTTCAAAAAGTAATTAGTCCTTGTTGAAAGATCTCTGACATGTCAAGGCAGAAGAGCATGGCTGATAGAAGCAAACACCGAGGCCTTGCCAGATTCAAGAACAGTACTTAAATAGCAGAAAGTGAAACTTTTTAGCCTGGTACAAAGTCACTTGGGTCAAAATCTCCTTCACTCTTGCCACAACAGAACAGGGAAAACAAGCATGATGCAAAGGAGATCAGGTCGCTCAGCAATTTTGCTAAGTACAAAACTAAAGCCTTAAGGTTCTGGTATTGGTGGCAGGACTGTACCAAATCACCCACTTCACAAATCACAGTTGCCTCATGCAGGTGCAAGAAGGTTACATGTGCCTGGTTACACAAACCCACAGCAAACTGGTGTTTCTGCAACACCATCCAAATAGTTCATTAAAAAAACCCAACAGGAGCACATTTAAATGTGTGTGGTGGGCAGACTCCTACCTTACCCCAGCTTTGCAGACATCAAGGGCTTCAGAGAGGCAACTGATGTTTCACAGCTTGGTGCTGAAAGAGATTTGTAGCAGTGCATTTCTGAGCCAGCAGTTGCTTGGAAGTGTCATGGTTATTTGGCATGAAGTCATGACCCATGCCAGTTTACCCTGGCAGTGCTTCCTGAGGAGCATTCATAGCCATCTCCTTAACCAAGCAAACAAGCTACATTTGAAAGGTCTGCTGTTAAGAGACACAGGAGAACTGTGCTACCACTGATCACGGCAGCTTTTCTCAGAAAGGTCCTCTGGAAACTTCCTAGAGGTCAGATAAGTGAGAAGGAAGTGATTGTCATTGATGAGGCCCATAATAAGGACAATCTCACAGTAAGATGAGAGACGAAACTGGCTCGGGCCCATGAGAAAGGGATGTACTTGAGAGAAGGAAAAGGTCCCAAATAATCTCACACCCCAAGACAGAGGTGGAGCATCGCAACAGAGAGCAGCTCTGCGGGGAGGACTGGTACAGCACCTGCATTTGCCAAAAATGCAGCAAGAAGCCTGTGAGATGAAAACGCTTCTTGCCACATTATTTATTTTAGAACAATTCCAGCTGCTGTTTTTTCATGTATGTGGGGGCACAGTCTTCCAAAGGATGAAGATTTCCCTTTGAAATCACTTTTGATTCTAAGGGAGGATGAGAAGCCCCCTACCAACCTCTGGCTGGTGTCCCCCTTGCAGCCTTGGTTCACCAGACTCAGTAAACTGGGAAGAAGTCCACCAGCTTATTTCATCCCTTGGGAAGTCAAATGTGTCGGACTACAAGTACTAACAAAAAGAGCAGAAAGCTGCTGTGCTGGTTCAGAACCACGGTGCCCCAGCATGCCCTGGAGATCCAAAGACCTTGTGCTTTGCCTTACACGTGTTGACCTGCCTTTGGTAAATGCTAATTTTAAATCAAGAGACAAGGTATTGGGTCATGAGAGCTCATCAGTAGGTAAATTGAAGTAAACTAACAAAATAAAATGAAGACCAGAATATATAAATGGAGGGGGGAGCATCATCTCACTCCTGTTCCCTCTTTGTCTAACATAGTATGTTTTCATTTTTAGGAATTAAGAGATAACATTCTTGGATTTACTACAGAAGTCCTTTTTTAGCAAGTCCCGTGGTAATTTTCTGGTAACAGCATGTGAACTGAAGGTCTGGGATCTTACTCTTTACTTTGTATTCAGCTTCCTGAGGAAACATAGACAAATCACTTACCCTTTGCCTCCATTTCTAATCTTTACCATGAACTTACTGGTCACCCCCCTGCTGTCAGGTTTACAATGTCCTATGCATTGTTTTAAAGAAATTGCTTCAATGTGGAAGCGGTGGGAGAAGAAAACTCCACAGCATGAAAGATCATTAGCGGTAACGCCGTTACCCTCCCCGCCAGCAGTACCGGCACTGAATGAACGGTGTGTACTGCCCAAAGCTGAAGTCGAGAAGTGGAACACTTCACACTGAGAGATTATTTTGGGATGTTTAGAAAACATGTCACCAGGAAATTGCAGTTCAGCTCTATCTGGTTTCTCCAACCCAATCCCCATCCTGCTATTCTAAATACATTTCAAATGTGGGCAAAGGGAATGTGCAGATCTGGATTTGGGATCCAAATATGGCAAAAGCAGCAAGTGGGCAGAAATAAGAATATTTTAAAAGTTGTAAGTATCACTTTGTGTCACCTACAGATCACACAGCACACAAATTAGGGGAAAAGAAACCCTAAATGTCTCAGTTGATTTAAGAAAAGATCCTGGTTTTCTTCCACATCATTTGATTAATGCAAATACATGTTCTTTAGTGGTATTTTACACTGCATTTTTTCCTCTCCATTACGTACTGAAATCAGGCTACAATAAAAACATGTTTCTACTAGTGCTCACACTTACACAAGATCAGACTGAGAAGAGCAAGGACACTATTTCCTCCTGCAAGGAATGAGAGCTTTGATTTCATCCTTCAGCTGACCACACACAATTGTAATGTTTTTTTTTCCTGGGCCCATATGAACATCTCAGCATTAACAGA
Source organism: Colius striatus (assembly GCF_028858725.1). NCBI lineage: Eukaryota > Metazoa > Chordata > Aves > Coliiformes > Coliidae > Colius > Colius striatus. The sequence goes on along the minus strand of NC_084762.1, from coordinate 73,793,444 downwards.
CAGAAGTCACAGAAACTGGTAGAAGCCAGGTGCCCTGTTAAGGTTGACAGGACTTTCCAAATCTTTAATAAAAATGCTCAGGGGTTCTCACTGAAAAAATGGGAATTCTTTGTGGGTAGGATGAAGTTCCAAATGCTTGCTGAAATGTACTGAGCCATCTCGAACTTGGCCCAAATAAGACATGAAGCAATAACAACCTGCACACAGTGGATTATTACTAGCCTTTCCCAAACAGGATGGCAGGGGTGAGGGACAGGTTCATCTGAGCAATCAGATCAACTCACAGCTTCATTGCTAGAGCCAGAAGCTCAGGCAAGGGGATAGCCCTGAAGACTGTGGCCTGCTCCAGCAAGGTTCCTGTTTGCTTCTAAGCAAACACCTAACATCTTCGAATGGCACTCACCCTGTCCCACCCCAATGCTTCACACAAAGGGCAGTGGGAAAAGGATGAAAGCCAGAAGAACGCTGAAGCTTCGTCCCAGACATCCTCTGCAGACAGCAGTGCTCCCTTCAAACAGGGAAGGTACTTCAACAACAAATTGGCAGCCTGTGTGTTTGGTAGGAACCAAAATAGAAGCTTCTCGCTCTTGCTCTCCAAAGACTAGGGCTATCATTTAACATTTTAATTAAAACCCTCCTCAAAGCCACTCATTTGATTTTATTTTGCTTGGGTTGTTCTGTAGCATTTGACAACGGGAGCACTTTGTAGGCCTGTGTGTATGGCACATGTAATTAAAGTCAACAGGAGTTACGAAGCCTTTAAAACTGAGACAGGGTGGGCTAAAGCCAGTAGCCCAAAATTAGAAGCAGCATTTAAAATCCAGGTCACGTTCTCCGTGTGTTTGTGTTACAGCATCACCTAGGGGCTGCAGCTGAGATCAGTGCCTGGTACCCTGGACACCAGAGTGGTACCCACAGGCACAGTGCCTCTGCCCTTTCAGGAACACAGTGCTCATTGGCATGGAGCCCACGCTCAGCCAGGCCCCCAGCGCTCCGAGGAGGAAGTTCATTTGGTCGATTTATATGAATATATAAATAAACATAAGTATTTTAGACATTTTTTTTTAAAAGCAAGAACCACCGGAACACTGAACCAGAGGGCACAGTAGTTGCAGAACATACTTTGGATCACAGCCATAGGAATGCTACTGCTGTAAATTCCACTACTCGAAAAAACATTAAATAAGCCATCCAGTTATTTCATGATCATCTGCAAACTGAGATCTATGAACGCTACAAAAATTAAACCCATGTGCATGCTTAGTATATAGTCTAGCACTTACATTGTTGCTGATTACAGGAATTCAATGTTTACAATTTACATTCTTTCCCAGTCTTTCTTTTTCTCTGACTTGAAGTAAAAACTCACTTGATCTTATCATAATATAATTTAGACTGCTCAGGGCAGTATTGCCCCTTTGTGTGAGAAGAAAAGTCCAAGCAAAAGAGATCAGTTCTGGTCTTTTACTAAGAGATGACAGAAACACGAGAAGATACAGTCAAAACTAAGGAGATAAGAGATGAGCTGGAAATAGAAAGATTGATCCCCAAGGTTTCCAAAGTCCTTTGAAAAAAAACATGACTTGGACTCTTCTTTAGAGTGTGAGGGAACTTGATAAATTTTCCTCTGTCCAGAATGAACAGAGGTGGAAAATATCCTGCAGAAGACTGTGTGAAGGATCTGCTCTTCATGATCTGTAGTGTACAGCAAACTGTACATTGCCAAAGGCACACCGGGTTTGGAAGCCTCCAGAAAACAGGAAAAAAAAACTAAGTAAAAGTACTTCTTCCAGACCCAAACTGGGTTTCTAGAGGCAACACGGTGGTTTATACATAGCACTCTGACAGACAGGGAGGATATTGGCCTGATTGGTACCATATAGAATGTGAGAAAGCCTGAAAGACTGCTTTCTATCTTCACTCTTTAATTGGCAAGCCCTCCTGGACCCAGATGTCCTGAGAAGCGGGGAAGTTGTATCACCAACTCCAACAAAATTGCTGGGAGGAGGCAGAGCTTGACTATCAGAAGGGGCTGGCACCCATTAAACCTGCCAAAGGGAGAGGGCACAGCTGCAGCCACAGGCACAGCCTCAGCAGAGCAGGGAGCAAGCACACAGGTGCCTGAGCATGCAGCACATGAGACAAAAGCTACCATCCGGGTGTTCCTTCTGCTTTAAGCCCAGTGTATGAAGAACTTGTGGCTTTCTAGTCTCACTTTCTTTGAATAACCATGTATGTTCTCAATTTCTGACCAGCCCTGTAAAAAGCAAAAGCATGGTGAGTAATGGAGGGGGGGGAGTGGGGTGGGGAAGGTGCTTGTCCAAAACACATTTCCACCCAAATGTCAAGCTGAAACTTTAGGGAACTAACGTCATTTGTTCAAGTACGATCAGTCCCTGACAAGGCTCCAGAGAAAAAAAAAAACACGCAGTGGCAATGGAAGGATAAAGCAGCAGAGCAGACCTGGAGAGGGGGACAGAATACTCCAGGAGGTACTTTGAGGACATGTGGCTTAAAATCAGCTGAGAGACCTCTGCTTAAACTCCAGGCTCTGACAGTGTAGTCTTTACGGTTCTCAGGCATAGGCAGATGGAGAAATATCAGTGGGAAAACAGTAGCACAGGTAAAACACAAAGTAGCAATCCTTCAATACCAGTGAAGCTCCATGCTTACAAAGCAGAATCTTTTTCAAATCTTGCTTCTTAATGGAAGTGTTTTCCAATGCTTCATGGGTTTTTTTTCCAGTATCTCTAATGCTTTACTTCACCAAAAGGAAGACATAAAAAAGCTTTCCCCCATGTAGTAAGTAGGGTCCTGTGAGAGAGGTGGCTTTTACAAATTGTTTAACCAGGTCAATACTTGCCTCATAGCTGTTCTCCCCTGATGATGAACAAGCTTCAGCCCTGGCTACTCCAAATTTTGTTACATCCTCAGAATTTACAGACTCTCTATAAATGAGTATTCAAAAAGATGATGGTTGAAGAAAACCCGACAGTATTAAATGCCTGTCGAGAGAAGGAACCAAGGAACAAAGGGAAAGTTGTGTTTCTTTACACACTAGACATCTGGCTCATGCCAACAGTGGAGGAGCAATCAACAGCTTACAATGGGTATTAGGCACAAAAACAACTGGGAATTGCTGTTGTGGGAACTGTGGCAGCAGCAGAAGCCAAAGCAAGTGTTTCTGACACTCAGTGACACCTTTATACTGGCAGAAGTTTACCTGCCGATAACCTGCCTTACAGTTCTACTGTAAAGGAAATTTCATTTCTTCTTTAAAGGTCTGGCATGAGATCATCTTGCAACTCAGCTCTTCCATCTAATAGTAAAACAAATGCAAAAAGAATAATGAAGATGTACCCTGAATATTTCAGAAGGCATACCAGGACTGTGCATATATAGATCTGCTGCTTCAAAACAATAAATTCCAGCAAAACCACAGCGTGCACTGTAGGCTGCTCAGGAAGGGCATTAGATGCATGCTGATACATTTGTCAGCATGCAATTGCATTGAGTACAATGTAATAGCTTCTAAAGGCAGTACATAACCATTTCCCACGCCTTGCAGGTACACACACACACATACACACACTGGTGACATGGCTTGATTTACTGAGTTATTGCAAAATACAAACTTTGCAATCAATACAGAGCAACTCAAACTATTAAACACATGGTAACATCTGTGTCCTCTTGTGATAACAATGTAAAAAATTCCAAAGTTTTAACAGCTGGAACATCAAATGGTGATCTTCACAGAAGAGTAACAAAAGCACTGGTTGAAATCACACTCCAAATATTGAATTAGATGCAGTGTATGATCTATGCAGCAACTTTAATATTGGAATCCAGTACTCAAGACTAGCTCCAGTTCACTGTATACTGGCATTTTAAAATGTTCCATTTTTATTTAATCCACTAGTTATAGTTCTTCCCACTACCCTCTGCTCACACCATGCTGCCTTGCATTAGCCTCCCTTCAATGACTGACATTGCTGATGGACAGCCTCTGGAGGGCGAATTCATAGCAGCAAGAGAGGTCACTAGAGGACAGAGAAAGGAAAGAACATCAGAAGCAGGAAAGTAAGACCGAGAGGCCAAGACAGAACAACTAGTTAAAAACAGGACAGCTCAACTGTGACTGTTAAAGTACTGTTCAAGCAGCAGCAGAACTGATACATGGATGCTTGTTGCTCAACAGCTCAGTGATTTGTCACCGTGGGTGTTACAGACATACAGGATTCAGTAATAGCACAGTAAATGATAAAATTGAGACCACCAGTTTTACAGCAGTGAACAAAAGCACCTTTCCAACACCTGCCAGTGCAAAGCTCACATCTGTAACAATGGGGCTGAAGATACAGTTGTCAGTCCATGGCTGAAAGCACATGTGAATTCCAGCCAGAACTGCTGACAGAGGACACAAAGTGCCATTTTCCATGCAGCACTTGTATAGTTTACTCTCTCCCTAGTCATCCTTCTTTTAAAGTAGTAAAAACATAAACACGCAAACAGAAAAACACCTGATCAAAAACAAGAAAAGAAAAAAACCTTAATGGGAAATATTTTTAAAGGTGTTGTCAAAGGCCAAGCTGTTGCAATAACATACAGAAGTCATCTTCCAATAATATGACATTTCATATTTACCTTTCCAATATTTTTAGGGTGCAGTTCAGCAGTCTGAGCACCAGATCTTCATTTACAAAGTATGCACTTGTCCCCACAGGCAAGTAGATAATTATCCTTCAGCATCTGCTTACACCTGTAAGCTTTGTATACAAAATTGGTGTGTATCCACCTTGCAAGTACAAAACAGGCTCTCACCTTCGAAAACCACAGTGCTTAAAATATCTAAACCATTAGACTTCCAATCTCTTGCTTTGGTATTGAAAGGTAGAAAATTTACAATGCAATTCTTCAGTCTTAGACAGACTGAATTATTAACCAAGAAAATAAAAAAAGTACTAAGTCTCAGTATCCAAAGAAATCTACAAATACATTCAACAATATGTAGTACATTATGAATAAGTAGGCAATAGATGGAACTGCTATAGTACCAATAAAGAACAAGTAGTTGTAGAAAATCTGAAAGTCTTCCTAATACTTTTTGTTCCCTCGTGTAACATTTAATGTTACTGTAGCAATGATGACATAGCAGCTTCTACTATGTTACTTCCCAAGTTGTCCACTTCATGTTTGATTGAAAAAGGGAGTGAGAAAGGAAGGGCCTTGGAGCTCAGCAGCAACACTTAAGTGCATTGAAAACATTGATAATCTGTGGCACCTAGGAATTCATGGCTTACACAGGATACTTTACTTTTTTCTATTTACAGTATCATACACTTGTATAAAGTCTCTGCTGCATATTTCTTTTAATACTTAGCCTGTGGCAAATCACACTAACACTATTCAAAGAAAAAGTCTTCATAAGAAAATGGGATTTTCTAAGTGACTAATAGTTGTTACTTATCCTTACTTAAGCTATCCACTCCTCAGCCCCATGAATCCAAAAATCTAATTGGCACAACTATATTTTGGTAACACAGGAACTGATTGCTCTTGATTGTTTATGTCTTGACTTAATCATAATGTTCACTGCTGGAGAATTATCCACTTTGCTTGGTGTCAGAATTAATATAAAAAAATTAAAACCAAACAAAAAAAAAAAGCCACCCTACAAAAAACCCTGCAAGAAAGAGTAGGCTTGCTGTTGGGTATCTGACTGCATGATAAGAAATACCAAAGCAATGGGGTACATCACAGTAATATCATGCTGCCTCTCAGACACCAAAGACTACAGCAAGCCTTCATAAATAATTATGTATATGGCAGTAGTAAGTCAATCAGTTTCAGCAAAAAACTGCCTTATCACCAGGCTTAGTAGGGCACCAGAGCCTTCAAAGCAGTTTCTGGTATGAGTTTTAAGGTGCTGGGGTTTCTGGTTCCAGCTGAAGCAAACTAGAGAAGAGTGGGAAGGAACATCATACACAATGTGACGCAGTTGAATAAAAGACATATTTGCACTTGAAAATGCAAAATGCACTGCAGTAAAGGGGGGAAACCAAGTAAATGACATAGTATCTGTTTCAGAGCAGGTGGTACATCTCTCTACTATGCAACAGGTTTTTATGTAAGTATTTTAAAAGCTTCAAAAGAAATGAAATGTGTAACAATCGAGCAAAAGGACAATGTGGGAAAAGAAGAACCATGTTTGAAGATGGATTTCACATTCTTTACAAGAAATCTGGACCCATTTCTTCACTGGTAGAAACCCAATCACCAGGTCTAAAGAGCCTTTACATAAATCCAAGTAGATGGGTACAAGTATAGAAATTTTAAATACTTGCTAACGGTTGTATAAAACAGTATAGCTGATAGACTGAGAAAGAAAGGCAGAGCAGCTTTTAGTCAAAGGATTGCATACTCTTCTAGAAAACAACTAGAACACAGGAAAACAAATGGAAAAAATCCAACCAACTACACCAACTGATTATCAGTTTACTTTGTGTTTAAGTCCTCAACTAAAGTTAAAAACACACCTGCAACACCTGAACACAAAACAGGGTGTACCTGCTATGATAAAATTACTTTTCCTCCCAGCATGCTCTTCATCATAGCTTTTGGTGCCACATGCTGAAGAAACTAGTTTAAAATCAGTGAATGGCAAGTGTCAGCAGGCAATGATTTGCAATACACTGGTGGCTCTATCTTGATTATCCTTTTACCACAACACCTCCTTTTTTTTAATTTTTAAACTTAAAAATCAATCTTCCACTCGGAAATTCAGAGCCGGGTCTGATTTTCTTTGTCACCTCTGGTCGTGCTGTAGGCTTTCTTCAGAGATCATTCCTATTTCTTGCTGATTCCATTTGTTATTTTTGATTTGGAGTGCCGGCTCCTCCTCCTAGATGAATGGCTTTCACTATTGACTGAATGCTTGGGTGGACTATTGTCAGCACCTGCTGAAAAGTAAATACTTCTTTACTACATATATAACTGACACTGTCAAACTCTTGTCTAAAAGACAGAAAGGCTTTCTAGAGCTACAGTGTTTACAGTAGGTTTTATTTCAGGCTAACACAAACTGGTTGATACTCGTACTCCATCTAGTGGCCTATTTTTTTTTAAACAACGCAATTCTTAAGATTTCTGCAAAATTCCTATTCCTCCAAAAAAATTTCAGAAGTTTCCTATGGCAGACCATAGCAGTGGTCCTCCATCTTAAATGGCATCAATAATCAAACATCCATCTTTTTTTTAAAATTACTGGTTCATTGGTCTCTTATTTTTATTCCTGTCAGGCAGCACCATCAGAAATTAAGAACCACAGAAGTGAGGTCACAGATCCTTGTATATTACTTGTTTTCAGTCTTTCTTATGAGGGACCACATTTGACTCTCAGAAAGCAGAGACAATGGGGACTGAAACAAGAACTAAAAAGCAAAACATGAAATAGGCTGAAGTTTACAACTAATGAAGCAACAGAAAGTCAGAGAAAAATTTGCTTGGCCACATTTCTCTGACATATAGGAATGAGAAAAACATTCTGAGTTCGAGCAGTTTTTCTCCAAAACATAAAAATACACAAGATTACTAAACTAAGAGTAAATTAACATTAGCATCTAGAAAAATCGTGTATGAAATATATAAAAGCTCTGCTGTAGGTGTTTTTTAAGCATATGATAAATAAGAAATCTTTTTAATGATACACACACACAGAGCAAAAACTCTGACAGAGATAACTTCCAGGTGCGAATCCTGATACACTGAAGAGTTAATGGATCAGTAACTTAACTGATCTGTACTGTAGGGAAAAGAAGTCAGAGGAGGAGACAGTCACTTTTGACTCTTTCTTAACAAACAGGTGAAAAAAAAATAAAAATCAAATATACAATGTTCAGAGAGAAAACCCTTCCACACCAGTTATATGTAATACCTTAAACCTACAAGAATGACCTGGAATAATGGCAGAAAAAAATCAGTTGCTTACTTTAAAAATAAATACATTTCCAAGAGTTAGAAGAAAAAAAGGCAGCAAAGCAAAATAGCTGTGCAGATGATTTATCTGTATAGCTCCTACAGGGATATTTAAATAAGTCCAGTTGTCTCCAAGGTAATTTTCTCAAGCTTTATTTCCTAGTGCCTTAATGCTACCTCTTTGAGAAAATAAATGCAAAACTGTCAATACCTCTACTGAATTTAGAATGAAGCCAGGAAGCATCAGGACTGTATGGACTGTCTTCACTTTCTGATAAGGTCTGCAAAAGCAAGGAGGACACATTAGGACGCTAGTGATTCTTGTGATCCCTGTTTGCAAATTAGACTTGTAAATTTAAACTGTGGCAGAAGTCCTCACAAAAAACTCAGTCAGTACTAGGGACTTTTCCTTTCCTAATTAGAAGGTACAACATAGATGATACAGTATGAACTCACCCCTTGCTAGGTGATCTATTGTGTAACCAAGTATCCTTAATACTCCCTGGCATTCCACCTGTACAAAGGGAACATTAGCTAACCATTCGTTCCTAAATGCTTTGCTAAAATTACAGCCTCATTTTGAGTAACTAAGCAGACAGCATTCTTTAGAAACCACAGTGAAATCTGGGACCTGTCCAAGGCTGGCTGAATTCAGAGTTCTTTCTATTGACTTCAGTTAGACTCTGGACCATTCCCTCTCACTCCTATTTATACTAGATCTGGTAAAGAATTCTAATATCTAGAAGTCTGTAGTTTTAACTCTGGTATAAAAACAAAAAGAGGCTTTTGAATAAAGTACCTTTTCTCGATGGCCATAATATTCTGCATACCAAACCATACCATATAAACACAGGAACGTTGTGAAGGCCTAAACAAGGGAGAAGAAAAACCATCTGTAATTTTTTTTTTTTAAATTTCTTGCTGGTTCAAGGCCTCAGAGTCCCCAGAGATTCTGCATTCAGAGACTTTCATGCTCTGTTTCTGACTGCATCTTTTGTCAGCATAAATAAGACTTGTGCTTCAACTTTAAGGTACACATACATTCTGCCACCATTGGGTGTGTAGACCAATTCTCAATGAGGGTAAGAGAATGCATACAGATCACCCATATACAATAAGTCAATATGATTTTTGTCCTCACCCTGTACGGTTATAATAGAAATGCAGTTGGCAGGCACTTGTAGGCAAGTACTTGTAGGTGTATTATTAGGAACAATCAGTCTGGAAGGAAAACGTATTCTCCTTCTCGCTGCCCCATGTTTCAGGCTCGGTTACATGTTTGGTTTTGTGGCGCTCTGATCGCAAAGCAATTCAATACTTTTCTCCTCTGAAGTTGCAGGAATAAAATTGTCATGTTATATAAGACAATAAGTTCTGACCTTGAACTCACCTATTCAAGCTGTGCTCCCAACAAGAAGGGAGAAGTATTTATCTGCCAGCCAATTACAAATGCCTTTCTCTGACCATTAAAAAGTGTTTGGCATTGGAGTTACAAGTCTGGCAAGACAACCATCCATTTACTGCTATAAAATGGGCACTTCATGCTGTATTTGCAGTAATCACGCTGAAGTACAGAAAGTCACAGGCTGAGTGAGAACAATTTGCCTGATAAGGCAGGGTTGTTTATATAGTTGTAAGAATTCTGTGTGAAACAACATGCATTACTTATTAATGCTATTCATTAACTCTTGTTCCTTTCCAGTGGGCACTATAGCAAGCACCATCAAAGCCAGTCTCAATCAAATTGACCTTTTCTCTCATAAAGACAAAGCACCCTTTAACTAGTGTTTGTTTCATTAAGCACTGGTAAAGTAGCTTTATTCTCCTATGGCAAGAAGTAAGGAAAAAAAAGTTATTCGAGTCCCTTCAAAGTGTGTTGTAAGTGAACTAGCATATGCTTTTCCTAGGACATGCACAAAGATCTGCACCAGCATTCCTCCACAATGTTCTGGTGAGGAAGCTATTTAGATGCTTTCACTGATTTTGTTATGTTTTAAGTTTCACACAAGGAATTTCACTTACCACACAGAGAAGCCAAAACACAACATATAGGATTTGTGTTTTGGAAAAAAGATCCTGTCCAAACTTTATGCACACAATAGCTTCAAGGAAAGCAATAACCCTGTGGGTAAATAAAAGATGGGGGAGGAAAACTGGTTACAAACAATAAGGATTTAACTCACATGGTCAAAACTCAGACCCTAGACTGTCAGCTCTAAACAAGACAAGCACTCCTCTGTAGTGAGCTCACACCTTCCCAACACCACCATTAACTAAAACTCTTTGGGAATTTTATTTTTCTTTCCATTTGTTTTTCTTTCTTTTATTGAAAAAAAAAAATAATGCAAGTTTTTATGCATAAACTGCATGCAAAAAGTGATCAACTGGCAGTTCACAATTCTGCAAGCCTCTCCTTGTCCAGGGAACAAGCAGGAGCACGTGCCAATTGCAGAGAATTTCTGTTTATACCTACCACTGTGCTTCAGTCCTCAGCAGGTACAAATTTCTTTTCCATGCTGAGCTAACAGACACCCTGTTGGGTTAACTAGGACTGTGCTTTGGGTATTTCTCTACTGGATGTAAATTTACTATAATTCTAAATAGACTATTTTACTTGCTTCAGGTGGATTTTAATGAGAAAAATAACAGGAAATAGCATTTCAAGTTCTCTGAGAATACATGCATTTGCTTTGCTTTATGTGTAAACTCAGGCCCACACCACAGTATCAGAAGATTTTGGAAGAAATGAGAGCAAAAATTGATGTTTACATCTTTTCCAGCTCAAAGCTATGGAGGCTTGTCCCGTGCACTGGTGTGGAACAAAAGGCTATGAATCCAAAGCTTCCATCATCTGCCATAGAAATACATTTAGTTTGTATAGATCCTGGACATAAAATTATTTATTTGTAACAAATACAAGCAGAGAAACACAACTGGTGAAGCAACAGTGTAGAAAACTGTCTCTTCTCAAGCTGAAGCAAATGACAAAGAAATACTTAGTTGATCGATAGCAACTTTGAGGCTGTATATGTGAGCACATGCATGGATACTCCTCCTCAAACATGTGCAGACAGACTTTACACCAGGTCTAGTGTTCTGCTCTCCCAAGCTCGACACTGCAAGACACATTCCCTACTAGCAGTCTCCACAACCAGGCAACTGCTAAAAACAGCTCTACTACCCGGCAGATGGCACCCAGACCCCTCTGTGAAAGAGAGGAAAAATGTGTACATGACTTAACCACTGGTATGGCAGAGATGGTCCTAGTGTAAGCAATGAATTACAGCTTTCTCTGTACCATCTGATGTGACTTACAGTATGGTAAGTGCAGACAAAACTTAAAATTGTGGAATTAGCACCTAATTGACCAAGACTGCAAACTAATGAGGTGCGTATTAGTTAGAACTTGAGAGCAGCATTACTGTTGGGTCACCAACTACTTTGCTTTCTTGGTTTTATGTTACTCTAACTGATCCAGATATAGATTAAAAAACAGTTAAACTGAATTAGAGCAGTGGGAACAGAAAGATCACTATCAGGAAACAAACATATAAGGGTATGATATACTCAGAGGTATAAACAAGACAATGGGCTACTTTCAACAAAGACTCGAAAAAACAACACAGCTGTTTGTGCTGCATTTGTACATTCTTCCTATTCTTGTAAAAAATACTTGGTTAAGTGCATTGTACAACAGAACAGCTATTACAGTTAAAGACATGATAAACAAAAGACAGAGGAATGCTAACAGTGAAAGATGTCTTAGTGAAGGGTGAGGAGAATACTCAATGCAACTAAAGACATTGCAAGTTTTTATTCAATCAAAATGGTCTTGTAACATCGTAACAGAGTCCTTTTTGAAAGGCTTCATCTTCATGAAAATGGTGCAGTTTCCAGCAGAGCTGTTGCACTGGCCTTGTTCATGCCTTACATCACTTACTGCCCATATTAAATTCAATTTGTGCCTTTAGATGTGTGTCTTATATCACCACAGATATGGATATTCTATATACTTACTATTATTGGTTCAGAAATTATATTCTCGATAGTTAAATTACTAGAAGAGCACTGCTTTTCCAACAAACAACAGAACTCCTAGTGTTGTTTTGGTTTTTCTATCAGATTACAGAAGGACGCAGTATCAACAAGAAAACTTACTCCATGAACACTTCCCACAACTAGATCATACTGTAGGAGAACACTATCTTGGCAGCTTTTCTTATGCAATCCTAGAGATATATTTAGGCATCTCTTTATTGACATATGTGACATCAATGCGTTCAGTCAGTGACAGCTCTGAACCAAGGATGATTGTTTCCTGTAATCCTTAATTTTTCAGAGCCTGAAGGTAAACATTCAGCATCATATTTCCCTTCAGTTTGCAGAAGAGTATGTACACGTGCTTTCGCCTTGATGAGTTCAGCCTGCTTTCTTCATAAAGCAGAACTGGAAAATTCTTCCCCAAAATAATAAAATTATTTAAAATGTGTCTTCTCTAAGACTCTAAAACTGCCACCTATAGTTGACAAAATTTCTTTTTTTCACAGAATCACAGAATCTTAAGGGTTGGAAGGGACCTTGAAAGATCATCTAGTCCAACCCCTCTGCCAGAGCAGGACCACCTAGAATAGATCACACAGGAGCTTGCTCATGTGGGATTTGAATGTCTCCAGAGAAGGAGACTCCACAACCCATATGGGCAGTCTGTTCCAGTCCATATAAACGTCTCAATTCCTGAAGACAGATTTCAGTAACACATCTGTATCCAAACACGTATCTCTAAAATATTCATATGGCTGATTTGTAACTACCAAGATGTTTATGCTTTAACAAAGCAAGGTTATTTGATTCTAATTGTAAATTAAGTAGTCATATTAACTGTGTGATTAATTAGTTATCTTCAGTATTAAGGCACCATCCGTACAAAACCCAGAAAGACAGGTTATTCTGCCATGACCGTTAAAAACCCTTTTTAAAGGACTGTGTATGTTACAACTCTCTTTAGGAATCATAACATGTTTCAAGAAGGGGGATCCTCCCTAAGTAAGGAGGCTTAGGCTTGCAAAAATATAAGACGACAGTGACAGATCAATGTAGGAAGGTGAAAGAGGTGAATGTTTAAGCTCCAGTCAAACCTAAGGAGACGTGTGTCACGTTCTCCAGGGTACATTTAAAACAAGAGTAGAAATCCCTTTGATTACATTGCAGCATGCTGTGCTCTCATCTCTATTAAGTGTTGAGAAAGGGGCATTCTTTACAGTGGTGTAGTGCAGCTGGAAATATGCCTTCCAGCCCAGCACTGTTCCTAAAACTCTAACATCCATAAAACTAACAGTAAAGGTGAGAAGTTTGTCACAGCTCTGCCTCTAAATTGTATCTCAGTATTTTAAGGCTCATTGAAATACTACTCCAATTTACTTTTTAAGATGTCATTTAAGATCTTCTATGTTTTTCTATTTGTAAGCTTCCAAGTCATAATTCAAAAGGGGCACTACAATGCTGCTTATTTACAAGAACATTTACAATGCTACTATAGCACATACTTCATGTTTCCAGAATGGGACATTTCAGTCAAGCCATCTAGAGAAAGAAGTTCTCAGCAGAAGCATCCAGCAAACTCTTAATTTAAAGGCCTCCTCCAAGAGACATGTTGAAAGAGACTGTAGCCAAGGTAACTATAGTTCAGAGTGTTATTCTTTTCCCTGTTTCAGACTAGAATAGTAATAGTTGAGAATCGTGGTTTGTTTTGCTGTTATCTGTTGTGACTCTGTTTACAGCAGCAATGCCCACTTTGGCAGCTAGATAAATATTGCTCCAATGATAGGCAAAAAGTAGAGTCAAAAGCTCCATCTTTTTCACCTGACTGAGAACACAGACAGCAAGGTAATGCAACTTTGGAGGAGCCCAGCTTTATCCAATAGTTTCTAGTTCTTTTTCCTGTTCTTACTCGTTCCATCACTTTCATCCAAATCCAGATTTTTCCTTTCCTCTGAACTTGCCAAAAAAGAAAAACTCTCCATACTGTTCTTTATAAACAAAAAATGACACAACAACTGGCTTCATGCAAAGCCTGTTCTCACGCTGGACTCACACTTAACACTTGTCCAAGTGCTTCAAGAATGCAGCAAGAACACTTACCCAAACACCCAGCACTGAGTTCCCACCCTCTTGCACTGTGTATCTGTGAGGTATGCATAGTATTGCCTGAGAAAGGAAACAAGAAAATTCTTCAGTGGAGCTGAAAGTCCCCAGAGTATTTACATTTAGAAAACAAGTTTATGTTACAAGTGTATCTATACCGAAAATGAAGTGCTGATGGCTAAAATCACATGCAATCATGCTCTATGTCTACCAGATGGCTTCAATTCTAGTAGGACAGATTATCACATAGATCAAATAGCTTGAATCAACACAGAAAACAATCCAGAGAGCAAGGACTGGGAAAGTACCCAAACTAGTAGGCTAACAAAGCTATATTTTTGTTTCCTGCCTCTCCACTGAATCTCCAATTCTTTTAGGTAAAGCACAAGAGCCTTTAAAGAATTAGAAAATCCCTCACTTTTTTCACAGTTTGTCTTTAAATTATTAACAATAGCATTTTCTTCAGATGTGGGTTTTAAACTTGGAAGAAACCAAGTTTATAGTTTCTGCTATTCCATACCACAGAATCATAGAATCATTTTGGTTGGAAAAGATTATTAAGATCATCAAGTCTGACCACTAATCTCACACTGCCAAGCCCATCACTAAACCATGTCCCTTAGCACCTAATCTAAGCATCTTTTAAATATCTTCAAGGATGGTGACTCTGCCACCTCCCTGGGCAGCCTGTGCCAGTGTTAAACAAATCTCTCAGTGAAAAAGTTCTTCCTAATATCAATCTAAATGTCCCCTGAGGCTACTTGAGACCATTCCCTCTTGTGCTATCATTAATTACTAGAGAGAAGAGACCAACCTCCACCTTACTATAACATCCTTTCAGATAGTTGTACACTGATCATGTCTCCCCTCAACCTCCTCTTCTCTAGGCCAAACATCCCAGCTCCCTCAGCTGCTCCTCATAAGACTTGTCCTCCAGACTCTTCATCAGCTTTGTTCCCCACCTCTGAACACGCTCCAGTACCTCAATGTCCTTCTTGTAGTGAGGTGCCCAGACGTGAACACAGTATTTGAGGTGTGGCCTCACCAGAGCCAAGTACAAGGGGACAGTCACTTCCCAGGTCACATTATTGTTGATACAAGCCAGGATGCCATTGGCCTTCTTGGCCATCTGGGCACACTGCTGGCTCATATTCAGCAGTCTGTTGATTAACACTGCCAGGTCTTTTCCCTTACCAGCCACTCTGCCCCAAGCCTGTAGTGTTGCCTGGGGTTGTTATGGCCCAAGTGCAGGCATTTGGCCTTGTTGAACCTCATACAATTGGCCTCGGCCCATCGCTCCATCCTGTCCAGGTCCCTCTGAAGAGCCTTCCTGCCCTCAAGCAGATGTACACATCTGCCCAACTTGGTGTTGTCACCAAATGCACTGAGAGTGCACTCGATCCCCTCATCCACATAATTGATAAAGGTATTAAACAGAACCACTCTCAATATTGAGCCCTAGGTGAGTGCTCTAACTACTGGCAGGTTTTCCTCTCAAAAACAGAGCATAATTTCTCACTATTTTATGAACAGTCTGGAGACCACTCTGCTCTGTTCTTTATGTCCTTTATGCTCCTAATTTAAGAGTCTACAGAAGAGAATTCCAAAGAAGTGGAACCACTTTCTTTTCTCAGTCTCTGTTTCCAGTTTCCACTGACAGAGAAGACAAGCGTTCTTAATCCAACAACACACGGACTTTTTGAGAATAAGGACTTTTACAGATTGGAAAATACATAAAAATACTTAAAAGCTCAGCTCTTCAGGAGCTTATAGGATGTTTAAGATGTGTTGGGGCCTGGGCTATAAAGAATGTTATGGAGTCAGTCAGAAACAAAGAAAGTCTGCAGTTTGTCTTTGAATTGCCTTCTACAGCAAAAAAGGACAGAAAGGAATGCCTATGTGATAGCAAGTTTGAGCAAGGGGAAAACCGAAACAGCAGATTGTAACAGAAACAAGGTCAAAGCAAGAAGACAGGACAGGACATTAAACTAAGCATTGTTAGAAGACTGAATAGAGCATTCAATTTAGCATTATATGATTGATTGTACTTGACTAATAAATTGTAACATATGTAACTAACAATAATATAAAGTTAACTAAATGTAAGGTAAGCATAACCATAGTGTGAGAGAAAACTAATTGAAGGCCGAACAGATGGAGTGATATTTTAGACACAATAAGGCTGATGTTTTAAGCACAATAAGGATGGTGATTTTACACAATGAGGTTGGTGTTTAAGTTGTTACAAAAATGAAACTTTGAGGCCTTATGCATAGCACGTGATGCTTAGTATTAACTTTTTGCCATGAACTGTAGCACGTACACAGTATTTGGAAAATTACCTTACAGTGGGTGCTGTTATGATTCCTATGAACAGAATTCTCCCCCAGCTTAAAGGGTGGCTTGCTTGGAACACGAAGATATGTTTCAAAAAGAATGTGTTCAACTCAGTCAGCTAGGAAAAAATAAACAGTTGGTAGTGTACAACTTATGTAACTCTTAATGCATCATTACAGAAAATTATCAGTATGGAAGATGAATATGGAAATTAAAACACAGAAGGAAAACTATTTATGCTGCACTACAGCCCTGCTGGTTAGATCCAGGATTTAAAGAATCTAAGACTCCCACTTCAGAACAAGCAAGGAATATACTAGTAAACAAAGACTTCTCCCCTAGACACCTTTGTAAAAGTATTTGCTCTCCTTGCAGAAACCCACAACAGACTAGATACTACTTTACACTTCAAATGTCTTGTAATAACTTTCATATCTTAAATCAGCTATGAATGAATTTGGTAGAGGAGTAGAAGAGACTATATTATTGTTTTTATTTTAAAAAGTATATGAAACACTTCTGATTCTCCTTTAAAAACTAAATTCAGTAAATACACTAAAAAAAACATAAAACACCAAAACAAAGACAAAGTTTTAGTGAAGCCTGCTAGGATTTGAGTAATGAAGTACCAATGCAGCTGGGACATACCCGAGAATCTTGCCGGCTCAAGGCCAGAATTCTGAGATTCAACAACAATTCAACAGGAAAGAAAAACAATTTTTTTTTATAAATCCCACCCGACAAAACCAAAACAACAGAAAACCTACTCTAAAACCCCACTATTTAGCAGTTTTAAAAACTGTCAATTTCCAAGAGCAATCTGATGGCCAGTACAGCAATCTGTAACATTTGGGTTTTTCCAAAGATTCTGTAATTTCACTCCTGAACTATCACATAACTCCTGCAAACAATGCCCTGACTAACTCTGTATTATCAATTCAGTTAATGGTGCACTTCAATCACAGACATACACTGCATTAGAATATCTTTCAGCCAAACACAGCCAATAAGTAACTGAGCTGATGGCAGCTCTGATTTCACGTAATTTATTTCTTACCTGCCAAATGATCATGAAAAGGTAGATTCCAGCCACTCTTTGAAATGAAGACTTGGGGTCAAACCAGCGAACATAGGTCCAGCTGGCTGGGGTAAACTGTAATACAGCCCTTTTGATTTTCCCTGTGGTTGTGTGAATGTCCCTAGAAAAAGAGAATGGCATATTGGTAAATACAACCAATATGCAAGAAGAAAAGAGAAAGTAATAGTTGCAATATTGAGATTTCAGAAAAAACACACATTTTCCCTTGATAGCAGCAACCTACATGGACACAATTGTGTGCCAGGCAAAGGTAAATTAAGAAATAAAATCTATTAAGCATTTTAGTCAGAATGCATTCTGGTATGAAAATCCACCCTCCTCTATCCTCATTAACTAAATATAAAACATATCTGTCATTCTCTCCATGAAGGAAAGAAACAAGTAGTGCAATTCTGCAACCTCCTTGGAAAATCTAGAGGCTATTTCTTCCAAGTCTACAGTGCTACTGCTGTTTTCTCAAAGACTCCCTGTTCTAGAGCTCACTAATATGAATCCTTCAACAATCTGTCAGATTCATTAACTGCAAAAGCAGCTGGCTCCAGAGATTTGAAAGTATTGCACTTCCAGCACACACAAAACACTGCTGCTCTGATATTAGAGGCACAGGAATCTTCTGGAAAGATGTAATACTACCATTAAAAGCTAGGTGGCTTTTAAATTCCCTTTGAAAAAGGGATGTGATTGAAGGTTCACCTATCAGATGTGTTACTGGTTCTTGTTTTTGATAACATCAATTCAGATGAGGAACAGCATCTAAAGGTCAGGGAATCTAAGAAAAAATCAGTTTCCTTCCTGAAGGAAAACTGGCAGGGCTAGAAACCCCTTTTCATCCTGGTATTTCCCTGGCCCTTCTGAACAAAAAAGAAGATAGATAGAGATTTGCTATTTCTGATACTTGTGTTCTTATAGGCTACTGAGATCTTATGTTAGGGGAAACATCATAATCTTTAAGATCCATGTTGATTCAATGAAAAAATAAAAGGAAAACAAAAGGGCAAAAGCAAAAGCTTCTCATTTTATGCAGCTCCTCTTCATGTTAAAGGTCAAAAAAATATATTCTACTCATGCATTTACAAGAACGTGAGGAAAAAACATTCCACAAAGACAGTAAAGACTAGCGCTGCCACAGATATTTTGATGTTTTAACTTTCTATTTTTAGAGAATTTACTAGAGACCATCAACTTTATAATGTTCATTATTCCTCCTGAACTGAAATGCAGGAAAAAATCTCAGAGCGGCCAACAACTTTGTAAGTAAAAAAGCAGAAGTTCGTGTAGGGTACAAATTTGGAAGTAAAGATTTGAGCTTCTTTTCCATCTCTCAAGGCAATATCCTTTAGCAATTCATTGTACTCTGTCTTCTTTCATCAGTTCCATTGGTAACACACAGGTAGCCATGCTTGCGACCAACTGGAAGGGAAGAAGGCAGGAGAGGGACAAAAAACTGTGGAAGAAACCTTACCAAGACAGGTAGGAACTGACATTTACTATGCCACAAGCTGTTGCACTTTTACTCAACAAGTGCTACGTAATTTTGCAATTACTCCATTTATTACAGAGGGTCAGCAATGGGGTACAATCAGCACGATTTCTTGTCTGCAATTACAGCTAGTGCTGACAGATTGTCAGGCTAATGCCTTGCCAAAGAATCTAGTTTAAAAATATTGTACAATGAGAAAAAACTATTACAATTTTTTTTGTTCACTGCCTTCTTCAAAGTTTAACTTGGACCAAATAAAGTGAAAATGCAAATATAGATTTACTACTGAAAATTATATATACAGTCATATTCACACATTTATGCTGTACAGTAGCATTACTGTGAGATGGATTTTTAACATTTTAAATATACAGCAATGTCAGCATGTGCAAACTGCATGCTCCTTATGTCCACACACAATTTACATAGGCAAAGAAGGTCTGTTTCCCAAGGAAATTAACTTAATATTATAATATCAAACAGTTTTTAATCAAGCTTTAATTTAGACCTACTTGAAGCTTGCCCAGTGATAGGTCCTCATCTCCAAGAAACGACAAACTACCATGCCCAACCAGATGCCACCCCCGTTACAAAGCAGGATGTCCAAAATGACTTGATCCCACCAGCATTCAGCAAAATTAGGCAGAAGGTGCATGAAGAAGAGCTACAGAATACAGCAAAAAGACTCTGGGTGAGGAACAGCAAAGAATTCATACAAATTCACTTTTCAAGTACACACTCAAAAAACATCCTTTCAGTACATGTCACATTTTAAGGACATGAGATTCAACCACTGAAATTTGATGGACATCCTTCCATTAACTGCAGAACGCCTTGGATGGAACATCACAAGACATCAGAAGTTTCCTTCTCATCTGTATGTAAGGATATCAAGCAGCTCTTGCCTTCTCAAAGATGATATACAAAACATTCATAGAAACACAAGAAATAACTACTGCATTTCTTGGATAAAAGGTGCTTTGTGCTTTAACAAAAATTAAGAGAATCTTTGCCATATTTTTGCTCAACAGTTTAAAGAAGTATGTTTTCTAAACCAGCAACAAAATGCAGTAAGCAGAATGGATGCATTTGTAACAACTCTCAGTACTAAAGCACATTGGAATTCAGGACTTGTTCTTTTTCAAAATTATTTCATTTACTGTTTTTAGGAAACATAGTGACTTTTAAAAAGATTAAGAGTTCACCAATATTTCAGGCACTACAAGCTTTGCTGCTACACTTGATATAGAATCTCTCAATAAGAGGATATTTCAACTTTCCTTTCCTGCTTGTTCTCTGACAAGCACTAAAGAGGGTACTTTTATGATGAAGATACTAGAAAACAGGCCAGAAACAAACCAACATCAGAATGCAAAGCTGGCCCCATCTGTATATATCAAAACATTTAGTTCCTTTAAGATTTAATCCCTTAAAGATATCCCCTGTAAAGCATACAAACTATTTACCTCTACAGCAACCTCCTCCTTTCTGAATACTCAGATAAGACCACTACAGGGCATCAGTAAGGCAATTAAATATATTTACACATACATTCAGTGACTTTACACTTTTGATAGGTGAAAAATAACTGGCCAGACTTAATGCAAGATATAACCATCATTTCCTGAGAGCTAGAAATGGATTCTGTGCCTCTTGATCTCCTTTGAGATAAAATAATTGTATTCTCTTACAAGAAAAGCCACAGCAATCCAAAAAATAGCCTGAAAAAGCTGTGGTCTAGAAATTGAGATAGTCATTTGTTAAGCAGTCCCTTTGGAATACTCAAGGAGATGTTTAAAAAAACGTATAGCAAACTGAAGATTGTTCTGTCATGGTTTAGCAAGGAGCTGGTTTTGCTTGGTAACAGCGGGAGGGGCTGCAGTGAAGACCGGGTAAAAAGTTCTTGGACTTTCCCCTGCCTCCTGGGTTCAGACCCACCTCCGGCCCGGCTGGGCCAATCTGGTGCCTCTGCCATCACTATTTAGGGACAGGAATTTGAAGTGCTTGGGAGAAGGTGTAGGAGTGGTACAAGATGGAGGCAACGGAGCAAACCTCACAGTCAGAGGAGGAGGAAGGAAGGAGGAGCATCAGACCAGAGACCCCACTGCAAGCCACAGTTAGAATGCAGGCTGTGCCCCTGCAACCCATAGAGGGCAATGGCAGGACTGAGAGCCACCTGCAGCTCCGGGTGAGTATACCCAGACTGTGTGAGGAGGCAGCCACGGCACAGGCTGTGTTGGAGAGCCTGCGCACCGCAGAGCAGCCCCACACAAGAGGCAGAGAGGAGCTGCAGCCTTTGGGATAAACGCCCATCAGAGCAGCCTGTGCAGGGCTGCCGGGTGTGTGAGGTCCCCTGCAGAGGTGCAGAGAGGACTGGTACGGAGGCCACCTGCACTGAGGAGACACAAATGGCGGAAGCTCTCAGGAATAGACTGACTGAAACCCTCATTCCCTGCCCCACTGAGCCGTTCGAGTGGGGGGAGGAGGTAAAAACACCATGATCAGGACTCTGAGCCGGGGAAGAGGGGATGGGTCGGGAGAAGGTGTTCTTAAAGGGTTGGTTGGACTCTTCATCATTGTATCACTCTGTGTTGTTTTACGTTGGTTGTGTTTTGGGGTTTTATGGTATGTTTTAGTTGATGTTGCATTAAATTACTTTCTGTTTTCTTCCCCAAGCCAAGTAGCCTGGTCTGTTTTGTCCTGGACCTTAAGTGGCAATTAAGCTCTCCCTGCCCTTTGGCAATCCTCAAGTCTTCTGTACTTGAGGCTAATCGTGGTCTTTTTATTTCTGATGGGCCTAAACCAGAACATATTCATACCTCCACACAAACAATACAATCTTGGTCAGTTAATGTACATGCATTGTGTCTCTGGAAGATTATTGGTATGATTTTGTTATAAAGTATCTCTGGTTAACAGATGCATAAATGTGAGAAAAGGAACAAGAAGGATGTTTCCTGTATACAGCAAGAATGAACACCGGTCCATTTCCAATAAACTGCAGTGACTGACACTGACAATGACAGTTCCTTTAAAAACTCTTGCAAAAGCATAGCAAAGCAACTTGTTCATCTTGGACAAGGCTACGGGAATTTCAACCTGTAGAAAAGAAAATTTGCATTTCTTGTCAGGACCCAAGCTATACAATGTTGCTCATCATCCTGCTACAGTTTCCCTTTCATGTTTTAAATTAATTTAACCTGAAAGGGGTCCTAGGCTACAAATCTCAGTCTTCAATAATCCAGCCAAAAGCACCAGAAATTACAGACAGTAAGGCAGCAAAAGACAGAGCACAGGTGTTAGCCAGATCATCTCTAAGGAGCTAGCTGTTGTCTCAGAATGAGACACCAAGGTTTGCCTGCATCCCAACTTTCCTCAGATAGCATACAATGTGAGCCAAGTGTCCCATTTCAGAACAGGGAGCCAGCTGAAATCCATTAATGCTAACAGGAGATGCACAGCTAAATCCCCATGTAGCTGCTCTGATAACTTCTGTAGGTTTCTAATGACTTTTTTGAATTATCTAATTCATTAAAAATCCATTTGAGTGGTGATAACCTCTCTATATGTTGAACCTTGCCCAATACATTGCCTGTTCCAATTATCTACCTTTCAACAGCAGGGAATACTAGATACCTCAAGCGGTGTCAAATGGAAGGTGATGGTTGTGAGATGATCAACTGAACGATAAGAGTGCGTGAGAAACAAACCCAAATTTAAACCTTCCAAAGGAGGAAGAAAAAAAGGGGTACAATAACCAGCAAAGTTGGTTTTTGTGGATGGCTACTTGTGAAAACCCCATTTTAAGCAGTTTCAAAATTGCTTAGAAAACTGTATTCTTTAGTGCCACAGAACAAAAACGTGTTTTGAAAAAGAAATACTGTTACCAGTATTGTTAAATCCAGCTGTTTAGTTTTAGACAACTAAATTCTTACCTTTATTTCTGAATTATAAGTGCCTTGTCAGATGAGCAAAGAATTCTCTAAATAGCAAGGCTCTACAGAAAACTACAATTTTAAAGACTTTAAATTCAGGTGTTCACATCTATACTTAGTATTTTAAGTGTGACAGGTGAGATTGCTGTCTCAAAAGCCCATACCATTTTCTCTGAATTGTCCAGTCAATGTAATGAAATTAAACTCATTTTTATGGGAAAACATCCCTGTATTTTACATGACACATTCTACTAATTGAGCTATAGGTAACATGTAAATGAAAATATTTAGAGTAGCAATTAATCAGCTTGAATTCTTAAAACAGATCTAACAAGGACCATCAGCCCAAGCAACAGTCAGCTGACTAAGTCAAGTCTCTCTATATCACCTTAGCCAAAGTAGAATTTGAAAGTGTCAACACTCAAATAACTTAAGCATGTGTTTGGGATAATTGTGCTAAAGCTGGATAACAAAAATAAGCCAGTGGTCCTCCAAATCATGGTGTCAGGAGGCTAGAGTGCACAGACACTTGTTTTATTAAATTGTACCCCAAAAACCCAGTTTATTCATGGTTGCTGATACAAAATGTGACTCCTACTAAACCTAGATCTAAGCTAGTTCACATGTGAACAACATACAGTAGTGCTGTATTTGGGATAAGGAGATCATGATGGCAGATCACAGACATTGCAAGGTGAAAAATGAGAACAACTGCTCTGAACCAGGAAATAACAGTCAACATCAAGTCGCATGAGTGTTTACTCTCATAACAACAGAAAAAAGTACGGATGGCACCAAGAGGCTGGCTTAGATTTCCCACCTATTAAAGTAGTAGTGAGTCACTTACCTAAACCTAGCTTGCTGTTGTCCACTAATGCAACTGCATCAATTGTTCAGTATCTGGTTTATATGGCTTAAAATGTAAATTTATACTGAAAACTAGTGAGTCATTCTAGTAACATTCACATTTCCCCCCCCCCCCCAAGAACAATTCAGGTCTCATACAGTTGCTTACAATTAAGATAAACAGGCGGCCTACCTCTGTGAGCTCCCAGGTGATGCTAATAGTCCAGCACAGACCGTAGCTGCGGATCAGCAAAGCCTTCATAGCCCAGCCCCAGAAATGCCCAAAAGCAAATATATCAAAGTGGCTGAGGATTCTCTCCCAGGTGATAACATGACAGTTCACAGCATACTCCTAACAACAACAACAAAAAAAACCTAAAAATCCACACCCAAAAAACCTCAATGGACAAGCAACTTTAGAAATACTAGAATGAACAAACTTCTTTCTATGCAGTGCAATAAGCCTGAAATTATAAAAAAATATTTAAATATGTATTTTTCTGCTTTCTTGTCCTTCTAAACTCTGCAGAAAAACTTTCAGCATTAAGATTCAGTATCATCACAGTACAGCTCTAATTTGAAGGGAGATGGAATAGACTTCGGTGCCTGAAGGAGTATTTATTTCTTACATGTCAGAGGAACAACCACAATAAAAATCAATAAAAATAAAACCAGCAAACAATACTCCAGAAAATAGTTATTTGCTTTACTTTGTGGTCTTTGAAATAACCACCTTTCCCCATTTTTATGCTGCCTAGTATTTAGATGTGGCTCATCAGTAGATAATCTTCACCAGTTTGTGATATTTTGTTACTCTCTTCCATGTCCATCAGTTTCTTTTTTTGTTTTATTTTTGTCACAAAAGCAAATTCCTACGACACATTAATATTGAGCAAGTTTGGTTGCAGCACTGAATCATAGAATGGTAAGGGTTGGAAGGGACCTTTAGAGATCATCTAGTCCAACCCTCCTGCAGAAGCAGGTCAACCTAGATCAGGTCACATAGGAACATGTCCAGGCAGGTCTTGAAGATCTCAAAGGAAGGAGACTCCACACCCTCCCTGGGCAGCCTGTGCCAGGGCTCCCTCACCTTAACAGTGAAATATTTTTTTCTTATATTTAAATGGAACTTTTTGTGTTCCAGCTTCATCCCATTACCTCTTGTCCTGTTATTAGATACAATAGAAAAAAAGAGATGCTCCAACCTCCTGACACCCACCCTTTAGATATTTATAAATGTTAAAAAGATCTCCCCTCAGTCTCCTCTTCTCCAGACTAAACAGCCCCAGTTCCCACAGCCTTTCCTCATATGAAAGATGTTCCAATCCCTTGATCATCTTGGTGTCCCTGCACTGGACTTTCTCCAGAAGTTCTCTCTCCCTCTTGAGCTGAGGAGTCCAGAACTAGATACAGGACTCCAGATGAGGCCTCACCAGGGCAGAGTAGAGAGGGAGAAGAACCTCCCTTGACCTGCTGGCTACACTCTTGATGCATCCCAGGATACCATTGGCCTTCTTGGCCATGAGGGCACATTGCTGGCTCATGTTTAGTTTATTATCTATCAGGACTCAAACTAAAATACATACAAGGAACTTAAAACTTTTCTCTCACAGATGAGTGACATATTCCTTAAGAATATTCATTAACATTGTAGTCCTCAATCATGAAGGAAATGCACTCTCCCATGTTGTACATTAAGTGCTAGAAATCACTGCCCAATTTAAAAAAATATGTATGCAATCAGGAGGCTGCATCTGTGGAGTTCTGTCTTGTCACTGAGCACAAACTGAACTATTCTCAATTGGAAACACACATTTAAAAAAAATCTCTGCTCTTCAACCCTCCTAAAATATACATTGCCACCTGCAGGTGATAGCACAGCACTGCTTGGTATTGCTGCATTAAGAAAGGATTCTCTCCCAGGTCTGAGCAATATTGTTAATTCTGCACAAAGGAATGATGATCAAGTTAAGACTGAAATGGCAGAGAAAGAGTTAAATCCTGATCTCCATAAAAAGGACGATGCAGAGTTTCACAGAATGCTTCTCCCATCTCTCACAAGGCAGTTAAGTCCCACCACAAAACTGCCTGCTGGCTGAAGAAAAGCAGGGTGCTGCCTCACACACGTCAGTGCTGCTGGTCACTCAGAGACAAGTGTCCCACGTGTCCTACAGAGGTCTAAGCTGCAGCTTTTAGTGTATGCCCCCAAAGAGATGTGGAACGGGCTCATTTGCTGTATTCCCAGCATGTCTGAGAGCACCCCAGCACAATGGTGGACAAATCTACACACACTAAAGCTTCCTTCTACATTTCTGCTTCTTTCTCCTTACATGCAGAGGAATATCCAGAGGAATATTCCAGGTCAGGAAGCTCTCATTTGAAGTCACTTTAGTACCTTGACCTACATGCACACAAAACCTTACAGCTGCTGTGTTACGTTTCCTAACAAAAGCATGAGAAATACTGACTGCACAATGGAAGGTGCAGGCTCCCAGCTACACCATGATATCTGAAATTCTGTGAGTTAACACAATGAGGTTACTCCCAAAATAAGCTTTTTTCAGGGCTGTTGTTTTTTTTGCTTTTAACTGGGGCTTTTCCCCCCCTCTATATCACCTTTCTAGCTGCAGCTCTGTCAGTCACACAATGAAATGTGTTGAATTTTCTTTTATAGTCAAGCAACTTTGCCAGCCCTTTGCAAAAGACCAAGCTACTGTCTTCATTAGAGTTGCACTTTAAAAGTTTACTCTAAGTGATAGCACCAAGACTGCAAAGTAATACAGAGTAAGTTTCCACTGACTGCTATAGTCAAGGGATCTACTGTGTTGTGGTTCTGTGCCAGTAGTAATACTAGTCCTCCCCTGACTCAAAATCTATTTATTTCTAACTAAATGACAGGAGAGGCAGGTGAATTTGATTTACTAACAGACTGCTCAGCTCAGCTCTCTTTTGTTGCTCAGCAACATCACTAGCCCCCACATTCATGCACCATTTAGCAATGTGTCCTTCCACCACCCTAACAGTAGGCTGCCCACGCCTCGCCACTACCACACGTCTCCTGCAGAACAGAAAGCCACAGCCCTGCTGTGCTGGTTTTGGCTGGGATAAAGTTAATTTTCTCCTTAATAGCTGATATAAGGCTATGGTTTGGACTTGTGCTGGAAACAGTGTAACTAAAACATCCCTGTGTTATCTACAGGGAAGCAGTGTTTACACAGAGTCAAGGCCTTTTCTGCTGCTCACCCCACCAAGTGAGCTAGGGGTGCACAAGCAGTTGCAAGGGGACAAGGCTGGGACAGCTGACCTCAATTGACCCATACCATATGATGTCACACTCCGTACATAAAGCTTGGGGAAGGAGGAAGAAGTGGGAAAGGACATTCAGAGTTATGGCATTTGTCTTCCCAAGTCACTGTTACACATGATGGAGCCCTGCTGTCCTGGTGACGACTGAACCACCTGCCTGACCATGGGAAGGGGTGAATGAATTCCTTGGTTTGCTCTGTGAGCATAGTTTTGCTTCAGCTGTTAACCTGTCTTTATCTCAACTCACGAGTTTCCTCACTTTTACCCTCTGGATTCTCTTCCCTGGGTCTTGCTGGGCACGGGAAGGGAAGGAGCAAGCAGCTGTGTGGTGCTTATCTGACAGCTGGGGTTAAACCAAGATGCCTGCTCTGGATGTTGGGATTGCACAGCACATACTGCTTGTCAGTTGAGGTGCAATATCTGAAGCACGTAGGGTTTTTTCAGGTAAGCAGTATGTATGCAGGCCTTGCTATTGAACAACTAATGTAAGCTTATTGCACTTGTAAAGACTTCCACTCCCCTTTACATGTCACAGGGTGGGAGTTTGCAGCCACTGCTGTTCCTACAGACAGAACACTACTATTTGTCAAAAACAATCAGTCTATTTCCTTACTTGAGGCATGAGTCTAATAACAAACAGCACCTACTATACAATAGGTGACCATGGCATGCAGATGTACAACCCCAAAGGCAAGGAAGCATGCTCCTCAGGTGGTAGGCAGTAAGTTGATATGACAGCAAAGAGAACAAGACTGGTAACTCTGGCCTCTCCACCCAGTAATCATTTTCTGCTTGGTGCTCAACTGCTCACACTCTCTTTGCCTGCCTCATACCTCACATGCTTCTCCCAGGCTTCCTTATACTGCCTCAACTATCTTGGCTTGCATCCTTACCTGTATTGAAAACTCTTTGCAAGCTGCTCAACAGGCTGAAGAGCAAGCCTGGCTTTCCATGCCACTGCAGATCATGGTCTGTAGAAGTCATTTCCCCAGTGGTAACAGTACCAGTACTTAGCTGTGTGACTGGAGGGCAGCAGAGCCCCGCAGTTGCTGTACCTGGTTTTCCACAGACTCAGTAGCATGCCAGTCATGCACTAAGCTCAGAACAGTAAGACAAGACCGAAGTTCTTCAACTGTAGCATTGCAGTAATCAAAAAACACTGATCTGGGGACACACCCCATTCATTTAGATACCTTGCTAAGCTTATTTTCAGTATCCCGGCTCATATCTATTACTCAAAGGAATTCAAAGCCACCTCACTGCTAATACCTCACATTCCTGTCTGCACATCCATATGAACATCTGCATTAGAAAGAATACAAAAAAAAAAAGTGTTTTTTCAACAACAATTGATTTCAATGTAAAGAAATAACAGTTGGCAAAAGTCTCCTTGACTCTGTCAAGTACAGGAACAAACTTGCACTCCTTATACCAGCAAATTCAGATGTATCCCTTCTTATCTGTGTAAAACGTATTTAAAGTAGCCAAAAGGTTCAAAAAAGTGCCATGGATACATACCATAATATCTGCTTCCCTTGTGGCATATCGAAGATTAGGATCCAGCCAGTACATCACTGCTTTTACCTGCTCAAAGTTAAGGAAGAGCACGAACACCAGGAACAGAAAATAGAGCACACTGAGACCTGCAAAGAGATTCAGATTTAGAATCACATTCACTCACAAAACTCCTTGGGACAGAAGAGTCCAAAAAGTTGCTCTACGCATGCCCAGTTTGGATGAATGAGTTTTCTACCTACAGTGGCCAAACAAAAAGAAAGCTTAAGAGTCACAAGCCAAATAGCAGTCTCTGAGCACTCTGCCCTTAATATCACCTCCTGTTTCTAGTAATACATGCTTGATCGCATGAAACCCATCAAAACAAAAATCACGTGATGCTTGGACACATTAGGACCTCAGTATTGGATTAGTTCTATCCCTTTGCTTTAAGTAATCGTGGTCTCACTAACACAGGTCCCTGTGACTATATGCAGATTTCAACATAGAAATCAATTTAAGAATACTACCTGGCAATTCTGAGCTATGCTGGCAACTAAGAGTAGCTATAAATATAAACTAATACATGTTTGAATTACTTGTGTGAGATGCAAAATTTGCTGTTTAAAGCTTTTAAAAGACAAAGATGATTACAATTTGTTTTCACACCACTATAAATTATGAAACACTACTGCTTCTCTCTCTCCTCCCAATATCTGAATATAGATTTTTCTTTAAAAAAAAAAACACAAAACTTGTAAGAAGGTAAGAGTCCTAAGGGCAGATCTGTGGGCAGATGAAGCTGCAAGCATATCTTTAGGTTATTCACAAGTTCACAGATACCCAAGACCACATTTGGAGGAGGCATATGAACATGAATGCTATCTCCATAGTCTAGCATTCAAGCTTACCTGTATCCTGCAGCAATATTATGGAAGGCAGAAAGATTAATGTGAATAAACTTAGTAACTGCCATCCAAAATAAACTACAGCAATTCTAAAAAGATATTTAAAACTATAACCAAAACTTACCTGTTATTAATCCCCAGTGTATGCTAGAAAACAACTTCCGTTCAAGTACACACACATAAATAGAAAGTATATTCACTGTTCTCCACAGTACATCCTAAACACAATCTGGTAAACTGATGTCAAGCTACTGCAAGCAGCACAGCTTTGTGGAGGATTCACTACTCCTGCCTTTCATCTACTGAACAGGTCTGTGACCTCAAGTATGGCTAAGTAAGCCACGTCAGAAGAAACAGAATTACACAGGAGAAAATGTTGCTCTTCATTTTGTGTGCAGCCTTTTCCCAAAAGTACGGGGAGTCAAGCTCTGACAGAATCAACATTGAGAATGACCTCTTAACAGTTGCAGAAATCTGAAATGAGCACCAGGCCCCATGTTTTCCAAACTTCACAAGGAGCAAGATTCTTTAATGAGTACTATCTAATCAGCAGTATCCTCTCAATGTCAAGAGATGAGTAATCAGCTACTTTGGGAGGCTACTTATTTTTAGCTGTATAAGATAGTAGGAGAGAGAAACATACGGTCCCCTTTAAAAAGGAACACATGAGCTTTTAAACCAAATGGGCCTAAATCTCTGCATATCTGCTTAAAGTCTAAGATATTTCCTCAATTATTTAAAAATAAAATTCCTTGATTTTAACATGTAATTCAGATGTTTAAGGAGAAGCATTTCATTCAATAAGTTCTGTAGTTAATACAATTGTTTTCCAAATTATGAATGTAACCCATTTACAGGTATTTTTTCTGAAATGTTAAGTTACTAATATTAACAATATTAATATTATTACTAGTAATGAAATAAATATGTATATAAGATATAAAACCATACAACTTTAAAAGACAGCAAGTAATAGTGTATTTTGCTATTACTAGTGCCCTACTAAACTGGATTTACTTAGAAGTCAGATAATATATGTAGTAGGTATGAAAAACTCAAATCTTTAAGGGTGAGAAAAGGTGGCAGTAGGAAGGGCATGAGGGAAGAAGATTAGGAAGCACAAACACAAAAATAGTATTAAAACAGAGTAGTAGTATCAGAATTAATTATTCTTTTCTAGTGATCTAATTTACATGATCCTGAAACAGAATGAATATTGTGACATTCCCAAACAAATTTGAGAATGGATTATAAGCAACTGCTCAGAAGTGGGAGGGATGTCACATTTGCAGATGTTTGATGCACAATTACATTTTATGACAATTCCATTCATTTGAAAGGTAAAATGGCCAGTTCTGCAGAAGCCCTCAAAAAGTCAGAAATACAATTTAAACTTACCAAAAACCATTCTCCATATTGCAGGGTGGGGACGTGTAAAAGGTCCTGTGGACAGTAAATAAAAAGCCTATTATTACACGACAGATCAATAAGACACATAATCTATTTGAGCCTCTCTCCTACAAGGATTTGGCACGAGCATAGATCAGTTTTCCATCAAACTATATAATACACCTGAATGCTGGGGCTCTGTGTTTAAGGAAAAAAAATGTAACATATTTTAGAGATGAAAATGAGACTGCCAGTCAGTAGTGTAGAGCCAAAGTTTTCAACTATTTTAATGGAGTTGTTTCCAGAACAGTAATACACTGTTTGACCAGCAGACACTGTATTTCAGGTGTCACCTGAGCATCTCTTCATCTGGTTTCTAAACTACAGCTCATACATGGCTTGCCCCCAACAAAGTGATCAATCACGAATTCTGTGTAGCAAAGAAACACGGTGCTTAGCCTTCAGATGATCATGAAATGCTATCAAACAGGCCTCTCAAAACTTCCAAACTGAATATTGTGCATCTGATGAGAAGTACATTACCTAGACACTTTACTAGTATCAATGTTATTTACTTTAGAGTCAGTGATTAAACTGACTTTATTAGATTTAAAACTTCTCAGGTAAGGTGAAAAGTAAAGAAGATCAGTCTAGTGAAACTGGAAAAATCTCTAAACATGAATCATACATTTAGGTAGCAAAAAGTGGCTGAACAAATATTTTCAGGATGCACTGCAGACCGCTCTTTCATCACTGTAAGCATAAAGTTCATTTTTCTCCAGCACTCAGATTTTCAAGAAGTACTTTGTGAAAAGCATGGATTGATGATTCCTAAAATATGAGAAAAGCACATCCAGACTCCAAAGTACAAAGCTGTCCTGTGTAAAATAACTCTTTTTTTTCCCTGAACACTGCTAATCCTGAGACAGTTTAGACTTGACCCAAGAATTTTTCTCTTGCTGATAGCAATAAGCAAAAGCTAAAAATAAATAATAAACAAATGTCTAGAACTAGAACAACAAAAAAACCCATCCCATACCACCAGAACAGGAAGATAGTATTTCCTCTACAGAATTAAGTGTCACACAGGAGTTTTTACCTTTCTGCACTTTCTGTTCCTCACACAATCACCAAAACTTCTGCCTAATTTAACCTTCTACTATGGTTTTACATTGTAATATGACTTAGACATTTCAGCTATCAATAGCTTCTGGTAAGGTGATTATATAAAGTGTTACATCTCTGAGAATTTGAAGCATGACACTTCTGTTAAAGCACACTGAGGTAGACTCCTTTTAAACATCATTTAAGGATCTGGAGGCATCAGTATGTAGCAATCTGGGCCACAACTGTGCACTTGCAACTAGAGACACTGATTTTGGAGAATCTAACTTCCTTGTTAGACACAGACAAGCTATAAATAACCGTTATCTCTGTATGATTGCAATCCATTTTTAGACTGTTCCTGAATATAAAGGAATTCAAAAGGGTCAAAAAAACCCCACTCCACATTAAAAAAAAATAGGTACTTTAATAAAAGCAAAAATAAATATAGTGGCAATTAAGATAAATTTGGATGTACAAATAGTAAAGTATAAACAGAATAAACCTTACTCACCATTAGGAAAAGCTAGAACACTGATGATTAGAAAGAAGAAAATCACAGAGAGGATACCCCTCCAAATATTATCCTCTGGGACAGAATCATCCCTGAAGAGACAGACAACAACAATCAAAGTGTTAAAGTACATTATAAGGAAGAAGTTGAAAAGTTCTGAAGATACCATATTATTTAAATAAAGACTACATCGAAATTAAGAATAAGAAATAAGCATGCTGGTTATATAACAAGTCAAGATATTAATTGCACTGAATGATTCTCACTCTGCCCTTCTGGGGCATCCCTGGGGTATCCCTTTCTCAGAACGACTAAAACATGAGAGTCATAAGCATTGTTAGAAGTCAATGCAGAAGCAATGACTAAGTTTGACATAGGACGAAAAAAATCTTCATGTTCATAGAAACATCATCAAAAGTACTTTTCACAGCAAACAGAAACCTAGAACAAAAACTCTGTAAGCCTGGATGCAATTCCTAGGTTTCCCTCAGCCGTACTGGTGCTGCTCACAACCCCCTTCACTTCCCTTGGCATGATCCCAATGCCAAATGCCTGAGTTGAGTGCAAAGAGAGAGAGGAAATAAGGATTAAACAGTTTGAAATCCACATATAACAGAGAGACAGCAACATTTAAAAGAAACAGCGAAAAATACCAACTTGCTTTTAGATCCATTAAGTCTAAGCTCTGAATAAATAGAAGGTATTATTTGGGCTACTGTCATATGTCCAGAAAAGACATCCAAGGATTCAGTTTGGAAAGCCAAAGCAAACTTGATTAAGCTGCTTTTTTTTTAAGCAGGTAGACTAGACTGTACAGCAGCAAGCTTGACAAAAAACAAGTCCACTCAAGTCTTCTAATCAGCAGTCAGCTTCTAGAATACTTCAGTAATACAAATAGAAACAAACTTCAGATTATCACAGTATGCATAGCTAACAATTCATAATGTAACACCCACTACAATTCAAATTAAAGTTTTACTATCTCGCTATCTTTCATGTGCTTAAGATCGGTTCATCTATTTAAATATATCTTTTATTTTATTTTCAACCTGATACCAAAAAATTCCCAGCAAACCTTAGAGGGATAAAGTTATTCCTGGCAGAAAATCTGTCACATTTATGGATGGTTCAGTAAGGAATCTGTGACAGCATAAATGCACTTCATGTTACATATTTGCTGCAGCTATAAAATATTCCTAACTTGACCAAATTATTTCCCTTTCCCCTCAAAACTGAACTTTAACAGCTCCACAGCAGACTTTCATCACTGAGGCATTTTAAGCACCGTGTGCGTTTAACTGTATGGCAGGAAAACGTACATTAAACATGAATGGTTTCTCTGCAGCCCTCAGGGATTCCTCAGAGCTTTTTTTTCACATCAGCTCAGCCCAGATTTACCAGTCATTTGCCAGCAGCCACGCTGCACAGGCTGACACTTTAAACCAGCTATGAATCCCAAGTTCCACACCTTAACTCTGCCTCCCCTGGCAATTTCAAGAGCCTTCTGCCACTCATCACACTTCCCAGCCAGAGCCTCGGGTTCTGCTGGCCCAGGCAGCAAACCCATGTTTCTGTTTAACCATAGGCAAAGAATCAGTTACTGGAGCCATACCACTGTACAGTTCAGCATGGCCTAGAAAGAAGTGAAATATGCTGATCACCTCACTTCATTGTCACATTAGCTAGGCTGAAGGTGTGACACCTCACCTATCCTCACCATTGCATATTAGGATATCAATTGCTACTCAGCTTCTGGAAAGCTGTCCTAGTCACACTGGTGTCACTTCCCCCAAAAGTCAACAAAAATGCTGTATGCAGCATCAAACTGCTTTTCATTCCAAGTGAGTAGTAGAAGCACTTCATTTTGGCTTGCAGACACCCTTCAACATGGTTAAACCTCTAATCTTCTTGCTAGGGGCAGGTAAAAGCAGATGAGAGCAACACTCATTACTGTGCGCTAGTGAGAGTAAGAATTACAGTGTTTGCCTGGAAGAACTATTTTGGGGAACGCCACAACAAACAGGGAAGCAAAATAACTGTTGGATGAAAGACATGATCACAACAAGCTTCAATCAGGAAAATATGCTAAATCATCTCTTCACTTAGCCTTAGGAACTTTGATGCTGACTTTGAAATAAAAGCATTCATGCAGCAAAAACAAGATTTCTAATGCTTGTGTGGGAGGACAGATGATAATTCTCTCAATTTAAACCCATTTTACTAGTGTATTTTTCAGTTTTGTGGCTTCTTTGAGGAATTAAAAAAAACCCCCAAAACACAAAACAACCCAAAGCACATAATACCTGCATAGCCTTTTCTCTCTCTTGCTCTTCTCCAGAGCACGTTACAATGGTAAACTACAAAAATATAAACTAGTAAGTTATTACATCATAAAGAAATGATACTCATTTGAGGGAAAAAAAAATATCTAGGACACAATTTAGAGTGTGGGGGGGAAAAAAAACCCCACAACTTCAATAAACTCCCCAAACTTAAATGCACAATAATCCAGTTTAATCAACTTCATTAATCAAGGGATGTGAAAGACAATAGCCCTATATCCCCGTAGTTGTTATTCCTGCTTCAATAAACCCCTGCAAAGCTAACATTTGTCACCTTCCTCAGCCCTGTTGCTGTGCTCCACAAAACATCCCCTCTATCACCCACCTGCTCTACAGACATTGCTCTTTCCAGGGAGGAAGAGGACAGGAAAAGCTAGAGTCACTCCATGCCTCTGCTCCCAGGCACAGCCTGGAAGCAGAGGAGCCTGTATCTCGCTCATTCAGCAGGAAATAACCAAGGCATCTGCAGCCATTGTCAGAAGCACTTGAAGGATGTGCTTTAAAAACCAGAAAAGCCTCAACTTCACACTTAAACATAGAAAAATCAAACACACATTTCTTTTTTTTGGATTATTATTGTTACTACTTGCCGATTACTGCTACCTGAAATTCATCTTCACCCTTCACCGACCAGCTTCAACTGTCAGCTGAAAGACAGTTTCAGTTGCTCTCAGTGATCCCAAAGCAGAACCCACATACTGGCTTGGTACACCCAGGAGAAAAGCATTTTCTAAGCTTGTCTGAGCCCTCACATATTTCTGACATAAAACAGTCAGAGGAGAAACTAGAAAGACTTTAGGGGAAGCAGAATTTCCTCTGCCTATGCTGAAGTTCCTGAAAAAATAAAATTTACTTAACAACAACAGTAGGGGATTTTCTGCAATACATTCATACTTGATAAACTGAGGAGAATTGCTACAGAACAACTGACAGCAGAGAAGACACAAAGAATCACTTGTCCCACCTTACTGGAAAGTCTTTAGTGTCTTGTGCCAAGGAGGCAGAAACACACACACAGTCATCACTGCAATCAGCTGACGGGAATAGAAAGACCAGACCTGGAAGCATATGCTTATTATAAGCACGTGGGGAACTATTTCCACACCCCCAGTTTCACAGAGGACCTATAGTTTGGGTCACGTCTCATTTGAGGCAGCACTCAGGTATCAGCCAGGAGGTCTAGGAATAGTTAGAAATAGCAGAAAGAACAAGGGAATGAAAAAAAAAATAAAATCAGAGTAGCTTCCACAACCTGAGAAAAGGAGAAACAGAGAGAAGTCAACAGGCATTTAAACACATGAAGGGAGGCAGAGTAGAGATAGACAGGGGAAGAAAATTAAACTGGAGGAATTAAAAAGCTAGCAATCCTTTTTGAAAAATGCAAACAAACATTCCAGAAGTGAAATAATATTCTTTGGGCCTAGAATGCACCACAGGTCTGAAACTGCTGCTTAGTCCATCTTCCACTGAAAGAATTAAAGGCAAAATTCCTTTACTTCTCCGAAGGTGAGAGAACAATTCCATTAATCTTTCAGAATTATATCTGGATGAGACTCTCCTAGTAACTCACAAGTTTGACCTATATTAGCTGTATAGTGAGAAAAGTGATTGGGCAAGGGGAGACAGGACAAAGGGAGAATTTATATCAAGTCTCAAATGCTGTACCTAAGCACAGAAATATGTCTCTTAAGGAGGGATCCTTTGGACATTCTACTTTAGCTTAGGTAACAAGATCTCAGTGTGTTCATCAAAATATCCTCCTTGGGGCCATACACAAGTTAAAACAAGTAAAGGTCCACCTCAGACCAGCTACACTACTTTATGTTTACTTATCCTCCTTTCTCAATTTAAAACAGGCTTGACAATTATTTTCACAGCTGATAAAAACTACAGTTATAGATTCTTAGAGTAAGAAGATTATACACATGCCTAAGGACAAGTAATGATGCTTTTCTGTCAATGCCAAGTTTAATCAACAAGGCTGTTGAAATCTCCGATTGTGTATGGACAACACCACAAAAGTGTAAATGAGCTCAAAACACGATGCACAACTCCTCAGCCAAAATCTCTAAGGAATCACTGTCCAGAGGCTGCACGATTTAGCCTAAAGGAGAATTATGTTATCACCTTCACAGCCTTATTCAGTAGGAGGCAATAAAAAGTACGTGCAATTTAGAAAAATACCATTCAGATTGCACAGCTATACCCTTTGTTTACAAATAAGGCTCCTGAAAACGACTGTGCCCATTCCCAGCTTTATTTCCATGAATTACTGCAGTGGCTAAGTCCACAGAGATGTTCCTGCGCTGCGGAAACGATGTGGCTAGCATATCAGCACCGGGGCCTAAGCCAACGTGCAACTGGCCACACACAAAGTGTGTTGGGCAAAAAGGATTATACAAAACGGTCACTCCCGTCCACAGAACACTTGGTAAATTACCGACTGAGGGGATATCCTCGCTTAGCTTCTTGACAGTCTAGTAAAAGCCATTTTTGGCAACTGCTTGAAACACACGTTGTGGTCAAGCGTTAAAATGATCAACAAGTTCCCTGGGAAGGCAGCTGCGGAGAATATCGGCTCTACGAAGGCAAAGGGCCCACTGAGCAGGATACTGAGCAGGATGCTGTCCAGGCTGCTGCAGCACCCCTGCCTGCAGAGCACGCAGCGAGTCACAACCCGACACCTTTTAACCCACCTCCAGCAGAAACCTCCGCCCGCCAGAGTCATGCTGCCCGCCCTCGCCCTCAGGAGACAGGCGCCGGCCCCCGCCCCGGGAACCCACTTCGCCCTGGCACCGCGTACGCGAGGCCGCGGCAGCGCCGGCACCCCCGGGGCGGAGTAACCCCGCGGTGGCGCCGGAGGCCGCGCACCTGGTAAAGGCGAAGGCCATAAGGCTGAGGATGGTGAAGCTGAGAAGGGTGATGGTGTGCGGCCGGTAGAAAAACTCCAGCGTGATATCCTCCACCTGCTGCTCGTTGATCATGCGGAAGTGCAGACGGTAGTTCACGTCGTCCTTGCTCAGGGTCCGGCTCCCCACGCACGACGCCATCTCGCCCCTTCCCCTAGCCTCAGGGCAGCTCTGCTTCTCCGGAACAGGACGGGACGGCGCGGGGCGGCGCAGCGGGAACCTGCACGGCGCGAACCGGGCGGGCCGCCCGCGCCGCCTCCCGCTGAGGCGCCGCCGCCGAGGAGAGAAACGCCGCGCCCGCCTCGCCGAGGGGCGGAGCTCGCCCTGCCGCTCCCGCGGCGCCCTGCGCCCACGCGGTGAGGGAAGAAGGAACGACAGGGGGATGGGACCATACCGCCCCCTTTGAGCAAGCGCTGGGAAGGAACCGTATCTGCCTTTTCCTCCCCCTCTCGTTGCTTCAGAATGGTTTCGCCTGCGCTGTGGCTGGGGAGGGGCACGCACGTGGGCTAGGCCGCGCGCGGGAGGAGCGCGTGGGGCAGGTGAGGTAGTGGCCGTCCCAAGCGCCGGCTGTGCTGCGCGCCCGCGCCGGGCGGCTGCTCACCCGCTCAGCCTCCTCAAGCCGGGCTTGCTGCGTGCGTGCGGAGCGGAGCACAGCACAACAGCACGCCCTGACGCAGGCTGCATGCCGAGGCTGCCGGCCTGGGAAGGCCCGTAAGGGGCGGCGAGGGCGGCTCGGCTCGGCCCGGCCCGGCCCAGCCCGGTTTCCTCCTGCCCCGTGGCGGCTCAGTGCGGAAGGCCCTGTTCTTGGGGAGGATTTCGGTCCCAGTGGTATCTTAGGGTATAAACTTATTTTTTTTTTAATGCCAAAAATGAAGTTAAACGGTATCACGGGCGGGGCTTCACTCCTGCTCCTAAGGGACCGGCTGTCATAGGGTCGAGCTGTGGCTTTCTGAGCCGGCTCCCCTCGGTTGTCTTCCCCCGTTTGACCCGCGTTTACAGCTTTAAAGCAGCTCCTTGGTGCTTTGTAGTCAGCAATTTAAGCTGTAACGCTCGGGGAACCAGCGCCCGCGCTACCGGCCCTGTGGGCGAGGTGCGGCAGCGCCTGTACTGCAGCTGGGGCCTTTCCCTCCCAGCAGATGAGCTGGTGCGCTGAGATAGAAGATGGCTTTGTGGGCTCGACAAGTCTCCCGCTGGCGTTGCCTGCTGCAAACGGCGTCTGCTGCAGCATTTCCCCGGAGGCTGCGTGGCCACAGTAGC
Source organism: Colius striatus (assembly GCF_028858725.1). Lineage (NCBI taxonomy): Eukaryota > Metazoa > Chordata > Aves > Coliiformes > Coliidae > Colius > Colius striatus. Next base: position 73,754,406 of record NC_084762.1, on the reverse strand, counting down.
AGCGCGCAGGCACGTCATGTGCTAGCCCCTCTGGCTCTGCTGCCCTCTAGGAATGACGTTCTCCCGTGGAGATTGCAGGCATACAGATGTGTTTCGGTAGGAAGCTGTTCTCCATCTAACAGTGCCAAGGATGGATCCTTTTCGTCTCCAGAAAGTAACTTGCCTTCACCGGTAAAACAGGAACAAGGAAAAGCAGAAACGTTACCTAATATAGATGCAAAAACACTATATGAAGGTAAGAGGCCTCAGGAATTTCTGCCAAATCTCCAACATACCTTACACTTGATTCTCTTTTTTTTTTTTTTTGGCCTGTTTATCTAAACCATTTATCTGAAATTCCTGACTTTCACTTGGTTTTAGTCCCATAGCTAACACAGAATTCCTGTGGTCACTCTTAACATACAGAGGATACCTTTAAGCTGAGATGAAAATGTTTTTGGGTAGAAATGTCGGCCTGGAGCTGCTGTTTAAAGGGCATTTCTTTTCGCAGTAGTATCTGCAGCAGCTAAGTGTTTGCCTTTCACTCATAGTTGTGCTGGTGTAAAATGAGGGATGTTGCTGGATTGGAGGTTTTAAGCAAGGTGGGAGGAAGCAGCCCCTGAAGCACCTTGCACAGCACACCCCTTTGAATGATTAAGGATGAACAACAGGAGGCAGCAGAGTGTGAAGCCTGCTTAAGGACTGCCCTGATGAGAAAAGCTTCCACAACTGTCTCCTGAGGAAAGGAGATAGATACAAGGTCACTTTGGCGTTGTTGTTCTAAGGAAATTGCCTCACTTTTCTCTACATTTATATCGAAGTGAGGATGCAAAAAGTATCACCCTCTGAAAATAATTCTAGTTTGTTGAGGAAACTTGCTCTGGATTACCAAGAAGTCTTGGATGTTCAGATTCTGCTTTGAGCCCAGCCAATTTGGATCCTACAGAGCTTATTTTTGGGGTGGCTCAGAGCTGCAACTGAGATATGTGTGTTTGTGCAGCTGGTTCTGGAAACAGTGTTGCACCAGAGCTGACAAGTCATGCAGTTTGTATGTGTCTGCACCTGTGGTACAATTTATCTACATGCCAGATTTTTATTTGCCAGCAGACTGACAGTTGTGTATATGTGTGTTGTGGAACAATTTTGCCCAGTTGGCAGTGTATATAATGTAATAAATATAATTGCCAACTCTTTTTTGGTTACTTGTGGTATGTTTTGATAGGAGGTCTAAAAGTTGCAAAAAAAAAAAAGGCATCTGTGGTTCTGGAATGGACCTTGATGTTTAATGGTTTGGTCTTGGAATATTAGGGTCATCCTACTTATTTTGGAACTTGTCTTGATAGTTCTGGTGTGACTTTGATTTTTTTTTTTTTTCAATGGAAGAGGGTTACTCTAATCTCTAGGAAGTTGTGTAAAGGTACAAGGCACAGAAAATCCTCATCCTGAAGAGTTTATAATTGGTGGTGTTGACCAGTAGTCAGTTTGATTGAGGTAGATACTGCCATCCAGCCTGCAAGCAGTAATGTTGACCTAGCTTCTGTGAGCTTGTGTCAATGGAAAAATAGATCATTTTAGAGAAACATTTCTTTTAAAAAAGACGCTGGTCTCTGACTTGGAACACTTAAAGGGAAACAGGGACAATGATATTCACTTGGAAACTTTAATGGGTAGGAAATGGAGCTTGATTTCTTGAGCTGTTAGAGGTGGTGGCAGTCAGCAGCCCTTTGATAATGGGTAAGATGTGATAGCTTGGTTAGAGTTGGCTGTGAAATACCCTGAAAGTTTCAGCAACTGCAGTTCAGGCATCAGATTCAGAAAAGGCACAAAGTAGTGGTCTTGCCAGGTTAGGAAAAATTATCTTTGCTGTAGCCTTTGATCTGGATATGATCAGGCAAGAATGCATTTGTGAACACATGAAAGAAGATGATGTGATCTGTTTGTAGTGATCAAGGCAGCAGACTGAAGGCAGGCTTGCTGGTTACTACCCTCAGATTTGGCTATTTGAGCAAGAGTTGATGGACACTGGCAAGGAGATGGAACAGAGACAAAAACTGGGAGTTTATGTTTTTTGTATATTTCCAAATAATAATAGATTGGCTATTCATCTCTTGCAGTGTTCTTGCATTTTGAAATGGATTTTAGGAAATCTATGTAGCAAGCATCTAGTGGGAGCAGCTTCGTCTTTCACAAAACGCATTTAAGTTTTCTAAATTTGTTTCTTAGACTGGGATGACGTCCCACCTTCATCTGCTTTGGAGGAAATTTCTGAGGAAGAAGCTGTACAGATCATTGCAGAACCACTTCTTCCCCTCCACTCTTCCACGCTCCGGGATTATGTTGACCACTCAGAAACCCTGGCAAAGCTTGTCCACCTAGGTATATATGATCTTGCTTATATGATTTGCCTACGTCTGGAGATTCTGTAATTTGTGTTTTGATCTTACTGGTTACCTTGTAAATGTGAAAATAAGAAGGGTGACCAATGACTAAAAGCAGCAGAATGTTACACAGGGTAAATGGGAAAGCACCTGGACTGTTAAGGGCTAGCAAAGTTCCAGGTTACTGGCCACTTCCTTGTTTCCCAGAAATGCAAGGAACACTAGAAGGAAGTTGAAGAAAAAGTATTTGAGAGGGGATATCTGGCCCCATGTAGGAACAAATAGTTACGTGTGAACCAGTATATAAAGGCACTTTACTGCACCTTTGTCCCCTCTTCTTGTCTAATGGAGTTGGGAATTCCTCTGTGCATCTAGTTCTGTGCAACAAGAGTAGGTCTCTGCATGTGGCCTGTGCTAGTGTACTTGATTCCTCACAGGCAGGATTCACTGCAAATGTCTTCCCTCAAAAAATAAGCTCAGCAAAAGCATCTAAAATGTCTTCTTGTTTTATCTGGAATCTTTCCACAATACACAAGGTGGTGCGACCTTGCTGCGTTGAGCAATTAAAGTACGCTAAAGCAGTGCAAAAAAGGAGTAGTCCTATAAATTTCAACATGCCTTTGTGAAACATTTATAGGAAGTAGGGTCTGTGTTTAGTTAAAACAATGTCTAATTTTGTTTGTTGTAGGAGTTGACTTATCCCAAGTGGAGAAACGTCAAAAGGCAGGTCAGCTCTTACTGACCTTGGACTTTGAAAAAGATGTAAGAAAAATACTTCTGTTTCTTAAGGATGTGGGTGTAGAAGACAATCAGCTGGGACCATTCCTGACCAAAAATCCATACATCCTTGCTGAAGATCTGGAAGCTTTAGAAACCAGGTAAGCCTTCCAAATAGCAGCAGGATGTTAAGGCCCTTAGCTTGAAGATCTAGTTTCCCAGTTGGCTTAACCTTGTCTGAAACTGTGTTGCTGCAGCTTCCTTTTTCTCTCAGTCCCTGGCTCACTGTTCCCATCAGTCAGCATTAACATGTGGTGATATCATAAGTCAAGACACCGATCCACCTAAAAACTGACCATTAACAAATTTTACTACTCATCCCTGTCTCTCTGCCACAGAGCAGGCAGCTTACCATCCTAGGCCACTTGCTTTACCTATTTCTGTTTAGATTCCAAATTGTTAGTCCCTGAGGCTTTAACTAAATTTGTGGAACAGTATTAACCTTTTCAGTCATGCTTTGAAGCCAGTTTTCTGGAAGATACGTCTACCCATACCTTGTGAATTCTGCAGTAAAAGAAGCAGACCAGATCTCTTCTGTATTTACATCTAATAGCAGCAGAAGGTTTTGGTTATTTTTATGGGGTTTTTCCTATTGTCCAGATCAAACTGAGAAGGAGACCACAATGAACTAATTTGTGTCTGTATTCACACTTGTATGGCCCTACACTGTTGCTCAGCCTACAAGACAGACTTTTTATTCTTAAAATTACTCCAGACAGGCTTATGTTAATTAAACAGCTCTTTTACAGAGCAACTAGTGTGTGTGTACATGCACTTTGTAATTTCTTTTCCTGAAAAGAAATTCTGTCTGCTCAGCTTTTGCACGTAGTAGCTGTCCAAGACAGAGATCTGAAAATACAGGTTTTTGGAAACAGGCACATTAGCAGACTCCTGCCTGACATAGACCTGCCTTTTCTTCTTTCTTCTCTATTTCCATCCATCTGTTCAGTAAGTGGCCTTTCAGAAACAATATCCAAAAATAACCTGTCATTTTTCAGCAGTAGTTTTGAGTCTAGGTATCAGAGTTGCTTAAACTCTTAAGAAGAGAGTATTTTTTTCTATGATAAGCATTCTAACTCTGCTGTAAGGTCAGAATTGCTTTTCAGTGACTGTCCTGTGGCACTGTCTGGTTAGTGAGGTAAGGGCTGAATAGGGTGATCCCATTTCCTTTTCATTTTCTGAAGCTTGATTTTTCCATAATTTTTATCTCTGGCATTTTCTTTCCTGCAAGCTTTAAAGTAAGTGTGCTGTGGAGGATGTGTGGCAGGCCATGGAGGGAATGTGTCTTGGATAGCTGTCTTCTGAAAGCCGAGTATCACCTTTGCATAAACACTTCAGTGCAGATGGACATGGTATTGGTTACATCACTCTGGAATGTTTTATTGCTATGGATTCCACGTTGCCAGGAAACAAAACACAAATTTCAATAAATTTGGCATTTGACTTCAGATAAACACTGTAAAAGTCAAAACATTCCATAATTCATAACAATTCTGACAGTTGCAAATCAGTGTCTGTACTGCAGCTGCACCAGATGCTTTGTTTTATGATATTGTTAATGATGATGTGAAACTGTTAACATGCTGTATAGAACTGCTGACCCTTGTAGCAGAACAAGGGCTGACCTTGGTTCCAACAATCACAAATTTATCTCAAACTTTGGTCAGGTTGGATGATAGCACTTCTTTAATATACCAGTTTCTAGAGTCAGTTTATTACCATATTGCCATCCCTCTTTTAAGCTTTTCCCCTTTCCAAGATACAAAGAAATGTTTCAGGTGTGCATCTTGATGACTTGTGTCAGGTTTAGGCCCATCTAGGAACAAGGGATCACAATCAGCCATAAGCACCAAGGGCCTTTAGAACCCCCTAAGGACAGGGAGGGCTCGCTCACCACTTATGGTCAAGACAAGACTACAGAACTTGGGGAATAAAACATAAATTAATTGAATCCATCACCAATCAAAAACATAAACAGAGAACAACACAGAGTGGCACAATGATGGAAAAGCACAACCAGTCCTTTAAGACCACCTTCCCCCCTACCCTTTTCCTGGGCTCAGAGCCCTAATCTAAGTGTCTTTATCTCCCCCCGCCCTGAATTGCACAGTGTGTCAGGGAATAGGGGTTTCAATCAGTCCTGTTCTGATGGCGCCCACCATTTGTCTCTCCTCAGGACAGATGGGCTCCTCTCTGCTTCTCCCTGCTCCAGCACAGGGTACCTCACAAGCCAGGCAGCCCTGCACAGGCTGCTCTGATGTGTGTTCATCCCAAAGGCTGCAGCTCCTCTCTGCCTCTCATGTGGGTCTGCTTTGCAACGCTCAGGCTCTCCAGCACGGTCTGAGCCGTGGCCACCCCCTCACATAGTCTCCTGCCCATCCGGGCACATTCACCCGGAGCTGCTGGTGGCTCTCAGTCCTGCCATTGCCCTCCATGGTTTACAAGGGATTCTCCTGTCTGGTGCTTCTCCTTCCTTCCTCCTTCTCTGACTGTGGTGTCCACATGATCACTTCTATCTTGTACCACTCCTGCACCTCCTCTTTCTGCTCAGAATTCCCTCCTTAGATAGTGATGGCAGAGGTGCCAGATTTGCCTGACTGGGCTGAAGGTGGGCTCACCTCAGAGCTGGGGATATTTTGAGAACTTTGTACTGGGACCCACACTGCAGCTTCCTGTCCCTGTTACCAAGCAAAAAGCAGCTCCACACAAACTCGTGACAACCTGTTAACAGAAAGCAAGTGAAGGAGAGTCAGGACAACCAAAAGATTTTCTTTTTCGTCAGCTCATTTAGCTACATTTCTAGGATGCTTGGCAGTTGTGCTCTTGAAAAACTGAAGCACAGTGTAGCCAAGCTGCAGCATTCAAAATACGATGTTATGAATTTTGACAAGACGGTTGTTCATTATGTTCTGCATTTCTCCCCCTCCTAATCTCTTCCTGTCTCTGAGGTTCCTGCAGCCAGTTCAATCAGTGTTGTCTGGAGCCTAGGCTGCTACCTTCTATGCTGTGACGCTTGCTCAGTTAGGAACTGGTACTCTAGAGCTTGTTCTTAGATCTTAGATCTAGAGGGTTTTGGTTTGCAGTGACACCATTTGTGAGGGCTTGTGGAACACAGGAAGGTTGTAGTGACTAGAAGATACTTCCAAGACATGATTTAACACACAACATGTCTTTTGCTGAATATCTGCTTCTGCAGAATATTCTGCAATCTATTTTGTATCTTGATTACTGCCAGATAAAATCAGTTCTTGTATGCTTTAAGTTCACCTGACAGTAGGTATTTCTGTATATGCTCATCTATAACCAAAGGAGACCTCTTCAAATTGTAGTTTATTTTTTTTGTGAATGGTGGTACATGGGCTAATCATGTCTATTTTGTGTGCTATATTTCCCCCCTATTTCTTTTTCTGAGAGCTATGGCAATAATCTACTGAAGGTATTACTTGAAGTAGGATTTCACTTTCACTGAATTCAACAAAGTTTGGAAGACGTTTTGAATTGGAAAGAAAGCAAACAAGCTCTGTTAAACATAAAAACTTTAGTCAGCTCCTTCTCCTTTCTGACAACCAGATGTTTTGTAACTAAATCCTTGGATCGGTGACTGAAAGTAGGAACCTATTGTAACAAAAGTAACTTCAACTGGTTTAGAAATGTCTTTTTGGGCAGTGTCTCTACAGATAGCATTGTTGTGTAATATTTCTGCTTCAATGTTATTGGCAAAACAGGGATGTATGAGGTATAGTACTCTGTTCTTTCAGCAGTAGAAATGGAATTCATTAAAATAGCAAAAGGCTGTATATATCTTCTTGTCCATTCTCTGTGATGATCTATTAATGTGTTTGCAATTTAGGAGACAGGCTGGTAGTTAAACGTAGGTTAACACAGTTATCTGCTTAAGTACAGCTGGAAGGAATTAAAATCTGTCTTCAGTATTGACATTATGCTCTGAGGTTTATTTTACTTCTAATTAATTGGAAGGTATGGTATTTTGCTTTTATGATAACTGCAGATTTCTCCCTAATTATTTTTGGCAGGGCTGCATGTTAATGCTAGAACATCTGTCCGTTTATAAGATATCACTGAGGAATTTAAGCAAGTACTGAATAAATGGAGGCAATAAAATTTTCATCACTGGATTTTATTTTGTTTTTGTTCTCTTCCCAGAGTAGCTTACCTAAAATCAAAAAAATTTGGTGAAGCAGAAATTGCTCAGATGGTCTCAAGAGCTCCATATTTGCTGTTGTTTTCAGTGGAAAGACTGGATAACAGGCTGGGTTTCTTCAAAAACGAACTTGGCCTCAGTGTAAAAAAGGTAAAGTCTATACACCAAAGTCTGTAGGTACTTTATCAGTGACAACTGTAAGGCCTTGCAACATGAGTACTTCATGTGCTTGGAGGTTATCTGCAAACATTAGTGACATTACTGATTGTAACACAGAGGGTTGCAGGAGGATAACATGATTTTAACTGTCTATAGGGGTAACAGGCACATCTAACTTTAAAGGTCCTGAAGTAAAGTTCTTGAAGACGAACTGCAAGTTATTGTCAGACAAGTATGTGTATGTCCAGTTTTATTATCTGCATCAGAGGACAGAATCTGTTGCTGAAACAGCAAGCAGCTTTTTTTTAACTTCTAGAAAACCTAATTGTCTCTCTTCAAGATACTGTAACCTACTTAAACTGGTGAAAAATAGTCTAATATGTGAATATCATGTAAAACTAAATGCCAAATCATATGCCCAGCTTAACAAGAATAGCCCCTGTTTTTGTTTGTAAGTGCTTATCACTTTACATGCTTAGCTGTGCTTTGGGATCTTCAGAGAGGCAGTAGCTGGACTTTCCTGGAATAAGTGGGCAGTGTTTGCTGAAGTAGCTGAGAATTGCTGTAAAAGTCGAGTTCCGAGTGGAATCTGGTGTTCTTCTTTTGACTTCTATCAGCTGAACAATCACAGTTGTCACAGTGCCTCTTCCTGGCCTTGCCATGATCTCTCTGGGAAAGGGTTTTGTCGTTGCCCTGTACTCAGAGCGGATTACAAGTAATCACATGGCTTAGGGTATGTGGAGTAATTTCTTGTATTCCCACTAGCACTATGGTCTAACCAGACCCTGAGGTAGAGAAATTGCACTGCCGCTGAAAAATCCTTTTATAGCCTCGATCAGATGGTGTTATGTTTACTTTTTTTTAAAGTGGGAACAAACAACTTCACTGAGCATGGGTACTTGAGCATGCTTTGTACTTCTGGGGCATGATTTTATTCCCTCTTCTTCTCTGTTTTACAACAGCTATGTTAATTTTTGTTTTCCGTACAAACATGCTTCAGTAACTTCTTGCATCTCAATATATTGCTGCTTGATACAAACACATCTTTGGTAGAGATAAAATGATACACAATGACAGTGCATCTCTCTTCTGACTCGGGGGTGGTGGGGGAGAAGTTTCTATGAGAGCTGTATCTTTCTTTCACAGATGTATTCACAAACAATTTTTCAGTCATTTTTGTGTATTTTCTCCAATTGTAGACAAAGGATCTGGTAATTCGTCTTCCAAGGCTACTGACTGGCAAATTAGAACCTGTAAAAGAAAATCTTGAGGTGAGCTTATTAGTAAATATTAGAATGTATTGTGTAGCCACATAGTTTGTGTTGTCAGAAGATAAAATTCCTGGAGGAGAATCCTGCACAAAAATAACTCAATTAATACTTTTAGTGGAGGTATAAAATAACTGAGGGGTTTTTTAATTCCTTTTCCTCTATAGCTTACAGGCTTACAGTGAATGTGGAGAAGTATCTCATTCTCTCTTCAACCCTGATGTAGGTTAGAAACTTCATCTGGGTCCCTTCCTGCTAAAACTTGCTATCTGATGACACAAATTATTAGCCTTTTCTTTACAATGAGTGAAAAATATAGCCTGCTCCATTTTTTTTTTTTCCCTTAATTATTATGTTTTTTTGCTAACTTGGATTGTCCATGAGAATTTAAGAGCAAGAAATGTGCAGTTGATTATTTTCCTCTTGGCAGGTAGCTAGCCTGCCAAAATGTACATTTGACACCTATTGTCTGATAGCAGATGGTCGCTATTAACAACCATTGAGTAAATAACTTCAAACCCACAGGGAATCCTTTCCCTTTTGAAAATGTAACTGTGTATTGGTTTAATTATTGTGCTGTAAAGCCATCTAGGCCAAACAGCATGATGCAGTGTAACAATTTGAGAAATCCCATTATCCTATAATGCATAACTGTGAATTAAAATATAGAATTTTCAGACAGACTCATTGCTCTGAAACTATTAAACACTGAGAATCTTGCAATCTGAAATGTGTGTGGTAAGGGAGGAGACCGGAAAGTAGCAGACTGTTCCAATTAATAGTGCTCTCTTTTTAATGAACATTGTTTCCGAAGGCTAGGGATTATAATGAATGTGTTTTTAAGATCCTCACTTCTCTGCAACTATGCTAGCTATCTACCAAAAAGTGTATAGTGTAGCATCCTTATTTATAACATGTTTTAGAGATGGAGAGGAAGGATTTTTAGGTCTATTTGCTATTAAAATCTACTAATACTTAGAAGCTCCAGCCTTTCAGGTGTCTGGACACCTCAGATTCAGAATCTGGGTTGAGATCTGTATTTGCTAAGTTGGTGGTGGGCAGGCAGTACTAAGAGTGAAATACCAGCAGTTCAGAAGTGATCTGTGGTGGTATCCCTCCTGAGTTGGCTATTATTTAGAAACAACTGTTGCAGCTGATATTGATTGTCCAAAGATAGGAAACATAGACTAAATGAGCCTAAAGATGGCTTATTCCATCCTCTGAAGGTTCCATCAAGCACCATTAGTGATTCACTGATAGGGTAAAAGTGGACAGCTCGCATTACCACTGCCTGCTGTGGGAATCATTCGGAGTATGTTGATTATTGCTGGGCTTACACATTAAGGGTATTGGCATATGGTGGTCTAGAGAGTTACTGAATGTTAAATGTTTACTGTTAAGCTGAGTGCAGTCAAAGCAACTTATACTTGAGCTCACCATTCATGTCAAGAGAGAGCTGTTCCATTTTACAGAGTAGAAAATAAAAGCTCAAGATTTTTGCCACAGTTACCTCTGCAGCAGGGGCAGCTGTACATCTCTAGTTTAACATCAAGCCTTGCTCTCAGTTGCGTCTCAATTCAGTAAATTACCCCTGCCAACTCAGATCCAGGGAAGATGCCACTGAAGTGCAAACACATCTCTCCATACTTGGATGCTGTTTTAGTTGATTAGTATTTATTGTGGTATACATATATTTCTAAAGCAGATAAGGAAGAACCAGGAGTTGAAAGACCTGATTGTAGTCACCTTTAGAAACTATTCCCCGTAAGGGTCTGGAAATCCTAAGGTAGCTTCAAAACTCAGGTTCTAAGCCCTTCCCCTTGTATTTACCAGGCAGTTTTGGAAAACAGCCTTGGCACATCAAACTCAAAAACCAAAAAGCACCACCTTTTTGCCAGCTGACATACTACCTGAGCTAGATTTGAAAGTCTGGTTATGTTGACTGGCAAGCACACCCACTTCATGACTGAAACAAGCTGCTTGTAAATGTCACTGGGAGATAGAAGAAATGGCTGAGTTACCAGACACTTTCATATGCTGAATTCCTTTCTCAACATCTCAATGAACTGCCTGCCATTCTTGTACACTGGGAGGAGTGCTCATGACTTTATTGAAAAAATGTGTTTTGTTTTCCTTTGGGGAAACCACAATTGAAGTCATGTCAGTCTCTGAAAAAGACATCTTACTTTAGACATGAACCAACTGCAACATAAAATGAACACACTGCATATGCTACAGGTTCTATTGCATATCTCTTTCAGGTTCAGCAGACTTCAGTTGAAGACTTAACAGTTTAACAGTTGAAGACTACAGGATTGAAATTATACTCCCTAACATAAAAGTATAACTTGAACACATTAGTAAAAGAAGTAACACATTAATAAAAGTAGTTGCTAGCTATTGGATTGCAGTGTTTTAGAGAGTTCAACAGCTCCACAACGATACAGCTTTGTATTGAAACTGATAAAAGACTCTTTAGGGGAGGATTTTTATGCTTATAACTGCCATGCATACTGAGACACAGCTTTTTGTTCATATTTCAGACAAGCTGAAAAATATATAGCATTCACAGAAGTCATCTTTATATTACAGGGGTAGTCAATAAACAAATTACACTTTAATCCAGAATGATAAACAATTTGTATGGTCTGACTTGAGAACTGGAATGGCAGATATTATTTTGGGTTGCACTTTTGTTGCTCTGTGACAAAGGGCAGAAGAATTTTGCATGAGTTTCAGTGGCACGTTAAAATAAGTTTGCTATAGCTGACTTTTGGAAATGAAATTTTGCTCTTTTTCAGGTTTGTCAGATTGAACTTGGATTTCAACTTCATGAAGTTCAACAGATTGTGTTTAAAACCCCCAAGATTCTAACTGCAAGTAAAAAGAGACTCAAACAGACATTTGACTACTTACACAATGTGATGGGCATTCCCCACCGCATGCTTACTCACTTTCCTCAGGTGAGCTGTCAGTCTGGGAATAAACTGTAGGTGCTTTTTGCTTTATTAGTTTGATGTTGAAGGTGGAGCTTTGCTGTATCCAGGACACGCTTGAGTTCTTCAGCTAGTCTGTGGCTTTTACTCTGATGGGGGTAACTTTTATTAGCAATTGGGGATTCCAGTGTCGAAGTGCCCTTCTCCCCCTGGCACATGTTACACCATCACACCCACTGCCCTTAGTCTTGTCAGTGTTTCAGTTTTCAACAGAATTAATCATACTCATCTCTTCTGGATTCATACAAGAGAGATTACTGCCTGCTTAGGTATACTTTGTCCTGATACCTTACCTGGAGAGACACATGGGAAGACATCATATGGCACACCTGTTAATTAAATAACACATATACAAAAGCATTTCTTTTGGATTTGTATTGTTAAAAAATACATTTTGTAGACTCTAGAATCTGAAAATATCATTTAAAGGTAAGAGAAGTTCTGTCCATTAGGCAATCAGATTCTCAGTGATCTTCCTGTTCCTACAGCAATACCTAAAAAAATCACGAGTGAAAATAGATTAGTTTCTTGATGAGTACTGTAGTTTTTTCTGTCTCCTCATTAGTGTTATTTCCTCACAAATTAAAAGCATTAGTTATTTCATCCAATGCTGATATTCAGTCACACTAGCTTCTTGCAAAGTAGAAACGAAAGCATTAATTACAGTGCCTGAACTCCATTAATTTTCTTCCTAAAGCAAGTCTGATAGGGAATCTAACTGTCTGACTGGCTAAAAAGACAAAATCATATGGGGAAATAAAACTACTCCCCAGGATTTTGATTACTTATCTTGCTATTTAATATGTCTTTACTTAACAAGGATGTAACTCAAATCCGTGTGTTTCTTTTGCCCTCCTTGACCTGTAAGCGATGTGGGTCTTGCTAACTTCCTTCTCAAGTGTCTTATTGTTGACTTCATTCACCTTGCCATTTCTCTTCTCTGTGTTTGGAAAGATGAGTGGAGAGTTTATTCTGTTCCTTGTTCTGGGCACAGTCACCCTCTCTCTTCCCTGTTCTTCCTTTCCATGCTTAAAAACTCTTGAGTTCCAGGATATAGTTAGTGCAATTCAGGCTGTATGTGGTCTGCCTGTTAACTTGTGCATTCATAAATGCAGTCTTGTCTCCATCTATTATTCCTGAATGACAGAAATTCTGAAAATGAGGTGTACGGCATATCTTTGTCATATCTTCCCTGATGTCTGGAGGATGAAGCCAGGCTCTTCTCAACAATGTCTAACGATAGGACAAGGGGCAGTGGGTACAAGCTGGAACATAAGACGTTCCAAAGAAACACAAGGAAAAACTTCTTCACTGTGAGGGTGACGGAGCACTGGAACAGGCTGCCCAGGTGGGTTGTGGAGTCAGCTTCTCTGGAGACATTCACAACCCATCTGGATGAGTTCCTGTGTGACCTACTCTAGGAGGTCTTGCTCTTGTAGGGAGTGTTGGACTAGATGATCTTTCGAGGTCTCTTCCAACCCTTCCATCTCTTCTGTGATGTTACAGCTGCTGTCATCATCATCCTTTCTGTCAAATAGTGGTTAAGGGTTTTTTTTTTTTCCCTTGTCTACTGACTCCCTCTTAAAATTCAAGGCCAGCAGAGGCAGAACAGTAGTTTTGCTCTCTGTCCTAGTCCAAATTAGTTTGCATCCTCAGGAAATCTTTCCTGCAGTAGTGTAGCATCTACTTTTTAGTAAAAACTCTGCTCACTTTCATTGCCACCATTGTTGTCTCTAAAGCAGTATCTCTCTCTTCAGTTGTATTGCACTGAAGGGCAGTTACATCTCTGCTTTTAAGGCTTCTTACCTGTGCATCTCTTGTCTTCCTCACTTCTGTCTTTACATGTTTCACTAATGTCTTTCATGTTTCCCTTACCATTGTTCTCACCTTTCACTGTCTGGAATTCATTTTATGACAAATATCTTCCAAGGTAGGTGTTGCTGTGCTGCAGAAGAGAAGTGTTTGTTTGGAACTGCCACACTGTGCCTTTTGGCTGCGCTAGGATAGGGGGCACAGCCACTCACCTTTTTGTTTCCACTCTGCAGTTCACTCCGTTACACCGTTCACTCATTTCTATTACACACGTGACCAATGTGGTCACCTGGTAAGTTCTTCCTTATAATAATGCTCTCCTGAATCCATCTGGATAAATAAATACTGGTTATTGTATAGGGGAAATGCTTAGGTATTCTTGCTCCCCGTTTCTGAACACCTCCTCTTCACTTTCTTCTCTATGATTACACAAGAGTAATTCAGTTATCATATATGAACAAAAAACATGCTTGAGAGCTGTGTCACTCCCTGATTTCCCTTGTGTGTACATCAGAGTATTGCATTTAAGCATTTATTTAGAATGTAAGTCATTAATATATAAAGTAACCTACTTTGCATCTTCTCATTTACACAAAACACAAATTATTTGTTTTTTTTCTAGAGCTTCAGTTTGTCTAAAACATGCTCTTATTTTAGATTCATCAGAGTCTAAAATTTAGATAACCTAAAAGATTCTTCCCTTTCTTTTTTTTTCTTAGGTTTTCAACTCAAAACTATTACGAATCAAAGAGAGACACATGTTTCTTAAATTTTTGGGAAGAGCTCAGTATGATCCAGCACAACCCAGGTACATCTCTCTGGACCAGCTCGTATCCTTGCCCGATGAGGTGTTTTGTACAGAGATTGCCAAAGCTTCTATATGTGACTTTGAAAAATTCTTAAAAACACTTTAAGTAGTGACATATGTAAAAAAGAACAGAATAAAGTTATGAAATAAATATCTTTTATAAAACTACTCTGCTTTATGCTCTCTTTTTCATTTCTGGTTTAAGAAGTTGATGCTTACAAAACACTTAGGATTTAAAGGCTGGGTAATTTTCTTTATGGTGAATTAAAAATACATTTCAGAAGGATTGAGTGACTATGTGGTAATTGCTACTGATGCAATCTTAATCAATTGCTGACTTAATTCAGAGTGAGTGGTATTGCACACGAATACAAAGTAAATTAAAATGGATGCTTCTGGGTTTTTTATTGTTCTTATGGAAAAACTGGCTACCGACTCATTCTTTGTCTTGCTCTGTTTCTCCGGTCACCCTCTCTGCCAAAAGTTACAATAACCAGCTAATGCAGTAGACAAAGAAGTTATGTGTTTACCTACTTTTATTTAAGAGCTAATAAAATTATTCTTTTCCTTGTATAGTAGAAAAAAGTGTACCGTGACATATGTGAAGTCTTTCATACAAAAAGTCATTCTTCAATGGGTTACAGAGGTGTTTCTTTGTGAAGCTGGCTGCTGAAGTTACTATCTTCAAAGCTGTGCAGTGAAACTTGGTTTGAAATATCAATGCAAAAAAATGAACCTAGAAAAATTGCATACAAAAAAATGAAACTATACATGTCTCTGAAGTCTAGAAGGACCTTTTTTAAAGCCACTTTTCCCCTTGTTGAAAGAGGGAAGCAATTTTCCCCCACCCCAATGAGAATTGTGTGGCTTTAGTATATAAGTATCTATATGAAAAAAGGCTGTAATGTATACTTAGGTGACAATTACCTTGCTCAATTATGGCAGCTGAAGTAAATGCTAATGTTGGAGTTGCAGGAGTATTGAAAGTACTTAATC
This sequence comes from Colius striatus, assembly GCF_028858725.1. Taxonomy (NCBI): domain Eukaryota; kingdom Metazoa; phylum Chordata; class Aves; order Coliiformes; family Coliidae; genus Colius; species Colius striatus. The sequence continues at coordinate 73,739,071 of NC_084762.1, read as the reverse complement.
CTACCAAGAAACAAACCATAGTGATGGGGAATTATCAGTCCCTTCACAATGTATTTGGGCGAAGTCAAGGAACTGACTAAACCCCAAAGCAAACTCTGATAGTTTATTAGAAGTTTCCATTCTCTCAGTTAAAAAAAATCAGGAAACTGAAATCCAGATTTTTTTCATTTGGATTTAAGCTTATCTAATGAAGAAGCCTCAGTGTTCTAAAAGCTTGCTGTTGGAGCTTGAAACACCAATTTGAATGGAGATAGCAGAATAAAATTCAAATGGTTAAATTCTTATAAGTAGGAAACAATGTAAAGTTAGGGACATTTTAAAAAATGAGAATAGTAGTGCATCTGGATTAAAACTCGAGTCTCTTATCCAAAATAAAAATTTGAATTACAACCCAAGAAAAGGAGCATTGTTGGAACAAGCAAGGATGCAAAATGATTTACTGGGGCATCTTCACTTGAAACACAGTAAACAGCCACATTCATTGTCTTCAATATTTATCCGAGATGTTTTCTTTTGACTTTTGTTCTCATGTTTCCCATTCCATTGGCTTGGGAAGAATCCTCTATTAAGTAGACTGTTCCTGGTGGAAACATATAATGAATTTCATCTAAAGCGGTGGCTGAAATGTGATGGCTAAACTCATTCCCTGCTTTTAAATAAAAATAAGTCTAATTCAATATGCTTACCTAGATTTTGATTGTATTAAATGATAGTAAGAAACTGTAAGCTTCAAAATCTAGTACAAATGAAATGTTTCTATTAAAAAAAAATAGAAAGTATGTGGGTTTGTAATGCCAAAGTAAAGAGTTTGCTTCTGCAGATTTACTCTGCTGTCATTATCACGATCTATATTACCACATGACAAAACATTTTAATATAAATTATATTATGGAATGTGTATATTTTGAGTATCTCAAACTTTGAGCTTTTAATTCCTTTAGTGTTTTTACATGCAAAAATGATTGCAGTCAGAGCTTGAACCAGTTTCTTTGGAATGTTAAATGTGTGAGCGTATGCCAAAGTAGCTTCCCAGAAATGCCATGAAGAAAGCAAGCAGAAGATTTTATGGGAGTGCTAAAAGGAAAGGGGAGAGAGGATCACGCCAAATACTTTTTGCTTTAAGATGAAAAAAATCTTTAGAAGAAAAGTTTGGCCTAGCATTGCCAATCTTTTGTCTGCAGTTCTTGATAAGGGCTAGCAGCCTTTGAGCTTGTGATTTAATTGAGGCACGCTGGGTACGGTGTAGCAAAGACTCTGTTCAGCTAATGTCCAGTCTGAGCCGTGCCGTTTGTTTGCGTATCACATTCAGCCACGTGCTTTTCTTACTGAAACTGCCTACCATAGCAGCATTCCTAGAATAATGGCACACATTTGTCTTCAAAAACGCAGTAGTCTGTTTCTGAAGGAGCTGCTGGGGAGAGGCTATGATCTGTCCCTCAGAAAACAGCCGTTTGTTCACCTGACAGCTACGTTACCCGAGCCTTCTGTGGTGGACTTGGTGCTTTGCTTACTGTGCTTCACAAAGCTTTGGCAAACATTCACCTCTACCGCTCAGTGTGCTGTTAACGGTCTACCAGTTCAGCTGCCTTGACTCAGGGCCACATTACCATACACCGGGGCCGCTGGACGCTGCAGGCCCCGGGTGGCAGCCGTGGCCACGCAGACCGGCGGGCGAGGCCACGGGCGCTACCAGCCAGGGCCACGGCTCCGACTGTGGCGGCAAAACGCGGCGTCGAGCCACCGGCAGTTTGCGGAGGTGCCGCAGCGGACGTGCGCTGGGAGCCGGCTGTTCACGTTGTCCAGAACAAGCATGGACTTGCCTTGATCACCTCAGCGCAGCCCGGGCCCCTACCGCGGGGCTCCGGCGCCAGACAGGGGCCTAACGGGTGGCTGGAGAGCGGACGGCTCGTTACGGCGGACACCAACGCGCACCCGCCGTCCTCGGGCACATTCGTAGTTGACGCGCAGAGGAGGAGCCGCCGGTCTCCCCGCCCCCGGCTGCCCCGCGCCGCGGCCTCCGGAGCGCATGCGCCAGCGCTGCGGCGGCACTGCCGGACCCGCCCCCGCCCCCGGGACGCTGCGGGTACCGGCAGGCAGCGCGCCGCGCCGAGGTCAACATGGCGGCCAGGGCGTCGGGTGAGGAGGCACTGGGGGGTCGGTCAGGGGGGGTCGTGTGGGGCCGGTCCCGTGACGTTTGCGGCGCTGAGCTCGGCCTGTGTCTCGCCGGGAAGCGAGAGCGCTGTGGCTGGAGGTGGGGGGCCTGCAGGCCGCGTGCGACGCGTGCCCTTGAGCGCGGGCAGCGCCCGTGGGTGCTGCACTGCCGACGCAGCCCGGACGAGCCCAGTCCCACCCGAGGGAGCCTGCCTCCGGTACTGAGGCTTTCCAGGAGCAGTGAGGCAGAAGGAGCTTGGGAGCGCTGGGGGCTGCCTTGGACTGTTCCGGAGGGGCGTCGAGGATTGCAGCCCTGCCCGGATACCCAGTCCAGCCTGAGATGCCGCTAACGTTAGTCCTTCTTAAGTGTTAAAGTACAAAGGAATAAAGGCTAATACGGCCGTATGCTAATGGTGCCAACGATATCACACGTAGCAATGATTCTACTGAGGGACTTGGTAAGACAACTGGTTTAAGGTCGTGAAAGGTTGCTTGTCCTGGCTGCATTGACCATATTGTGCTGCTTTTGGATTTCTGGACCCCTCGTTGGGTTGCTTTAATAGTATTTGGCACAGCATTGTACTTCATTACGTGTAAGCACCCTTTACTTCAGAATTACAGTTATTGATGAATGTTCTGTGTGTGCTGTACGGTTGGGGCACAGAAGTTAAATAATTGTACATAACAAGTGCTCATTCAGTGTCAGTTAAGGAGTACTGAAAAGCAGAGAGGCCGAGTCATAAGTGTTCAGATTCAAAGTCGAGATAGTGTTGCATTGCTGTGTTTGAAGTAGGCCAGAAAGTATTTGTGTACTATCATAGTAGTGGGTCAATGTTGAACTTTGTCTTGCTATGCCACTGATGGTGGTCCCATTCAGTTGCAGGAGGTGGTCGCCTGATAGACAGGATTCGCAAGTGGTATTATAACGCAGCTGGATTCAACAAACTTGGTAAGTGTTTCACTGAGTTTTACAAACTCTGCAAATGTTACGACTCTAAACTGGCATAAGTCCGTGTAGTTTGCCATGTCTTTTTGGACAAGATTAACTACTATTTTTGAGGAGGAAAGCAGTCACTTCAGTTGCCATCATTGCTACCTAGTAATCAATCAGTGACTTTTCTGTGCTTTCTGTGTTTGCTCTTGTTTTCAGGGGAATAAATTATAACAGCTAAGGTTAAACTGGAGCAGTTGAAAATACTTTTGCAAAGCAGTCCTGAAAGCTTGATTATTTCTCTTTTCCCACCAAGTCACTTTTACTGGCCAATATCTTCTAACCCAAAGGCTGCCCTTGAAGCTGGAGAGATTTCTGCTGATAGCAGTGAGTCTGCCTTGCGATACTTAGGCCAATTATCCAAAGTGCAAAAGAGGTTTTAGTTAGTTCTGGCCTCTGTATCACCCTACACTTCACTTGATATCTGTCCACCCTGAGAAGTGGTGAGGTAGGTGTAAAAACAGTGCTTGCTTAAGTTACACGAGATTGCCTTGATGGTATTGTCTTCAAACTGTTGTCAGCAAGTTTTTTTCAACTGTTCTGAAGGACAAGAGAATCGGAATATTCAGATGCTGTAATTTACTGCTGACCACAATATGAGTAAGTAATTTAAAGGAAGTTTAACACACTTGCCTTGGGAAAGTTAGAAAAAAGTAGCAAGGCAACTGTAAAGGAATGAGCTTAGATCTGTTCTCCAGAGATGCCATGGTTAGCCCCTCTTTTTATCTTTCTCTGCTGCAATTTCTACAAATGTTAATGTTTGTTTAATGTGACTGAAAACTGAGGAGAAACACCAAATTTAATCTGGTGATTATCAGCCATACTCCCCATGCCTTTAAAATAAGTTAGATAACTGAATTCAGGAAATGTAGCCTCAAAAGAAATTCCTGTTTTATTGAGAGATTTACTGCCAGCTCAGTCACATGAGATCAAAACCTGTAACCACAAGTCAAGTAGGTATACTTTGGTAATCTGCACCAGTCTTTCAATGTTACAGAAGTCACTTTCTGTCCTGTGTTGTTAAGACTGAAACTTCAAGCAGAGCTGGTGGAATTTCAGGAATCCTTGGCTCCACAAACAGTATGAGGGGGTCTTCTTGGCTTTGAGCAAACTAAGAGCTTCTCTGTGATTTAATTTCTATTTTGGGGTGATGTGGGAGGGAACCAGCTTGTGCACAAACATCTAGCTTCAGGTTTCCATAGCATTATACAGTTCAGTAGAGATCTAGTGGTCATGCATATAGTGGAGTTTAGAGAACAGTTCTTCGGTACTGAGGTAGTCACATCTGTGGTTAACTGACTAGTGGATTCAGAGCTCTTAAGCCCTTTACCTAGGCAATCATCTTAAATACAAATGTAAAATTAAAGGAACACAAGTCCTCAGATCGAGGGTAGTTATTGTTCTGTAGATATATACTCTTAGGAAACACATCATTTTAAATATCCAGTTTCCCTTTTCTTCCTTAGGAAAGGTAAATAGAGTATGTGAAAGCCAGTGTTTGATGTTTGTCTTCTGTGAGCAATTTGCGGTTCTGTTCTTACAGATTGCCTTGGTTTTTCTTCATGTTTTTGCCTTAGAAGTGTTTCACTGATGTTGTATAGAAACACCTGGGTCTATCCCACATCTTAAGTAAGAACAGTTATTCAGTGATATTGCAAAATCTTCCCGGTACAGGATTAATGCGAGATGACACATTGTATGAAGATGATGATGTAAAAGAAGCACTGAAGAGACTTCCAGAACATCTTTACAATGAAAGAATGTTTCGTATAAAGCGAGCGCTCGACTTAAGCCTGAAACATCAGATCCTTCCAAAAGACCAGTGGGTGAAGTATGAAGAGGTATGTGTACAGGTTGTTTCCAAGGTGGAGATCTGCACTGACACTGCTACAACTGATCGTTGGGATTTTCAATCTGTGAAGAGATAGGCACTTGTGAGCAATTCTGTAGTGAGTAATCGAGTGTGTGTCTTGTAGGATGCATCTGGAAAAGCAGCTGTTGAATGCTGTTGAAAAATCTGTTTTTCTGTGAAAGCTGTAACATTTTCCCTCAAGATGACAAAAGCTTAAACTACAACTCTGAGCCATAGCACGTTGTCAGTATTCAGACAAAACATTTCTTCTAGGCTATCAGATAAAGAAATACACCACAGCAAATGTGGAAATTGATTTAAAAAGTCTCTCCCTTTTCTGATTAATTTCTGAATTTTATAGAAAATCGTGAGCCAAAGCTTTTGTTCAGGAAGATGCCAAGAAGTGATGTCTTGCATTGAGTTGTCATCTTGTAATTTGAAAAACAAGCTACACCTTTCCTGTCAGGTGTAATTAAAATTTGAGGGGGTTGTAGTAGATTGATTCACAGACTGTGCATTGCTGTCCATCTCAATTATCTGCAGATTAACAGAGAGGAATCTTATCACTAAACTTTTGACTGTAGAATAGTGTGAGGATATTATGTTTCTCTATATAAGCAGAGGCAGTTTCTTGTGGTCTTATTGGTTATATTTCAGTGTCTGTTGCATTGAGTATAGTTCCTGAAGCAGCGTTTGGTTTGTAAGCGTTAAAAACAGTCAGGATATCCTATGGAATCCAAGTTGATGGTAGTGTTTAGAAGTTAAATTCAAAACTGAGTTCCTTCCAATGTACTGCAGTTAGGTTTTGAACTAATTAAAGAGGGTTTTGTACATTTGGATGTCTGCCAAAAGGATGTTGTTTGCAGAGGTATAGCTGAAAGCATCATTTTGCTTGTTAATGTTGGCGAGGCATAAGGAATTAGTGGCTGCTGCAGTAAAGAATTTGTAATTGCAGACTTGGCAAATACAAAGTTTACCTTTTCAGAGTCAGTAATGTCGGACTTCTTATTTAGGCTCAGTTTTAGTCAAATCTGACAAGGCTTGAGAAACCAGTTAATCTATAGAAACAGCTTGAGATTTTTATGGAGCTCCCTATAAGTTAAAATGTGTTCTTTTCTTTTTCAGGATAAGCATTACCTTGAACCGTACCTAAAAGAGGTAATCCGTGAGAGACATGAAAGAGAAGCATGGAACAAGAAATAACTTCATGCAAATAGCCACATATTTCTGATATTTTTAAACGTTTGGTTATAAAGTCTACAGGGAGGCACATGTGAGGCTGAGGAATACTGTTTCAGCTCGTTCATTGAATCTCTTCATCCAACTAAAATAAACATGTCAAAGTATAAAATCTACTTGGAAGAGTTCTTTGTAAACATTAACAAGTTAATGTTCAGATCTTTCCTATGAGCATATACATTACATGTTAGCTTAGTGGTATGCAGTCTTCATTCCAGCTTTTTGGTTCGTACTCTTTTCACAGTACAGCTGCTTTCTGCAGTTTTATTTAAGGCTAGGTAAGAAACACACAAGGTTGTTGGTGCTAGTTCCTGTGTTTGAATTAAAAAGAGGTTGTTTCCTTCATCACTTTTCCCGGGAGACAAGACTGAACCAGTGCTTGGTGTTACAATGGCATTGTGAGACAGCAGAGTGTAGCATTCTGTGCACCTAAGCACATACATATGACAGTAATGGAAAAGATAGATGATTCCTGAATCACAGGAAATGTTTTGACTAGGTTTTTATACTCTATGCATTGTTGATCCTTAGAAGACTCAGCTTTGTGAGACTTTTTATCCCATTAAAGGATGTAAGTGGTAGTCACATGTGCTTTCAACAGCGTAATTAATTTCCCAGATACTTTTTTCATAGTCTGAAGCATACTGTTTACAGTGATTGGTATAAAGCATTATAAACTGTCAGGCTTAATGACAAGACGTGGAGTTCAAGCTGTGCTTAAAACCAGAAGGAATTTAGTTGTATCCATAAAATACCAGTGCTTGCTGGCTGAAGACCTTGAGTTTAGTCTTCCATGGTTTAATGGTACTGTTAATTTGAGACACACTTTGGTATTACTTGTGAAATTCAAAGCCCCTCATACAGCCCTCTGTGTGCAGTACATAATCTTGTGTGATAGTCCCAAGGTTTGCTTTTTTTCTTTTGGCTGTGCATGTTTGTCTGCCAAATGCAAGAATCAGTTCACCAAAAGCTAGAGCAGTTTAGAAAAAAACAGAATTACATAAATATGGAGCAAAAAATATCTGTAGTTTTGAATTGGTGTGACCAGATAATACAATACTGGATTAGAAGTTAGGATGGAAACTGTCTTTTAGCTTTGTTCATCACTCTTGTAATGCTGCTTCTGCTTGCTTCGGTTGCTTACATCTGTAGGATGGATACAGTGATCTCTGGCTGAAATATTTATTTCAAAACCTTGCAGCCTGGTGCAGTAAAGCAAAATGCTGGAAAAATATCTGCATCACTGATGTTCCTTAAAAGTCTGTGAGGAGGTTATATTAAGAATGTGAGGTTTCTTTCAGTTTGAGATTGAAGCATATGTAAGTTGATGTATATTTGAGAGCTTAATAGTTTTCTTCCAAGAGACAAATAGCACCTGAAGTTTCACACGTCCTTTTCTGAAATTATCAGATACTCCATTTTTTCTAATTAGAGATAGAACTATTTCATTATCTGTAAGAATAATGTTACAAGACTGAATTATTTAATGGAGGTAGTGCTTAAAAGGCACAGCTGGTCAAACTTCTACAAAAATTAGGATTTTTTAGAAAGACAGCATCTGCTTATTTGACCTTGTGTTCTGATTAACATGGCTCAAATGTCTCTCAGAAATTACTTGGTTTAGAGAAAACAGTTTTGTTGTCATTGGGCACCTTGAGAGTGCAAAGCAGCCATGCTTCATGTTGACCTAGGGCACCTGGAATCACTGACCTCTTTAGACTTAAATCTAATATTTAAGTCAGAGGCAAGTAGTAGAAGTTAATGAAAGGATCTTTAAAGAGATCTTTATAGCAGTTCAAGAGGAGGAGAGAAAAGGAAGCCATGTTAAGAGCTTGCTTGTTCACCAAGGCTGACATTGTTTGACAGCTTTCATTTAGTTGTGTTTTCAGATGCTTCTGACTTTGATCATTTTTAAGTTCCCACAATGTGCAGTAGTCTCCTGTGGAAGTATTTTGAAAAAGCTCAATGAATGCTGTTTATTTGTATCTTAGAATGATACTAGTAAGGAAAATGTCATTTTTTTTATCAGATAGAGATGTATTCTTTGAGATGTTTAAGAGAATCTAAAAATAGAGAGAAGCAGGGAGGAAGGCAGTAAGTACAAGAGGGATATCCGTTGCCTGGGAACCAGGAGCTGTAGCAGCTTTATGTTAGCAACCGTAAACTCTTATCTAGAATACGTGATGTGCGATTTGGATGCTTGTGCTACTGGCTAATAGATGAGAGACTTTGAAGAAGTTTTGTATTTCACTCTAGTATTCTGTTTTGCATACTGAGCTACTGACATTTAGCTAGAAGAAACAGGAGTTTTCTTGTATGAAAGCTCTGAAGACAAGTGGAAGGGTCAGTGTAATTGCCATTTTTGGATCCTTGAGTTCATCCTTGAAAATATCTGGGATGTGAAGGAATGGACTTCCAAAAATTAGGAATTTTCAGATCTGTAATTTCCTTGTAATGCTTCCATCACACCTGTGCAGCTCTATGTGGGATCCTGACACATTCCTTGTGCAGGCTGTGCTCCTTTGTGCATGATCCAGGACTGCAGCCATGAGCTTGCTGTCTGCAAAATTGCCTCATTTTAAGGAGGAAGAGCTTGGTAACAGTAAAGGATGTCAGATTGCCAGAGATTAAAAGAAAGTCTGATGGTAAAAGAGCGCTTTTGTTTGGAGAACTCGTTTGTTTTCTTTCTGTTGCCATCATGAGTGAGGTGGTTCTGTAATACTGAGCAAGACAATTGGTTCACAGAAACTTACAAGGATTTTTCTAAGTGCTTAATATACGGTGTTTGGAACTATATCTACAGGAGTGCAGAGTAACTTCATCTTTGTCTAGGTTCAGTAGATCTGTTCTGAAAACATTGGGTGAAAGTGTTGGCGTTCATCCATACACACAATGGATACTACAGGTGGTGGTACCAGGAGCAGATCTCACAAGGATTCTCACAGATTTGCAAAAGACCTCACAGTCATTAGTCCTCTGACAATAAATGGAGAAATACTTCTAAAAAAGCTGATCCATGTGTGGGGAGTGCCGAAAGCAAGGTTGAGCTGTGCATGAGAGGATTGAAAAGAATTCCTAAATCAAAGAGAGTTCCTGATGGGTTAAATGTGTACCTGCAACTTAAGGTAATGTAACACACAAAGCCACAGTGCATCTTGTGTTTCCTGACTTCACTCTGAAACCTTTACTAATATAGTTTTTTGGGATATAAATTCTATGCAGATTCCATAAATTACTGAGGTCTTTCTGTAGTTCACGCTATCTTTGGCACATCTAAATTGTGCATGTCAAATTAAGAGAGTCTAATCCCATAGTTTGATGACAGTTTTTGCTTGAATCTGTTTTCATCACTTTTAAGCAAACCTGCGCCTCGCTTGGAAGTTCTTTTCTTATATTTCACGGTGGATTTAATAACAGGTTTTGATTGTTTGTTATGGCAGGCAGATTTCTTCACATTTCCAATCGGTCAACCCAGAAACAATGAAATTTTTTGCAGTGTTGTAACAAGAAACATATGCTTGTTTTACATCCAACTTCCATCTGAAGGAGAGCTACAGCACATATAAATCTCAGAAGAATTTTGATGAAACATCATGCTTGTCATTATAATGGAACTGTTTTAGCATTAATATCATAAACACATTTCTACATGAAGCGGTTTCTCTCTAGATAGCAAAGATCGAGCCTTATCTTCAAGATTTCCCCACAGTAATGCTGCATCCTTGCAGTCAGTTTTCATGGACTGAAACTTTGACTGGGGTGAGGTTGGTTTGGTTTCTTGTTCACCCTTGCAGGTGAAACAGGGATAGGTCACCTGAGCCACTGCTACTGCAGGCTGAGACCGGGGCTGGAACTCAGTGTCGTGCCTGGTATGCTGCTCACCTCAATGCTTTCAGTGACTTCTCTTAGCCTCTTTTAGCTGGTCTAATGCCCAAAGAATTAAGATCTTAAAATCTGTAGACAACTATCTCCATTGTAAATAATTTGGGTCAATAGCCAATTAGCCAAATGTCCAATGGGGCCTAATCCCAAAACTCCATTTCCCCGGACTCCTCTGCAGGCCGTGTGAAGCCACAAGCTTCCTTTGGAGTGGCTTTGTAAATTCTTCAATATCACATAGTTCCTGGCTCACCCAGGACCTCAGTGCTGGTAGTGCTGGGACTAGGTGACAGGCTGGTCTGGTGCCTCAGTGTGCCAGAAGTCATGTGTGCTTCTGCTTCCCCAGCTCAAAAGTGATAGAGAACTTCTAGAAAGAGTCCAGTGGAGGGCTAGTGAAATGATATGGGAACTGAAACATCTTTCATATGAAGACAGGCTGCAAGATCTCGGGCTGTTTAGTCTGGAGAAGAGAAGGCTGAGAAGTGATCTCATCAACAGTTGTAAAGTACCTAAAGGGTGGATGTCAGGAGGATGGGGTGACGCTTTTTTTTCTGTAGCACCTGGTGACAGGACAAGGGGTGATGGAAAGAAGCTGGAACACAAAAAGTTCCACTTAAACACAAGGTAAAACTTATTTACTGTAAAGGTGAGATAGCCCTGGCACATGCTGCCCCAGGGAGGCTGTGGAGTCTCCTCTGAAGATTCTCAAAAGCCACCTGGATGTGTTCTTGTGCAACCCGATTGAGGTGAACTTGCTTTAGCAGGAGGTTAAGACTGGATGATCTCTAGAAGTCTTTTTCAACCCCAACATTTCTATGATTTAGTGTCAAAGTAGGTATTCTCATGGTATATCCCAAGAAGGAGCCCTCAAGGCCTTCAGCTTGTATCTGGTTTCAGGTTCATTTTTGCTGGCAGGCTGTGGGCTCAATTCCTTTTGCTTTACAAAAATGTGTGGATTCACAGTTCCCTTCCCTGCAGATGCTTTACTTCTCTAATTAGCATATTTTCTGGAGCCCAAGTGTGGCTGTTAGTCCCTTTGTCTGACTTTATTCTGCTTTGAAAGGTGTAATTAACTGTACCAGGAGAGATTGTGACTCAAGTAGGTTGTTTAGAGTTGTTTTCTAGGCTGGTTTACAAGCTGCTTCAAAATAAGGGCCATGCCTGACTCCACCTGCCTAGAATCACATCTTCGGCCATTATTGCCCATGATCTGATTGTCTTCACTCATTGTTTCTGTCCTGTGCAGCTCTCTCCTGCAGTACCTAAGCCAGCCCTGGCACCTAAAACATGGAGAAAAGCCAGGACTTGAGCAAGTAACACAGAGTGGATGAGGGATTAGAGGGGACCCAAGGTTAGGAAACTGTGTGCAGGCATTGGGAAGAAGTGTAGGGAAAATAAGTTTATCCCAGTTCCCTTTGCCTGCTTTAGGGGTGTATGGTGAGAATGAGGAGAGGCTGGGGCATTTATGTGCAGACCAAACATGGACACCAGCAGGGAGGGGCAGGAAACAACCTGTGGCTGAACGCATTTTGGTAAATGAGTCCACTGAGTAGCACAGTGAGGAAAGAGAGGTATGTAGTGGTTTGGTAAGGGCCAAGGTACTTTGCAGGCCACTGCAGAGGGTGATGCCTGTGTGTCCTGACTTTGGAAACTCCGGGTTCATGGCACTCACTGAGGCTTAAGTTTTCCCTAAAGGTTATTTGATTATCATCCATTGAACTGGATGACATTGTCCTGCCTCCAAAGTGCCTGAATGCAACTGAAGGGCCCATCTCCTTTGGCCCAACATCATCTATTTCTTTCCATGAAAACTAGAATAGCTTCAAGTGGATACCCTGACAGGTGCAGTGCGGGTCTGGGTTTGGGGTGCTCACATCTCTGCAGTGAAAGAAGAGCATGGATCTTTCTCTTCCAAACTCTTAAGTGCGTGCTGTAATGGCTGTTGCTATTTTATGAGAGCATGCTGCTTCAGTTCCTGCTCTAGGAAGGGATCTGGGACTTGAAACCTGATCAGAAAGAGGTACCTCAGCACAGCTGGGCTGTGTTCTCCGCAGTGGTTCCTAAAGCGGTTCCCCGCTGGCCTGTGCAGATCTGGTTCTTTGTGTCCAAATCTGCTGGATTGCATGGGGAGGCTGGATAGTGAGACATGAAGCTAAACGCTGCTGCGCTCAGTATTACAACACCTAAGCCCTTTTATGAAGCCTCATACTCCCACTGCGGCCCAGCAGATTGAAATGATTGTTTATAAGCAGCAAAGTTCAGAGTCTAAAGCTCAGATCTCTTCAAGGCACTTCAGAGAGGTTTTTGTCTGCAAGTTGTGTTCCCTGATGGAGTATTAGCTTAAAAAGATACTATTATGAAATAGTCATAAAAGCAGCTAGATACATTTGGATTACTTCAATTAACAAGAAATTCTCTAACTCCTAAATGTTTCTCAGCTGCAGTCTCTCACCCTGAAGAAGATGGAAGAAAAGTGTTTTAATTTTCCAGCAGTGTATAAGCAGGCCTCCAGCGATGCCGGGCGCCCGGCCTGCCTGCTGCCTGCTGCAGCTCACGGGGCTGTCACAGCAAGGTGGAGGTGGCTCTGACAGAAAGCAATGTGTATTCCACTGCCAGGTGAGGTTTGGCTGAGCTCAACTCAGCTCTGCTGTGCGCATTGCAAAAGCTGAGGTACCAGAGGAGGGGTGAGATCAGCATTTTGGAGCTTTATGGAGACAGCCATCCCAGCCTAGGAGCGCTTAGGCTGGAGCAAGACAAAGGTGGGAACTGGGGCTGCACTAGCAGCAGCCAGAGATGCTTTATCTTTAAAATGAACCCTCTCAACTCAGAATAAAAGAAATTCCAGGGAAAAAAATAACAAAGCACACTTCCTTTCAGAAGAAGGGCTTGGGCTGCTATTCCCATTGTTAGACTGGTGATGTGATTATGACTGATTAGACATTTAGATCTGAGGTTTAATGTTTGCACATGGTAGCCCAGGTTCACCTGGCTTACTCCAAAGAGCATCATTATCCACACCCCATCTGTTGCCCAGGCCTTGAGGACAACAACTGCTGGGAGCAGCTGGACAACTATTAGGTTTGCAGCCATTTCCCAGAGCTGGTGCTTGGTGCAGAGCTTGGGATAAAGAGTGCCTGCTTTTGCACAGCCTTGACCTTATCTGATCAAAGGGTCTTGCTCTTTCTCATGGAAAGGAGGGGCATAGCCACCTCCACCCCTGAGGCTTGGGGGGATCTCTTTCATTAGTTTTTATACTTAGCCTTTTATATGTGTGTTAAATCCAGTGGTGTGACCGGACACCTCCAAAACAGCCATTTAAGCCTTCATACTTTATAGCAATTCCACAAGCTACTTCAAAATGAACATGGGGAAGTTTGCTTTGAAAGGGGACTTCTCCAGCTGCTTCCACCCAGCACTTTTAAAAACACATAAGACACAATAAAGCACGTGTTGACATAAGTGAGCTTCAAAAAAAAGCACTGGATTATTTTGAAGGAGTATAAACACACGTGGGGAGAGTTATCATCCTTCACCCAGCAAAACAATTACATCAGTGCAGCTTGGACTGGGATCTGCCTTCAGATCTCCCAGATGTTGCAAATGGCACAGTTGCCAATCAGTTGCTCTGGATAGTTATAAACGGTCAAATGGAGGAGAAATGTGAACCAAATGGTTGGTTCTCAAAGGGAAAAGAAAAAAGCCATAAAACCATTTTGGGGAGTTGAAGAGAAGATGCACCACTAATGGCTATCACCCAGAGCCAGGACAGCCTCTGCTTACTCATGGCTGTGCCAGGCCTGTGTCACCAACACATCTTGCAGTGTACTTTACACCTGATCTCTGGCAGGCTGTGTGGAAGGGATGAGCCCTGCAGCAAATAGCTTGCTGTGGGATGATCCTAGGACTGTTCAGAAATCCTGTTGGCAGCATCTCCCAGCCTGTGGTGAGAGACCTGCTGCCCACCTCACTAGTGGAAGCCCATCTGGTGCTGAAGCAGGAGATGTCAGCCCTGACACTCAAACAGGAAGAGGGACCTGGGGAAAAGCTGCAGCCTTGCTGGCCCTGGGTGGAAACAACTCACCTGGCCCCAGGGCTGGTCCCCTGCTCAGACCTGGGTTGTGCAGCTGGAGCAGGCAGCCCCAGATGACACGTCAGTGGTGTGCTGCAGCACAGAAAGAGTTCAAGACTTTGGGGGCTGCAAGAAGATGTCGAACAGGTACCTGATGCTGTAGCTGGGTGGCTCAAACACTAATCAGGATCTGTCTTCAGCTCAAAGGTGGGGTTTTGTACAATTTCTGTGAAGCATTTGCTGTTTGTAGCCCACATGAGATGGTGTAGGGAGCAAGAGACCTGTTGAGCTTGTGTCAGGAATGAGCCCCAGATCCTTTCCTCCCCAAGGGTCAGTGCTACCCCTTTGCACCCACAAGCAGGGCACTGGCCTTGGAGGATGTGCTCAACCACCAGTGACCCTCTGCTCAGCCCTTTGAAGGACACTGGAAGGCATCAGAATCTTATCTTGGACTCAGCAACCCAAGTGTTGGGAAATATTTCAGCCTCAGAAAGCAAGGGGATTTTGGAAAGCTCCTGTGCTATTGTTTCCATGGGGTAACACAGGTTGGTGAGATGCCTCTCCGAGCTCCCTTCTGACAGTCTCAACTCGCAGTCCTAGTGGGCTCCAGTTATGCCCTTCTGGGCCATTTGCCCCTCTGCCTGAGTGGCAAGCAGCAGGGCTGTCCATCCAGCTCCCTGCAGCCCAGGGCATGTGGCAGAGCCAGCAGCCTGATTTTACCACCTCACAGCAGCATGTCAGTCTGAACAGTGGCAGGCAAAAACTGGAAGCAGCACCACGCCGTTGTGGTGCCATGGTCTATGTCAGAGGGCAAGGAAGACAGCAAACCCTCCAGGTGCCCTGCCTGAGCCGATGAGTGGCAGCCCCGGCAGCTAACGCTCCCTGGTGCCACAACAGAGGGAAGACAGACACCGGGCCCACCGCTCTGCCTTCTGTTACCAGCATGTGGCCAACCCCTGGCATGGAGCAGCAGCAGAGTGTGGAGTGGATCCATCAGCAGGGTGCACTCACCCATCACCCCTGCAGGAGCTGCCCAGTGCCAGAGGCAGATGTGGCTTCATCAGTGCACAAGGGCGATGAGCTCAGCAGCAGGTTAGGTACACAAAAACAAAACCCTAGCAATGCTGGTTCACCATATCAAAGGGCAGTTTTGTCCTGGACACAGTGACAGCAAGTGGGGAGAAGCATTACCCATCTTCAGCATGGCTCATGGGGGCCCAGCTCACCCCAACGCGAGGTGGGGCTGTGCCCTAACAGCACGAGCACCAATGGAGCGTCCTGGCATTGTCTTCTCTTCTTTTTTAATTTCATTTTTTGGGATGACAACACTTTAGAGGTTTATGACCAACAGGAGAATTTACTACTAAGTCATATACTGATGTAATGAAATCTAATATATGCTGTGTAATGAGTTATGAGATGTTATTTAGTTTCAGGGTTTTATTACTTCAATCAGTTATGACCATATTTCCTTTTATATGATTGCTCACTCTTTAAACATACCAGATGACTGTATAAAGAACACCTAATAAAGTCTGGAGATGTTAAAATATAAATGTTTTAATTTTTGCCATAAATTGGTTTTAATTCTACCAATGGTAGCTTTTGCACTGGAAGTGGTGCAGTCCCTGTTAGAAGTGCAGAACTTGGTAATGTTGTCTCAGATCCTTTGTGGGAAGGAGCTGAGTGACCCTACTTCGTGATAAGGCACAGTTAGTCACCAGTGCTTACCCTTTGTGGTTGTACACAGAAATTGAAAGGTTTTCATAATGTAACAAAAGACAAAAACCATTGATATATGTAATTGTCTTAATTATCCTCTCGTATTTACCAGTGTAACTGCCGTATGTTTGTCCTGGTTGCTGTTAGTCTTCAAGAGAGGAGAATCATGCTTACGATCTTCAGCATCAAAATGAAGTCTATGAATGTTGTGCCCATGCGCCTTTTGGCAGTCCTCCTAATTTTTCCACATTTATGCATTGTATTTTAAAGACATTTGGGATAACGTCATAGCAGTGGAATTACATAGCTGTGAAAGAAGTTCAGAATAAAATCTTCAATAAGTCAGTGCTTAAAACAAGCGAAGGACTTCAACTGCTGAACAATTGCAGGAACCAAGTGGCACAGAGTCCTGGTTGTGCTATATTCATAGTGAGCATTGAATTCTCAAAAATTACTGTAGAACACATTTTATGGTGGTTAACAACTCTGCAGTAAGAGCTTTTGTCTGCATTAATAGAGACTGCAACTATTGTAAGGTTTTAGCATGCTGCTGCTATCTAGCAAGTCATCCACCGTGGGCATGCAGAAGGATAGGGTCCTGCATGGGTGTCACCTGCTCGGAGAGGATGTCTGCACTGAATTACAGCTTTCTCATTCCCGCCCCATCTCTGCAACAGGCAGCATTCTCATGATTTGCTCAGCATGGTGAAAGTCCCCACTGTCCTCCATGGCAAGGACACACATTGTCCTGCATCAGGCCAGGGATTTCAAGGACAAGGTGTGTTGCAGAGCTACTGCAATGGGGTGGTGGAGCAGGACACAGTCTCCTCACAGTCTCCTCCACCTGCAAACTATTGTCATAGGGGCTCAAAAGCAGAAGTCAACAAACTGTTTCATATGAGACCTTGAAAACTGTCCTTGCATCAGAGGATGTGTTTGTGGTGTGCTCTTACGAGGCACAGGCTCCAGTGCCAGGGCTTGCTCCAGCCCAGCCTAGGCTGTGCTGGGCTGGGAGGCTCAGTTCCTGCTGTCCTGGGAGAGGTGTGCTGGAAGGAAAGGAGCCTGGTAAAACAGAGTGTGCTCCAAGCATTTGTCTGGACAGCTTCAAGGGAGAGGAAACAGTCTCATAGTTAAGAGTGCAATTTAGAATTTGCAGCAGCCAGCAATATTTTCAGCATGTTTAATCTGCTGTGACTTGCTATAGCCTGTATCACAGACCAAAGATGACATCGTGTCACAGCCAGCCCCAACCAGCCACTAAGCATCATGCAGCCACTTGCTCACTCCTTCCCCTCCTCTGGTGGGATGGAGAGGAGAATCAGGGGGAAAGAAAGGTAAAAGTCATGGGTTAAGATAAAGACTGCGTGAAAACTAAAATAACTAAACTAAACTAAAATATCATAATGATAGTAATGAAAAGGAATATAACAAAAAGAGAGAATTAAAACCCAAGACAGACAAGAGATGCACAATGCAATTGCTCACCACTCACTGACTGGTGCCCAGACTCACTCTGAGCAGCGATTCACCCATTCCAGTCAACTCCTTACAGTCTGTACATTGGGCATGGCATACTGTGTTATGGAGTACCCCTTTGGCTAGAGTCTGGTCAGCTGTCCTGGCTGTGCTCCCTCCCAGCTCCCTGTGCACCTCCTTGCTGAAACCAAAAAGTCCTACATTTAAACACTAATTAGCAACAACTAAATCATCAACGTTTTTCTCCCACTAAATCCAAAACACAGCCCTGTATTAGGGAGAAAATGAACTCTATCCCAGACAAAACCAGGACACTTTATTTGGAGTGATAAACCCTGACTGCAGAAGAAAGATGTCAGAGGCACAGTTTGGCAGAAGTCCTCATCCTTATCCCAGCCTCAGAGCCCTGTCCCTGAGCAGCCTGTGCTTTGTTTTAGCTGTGGTTAGTATTGCTGCTGTCTGCAAACCCCTGCTTCTGACTCTGCATGATAGGGTGTCATCTCAGGATAGTCTTTCCAGAAAGCTATTTATCAATTCAATTTTATTTGTTTAAACTGTGTGTACAATGAGACACTGTACTTCTAGTATTTGTTCAGTTATCAATAGCAATACTAACAGAAGGGAAAAACTTCTAAATGACCTATCTCGCCTCTCCATTCCATTAATATCTCTATCACTAATTGGATATATTTTAGGAGAAGAATTACAGCAAGTAATGAAATAAAGACTTTACTATTTACAAATCCAGGATAATAATTCAGCCAAAGATAATTGTACATCAAATAAATGACCAAGCATACTTAAAATATGTCTTTGCACAGTAACAAGGCACAGTTTAATCCCATTAAGAAAATGTTGGCAGTGGTTCAGTGTTTGGGAACATGCCACTGAATTGTCCTGCTGTAACCTTGGATGTAGGAAAAGTTGAGACAAAGCAGCATACTCAGTTTGACACGTCTTTGCCCTTTAGGTCCTTAATGATGCAATGAATTACTAAAACATTTAATATTGTTTAGCTGCAGAAGCTGTCTTATATGCAGAAGCTAAATGATAACATGCTTGCTGAATGTGCATTTTATCTGCTCTCTGCTGCTTCATATGCAAAGCTTATTTGCTTCTCCACATAAGGCAGATTTCTGAGCCATCTCAAAAGAGCAACTCCACATATTATTTTAATTTGCAAGAAACAAAATCTTGGTTCCATATATCTTACTTAAAGGATAAAAAGACAGATAGGTTAGTTTCTCACTAATAATAAAATTAAGAAAAACATTGTGGGTTTTTTCTCAGGATTTACTTTCCACCTGGGTTACTCTGCTTCTACTTTGTCACCAGTATTTTCAATAGGATCTGGAGTACATTTCTCCAGATGCTTTGTACATGGCATTCAGCTGCCAAAACAATCGACCTCGCTTACTTTTAATTGAGAAGGATTTGATACGTACTGTAGAAAAGATAATATGGCTCAGTGCATTTCTCATGGCCTTGTATTACACCTTTCGAGTTGAGTCTTGGAAAGGGATACTGTGTGGATAGTTTAGAACATTATTTTTTTGAGATGAAATGACACCTAATTCAGTATAACCCAAGACTGGTGGTGCACTGAGGCACCAGCAGGAATGGAGGTCCACTGATGTGCAGTGCTCCTCACCTCCCTGCAGCTCAGCCGACGCAGTGGTGCTGCTCCCACCCCAGCACACAGCTCTTTCCCAGTCGCTTGGTGTGGCATTTACCTGATGATTGTGAGCACAGAGGGAGAACGGGTGCTTTAAGCTTTATTATTAATATATGCAAACATCACAGGTCAGAGGTATCAATATTTACTGCTATCCACTGATTCTATTCTAAGGTCTTGCCCTTAAAATATCAGCTGTGTGGCTTTCCTCTGCTGTTACTTGCAATATCATGTTATGCAGAATGAATCACCTGACAGAGTTTTGTGTCTCTTTGTACTGTAACAGCTTCTAGAAAAATTCAAACTGACAGTTCCTATAGAAAGGCATGAGGAAATATATTTTACTAGTGCACATGTTTTATAGTGCGAGGTCAGAGAGTCCACATACATCACAGGCTACAATGGGAAGTAAGAGGGTAACTATAGATATATGCATAACACACAAACACAAGTAATTACTTTTTAGCACTTGATCCATTCTTTGGCATTCACTGATAAACCAAAGGGAAAAAAAAAAGCTGTTCCCTTTCTGTGTGATTGCAGTTAGAGTCCTCACTCTGATATTAGAAACCATAGAAAGCAAATAGTGTGGCCCATAGAGATGAAATGGCCTCATTTTTCTTGCATGAACCAAGGTGCTCAGGATCTGGCATGGATGCTTGAAGGGGCTGTGCTCCCGTGCCAGCAGTCCTGCCATCATGGCCAGGATGGGCTGGCCGTGCTGCTTCCAGTGGGGTTTCCTTTGAGGAGCAGAGGAGCAGCAAGGCTTGGAGGATCCATGCACCCTAGGTCAGCTCAGCACCAGAGCTGGCTCTCTGCTTCCAGCAACCTCGCAGCGATGCTTCAAGGGCAGCTTGCTGACAGCAGAAGCAATATGACAAAAATTAGGTAGGCAAGAGGGATTAAAACATGTACAATCGTGCAGAATTTGCTAGGGTCAATTACATGAGTCAGGAACAAGTGAAGTGTTTGAAGACCTGGAAATAATTCCAATTTGTCATATCAAGAGTCTTCCTCCAAGAAAAAGGCTGTGGAAGCAGAGGCAATTATGCCATATGGAGAGCAGATGTCTCAAGGGAGCTGAAGAGAAGAGACTTTGCTAGTACTAAAAATATTCAGTATGAGGAGGTGATAACAAGTGCTTCTAAAGAAGAAGCAATTATTTATCATTAGGACAACATTTTTTACCATTTCCTAGAACATAAACCTATGTGCCCAAATAATCCCAGACTGTCGCAGTGAAGAGGCACTGATTAACAGCTTGGGCAGAAGACATAATAGTAAGCAGATTTCACATCTTGTTTAACCATCTGCTTTTAAAAGCAATTCATCATAGGCTGCATCACACTTTAAAAAGGTAGGGACATAGGAAGACAATGACTTAGTACAACTGGTTTGATGTACAAGCAGTATGATTTGCCTATGCCATTTGCAGCTTTGATGTTTTACTTTTTAGCACTTTAATTCAAAGCTGTGTCGCGGAGATTGACTCAGTTTATAACCCCAGCACTGTGGTGTTAGACTGCTACTGTGAGAGCCTCTTCTGAGTACTAAACCTGCTTGGGAGAACTTCATTGCTGCCTCCAGGTGCCTCAGGAGATGAAGGATCGCACTGAGCAAGAGAGCTGAAGGACAGTTTAAGTGGAGCTCTGCAATATTTTGCACTATGACCAAAGACATGCAGCTGTGGCTTACGCCTGGGTAAGTACCAGCCACCATGTGCTCATGTTACTCATGTCCCAGGTAGATGTTTGGATTTTCCTCCTGCCAGAGCTGCTCTGTTTCCTGAGCAGCAAGACCAAGAGCTATTGACACAGCTCCCTCAGCTCCCACAAAACTCCATCAAAGCACTGCAGGGAAAGAGAAAGCAATCCCAGCAAGGTAGGGCTGAGTGGCTTATTCCCTGGTGCTGAGGTGAGACGAGCTGTAACAGACTGCCTCTGACAGATGGTCATCTAATCTGTTTTTAAAAACTTCTAATGACTGTGCTCCCTCAGCCCACAAATGTAACCTGCTCCTGAGATTTTCTTTGATTATAGCTGGAAAGTTTGTCTTAATATCTAATCTAAATCTCTCTTGTGTCTAGTTAAACCTGTTACTCTTTGTCCCACTCTCAGTGGACATTGAGGCAAGAGATTTTCATCCTCTTTACAGTAATCTGTGAAGGACATTATCATGCTCCCTCCAGACCCATCCATCTTCTCTTCACTAGAATAAACAACCCCAAGCTCTTTCAACTTCTGCTTGCAGGTCAGGTTTTCTAAACCTCTTAACATCCCTGTTGGTCTCTCAGAGCTTTGTATTTAATTTACTTCTTTCTCAAAAGGTGATGCCCAGTGCATCTCAGCATTTAAGCTGAGAAGCTCCCAGCATCATGAAGTTACTATGCAGCCCTCAGTGTTTCTGTCCCCATGGGCGCACTCATAGGTGTCACAGTGGTTACACAGCCTGTCCTTCCTCCCAGGTCTGTTTTGCCATCTGTTCAGTCACTCCCTGTTTCAATACAAGCCCTTTTGAACTCCTTGCACTTTTCATATGTCTCTCTTTGGTTCCATTTGTTGATTCTGGAAAACCTCTCCGATTTTTCATAGCTATTTTGAATTCTAATCCTGGGGCTCAATAAGCTCGCAATCCTCCTGGCTTAGTGTGATGGGCTGATTTTATAAGCATACTTTATTCCACTATTTGAGTTACTAATGAAAATATCAAACAGAAACAGGCCCCGGACAGACCCTGGGTGACCCCATTAAAAATGAATTTTTGATTTGATGGCAAACCATGATAAGTTCAGCATGTTTTTCAAGCACTTGTGCACCCATGGACTAATGATTCCATCTGGCCTGTATTTCCTTAGCTGGCCTTACAAGAACGTCATGAGGGATGCATTCAAGTGCCCCACTCTAGTTAAGGCATGTATCGCTGCTCCCTTCCAGTCAAGAGAGAGAAAACATCTTTGTTCTTCTGAATCAGATTTTCCTTGGTTGTGCCATGTCAGACTGTGAGGAGGAGGACTCTTACCCAGTCGGTGACAAAGCATCAGTTAGGGTCAAGGAAGATTTTGCCAATTGCTATTTTAAAAATGTAAAATACATCTTTAAACACGAGGTTTCTTACTGCTGCTAAATGCTGGATTCTGCAGTGGTCATAAGTCTGTAGTGCCACTACCAAGCATCCGAGGAAATGGCTGAGAAGGGAAGGAAGAGAGCAGCGTCCCACAGAGGCAGCAGTCAGTGCTGAGGGTCCTTCCCTTGTCCTGCATCCACATCTGGGCTCATCTGTCGTCCACTCCAAACCAAAACCCAACTCTTCTGGTAGCTAGCAATGAGAGAAGCAGCACCTACAGTCCCGGAAAGGCCAAGGGCTGTCACACTGTTTCCATTTCCAGCTAAAAACCCACTCTCCTTGATTCAACACAAGAGTAACATGCAGCCCTCGCAGGAAGCTCGTAAAACCGAGAGACGTGGTTCTACTCAGACCAAGAAAGGGGACTGTAGAGGGAAGGAAGGCTTAGGGAAACCTCCTTGTTGGAGGATCCCTCAGAGGGAGGAGTAATAAGCTCTTGGGTTGCAGAGGAGAAGGCTGCCCATGCTCCTCTGGCACAAGCTTGAAGAAGTTGCTTCATCAGCAACAGGTCTTTTTTTATTCATCACAAGGGAAGAGACAAATAGCCTTTAACACCAAATTTGGTGGCCCAAGGCCGGGTGTGCACTAGATACCACGGCAGCCTCTGCAGCCATGGGATATGGGGTAGAGCCTCATGTGCTGGTAGCTCTGGGCTATGTACATTGCACCTTTACATTCAATTTGATACTGCCTGTAGCCTGCTGGACCTCTGCCAGGACAGCTGCAGAAGGGCTGGAGAAATTTGCCATAATATACTTGGGAATTCTTGTGGAAAGAGAGTTTCACCTACTGCAGTGGAGGTGGATAGGTTTAAGGGGCTTGGGTTTCTTTTTGTCCTGAAATGCTCATCCTCACTTAAAGTCAGAAGTGGAGTTTATTGTTAAAAATACTCCATCTTGAATACATGGAACCATCAGAAATCAGGGTTTAAGACTGTTCAGAAAACACACAGAGCTCATGCTGCAGATTAAAACCTGGGGAAGCAAAACATTCCTTTCACCAAGATCCAGTTGATATTGCTAACACCAGTGAAGACGATGGTCTCAAAGCAGATTTTAGTGGGCACCTTCAAAAAGCAGAGAGGTGGATGCTCAGCCAGGGTCACAACCCTGGCCCGCTGCGGGGCTTTGGGCAGCCTTGTCCACATGCTGCCTGGCCAGCAGCCAGTCTTCCCCTGCCTTCAAGAAGGGAAATCCTGGCACAAAAATCTGCACCAGCACAGAGCTTTCCAACTGCTACACTTTCCAGCTGCAAGAGGGTTTACCAAGCCTAGAGGAAGATGATTGTGAGGGCACGAACCATTAAAGACAGTGACACGGTAGACTTTTATCTGTTTCTTATCAGGAAAAGTGACCTTTTAGGTTTTCAAGAATACCCTAATTCAGCATTTTGTTGCAGCAGGGTGGTCACTGGGCTTTGGATCACAGCCCAGCCAAACAGAATGGAGCTTTTCATCAGTTAAAATCCAAGAAGGGAATAATGATCTCAGAGTTTTGTATTTATCATCGGATTTGGCCCACTGACCCGCCTAAGGAAAGGCAATGGCTTGAAACAGTTTTCACAAAGCCAAAGCTTACACGGCTGCAGTAAAAACTCATTTTATCCTGATCCTCATTTTTTTTCCCCTCAGATACACATATTTCTGTCATGTTTGTATAAATCCTGCCCCCTCAGTTCCCTCAAAATGGACCATGCATCTCTCCAGGCTCCAAAAGCCTACCTTAGCCCAAAGATGTCACTGTCTTGGCAGAGACTTGCACAGCCCCAAACAAGGCTGTGTGAAGTTATGTATGATTCAGCAGCAACAAGTTTGAAAAGGCTGAGACTGCTGGCACTCGCCTTTTGTCAATCTTTTCATGGTGCTGGCACTCACCGTGAGCTTTGCTGGCTGCAGATATTTAGAGCAAAAAGAGAGAGGACTGCAGTTAGCTTTAACAAAAAAAAAACCCCAAACCATTAAAAAAAATTGGTTTTCCTTCCTTTGTGTTCATTTAAGCAGATATTTATGCTTTTATGGACACAAATAGCTTCCCCTGGCTCTCTTAGCATCAGCATGGGTCAGTCATCTTTTTCTTCCAGCAAGTGCCACACAGTGACAAGCAATACTTCTTGTTCTGGCAGCCTTTGTCCTCAGGGTAAACATTTCTCCCTCTCACCCAAGAAAACGTGGGTTTTGGGTGGTGAAAGCACAAGGTTTGCTGTCGTGTGATGGGAGCACAGTCAGCATGGTGGGGTACAAGCTTGAGCTGCAGTGATGGGCGTTTTACATGTGCCCCCTTACCAAGCTGCCCCATACTAAGAGATCTCCATGTTTTTGTCAAAAGGCTGGATGCTACTGCTCTGTGAAAACCTAAAGAGCACCACATAGGGAAAAAAAAAAGCATGACGTTAAAAACACTCTGAGAAAAAACTGTAGGATTTCTATGCTTCCCAACAAACCTATGAAAAATGAAGACAAAATCACTTGTGTGCTACACCTACAAAACCATACTACAAAATTCCTTTATGCCTGCTACATCTCAAAGCCTAGAGGCTTCTT
The DNA here is from genome assembly GCF_028858725.1 of Colius striatus. Lineage (NCBI taxonomy): Eukaryota > Metazoa > Chordata > Aves > Coliiformes > Coliidae > Colius > Colius striatus. The sequence continues at coordinate 73,714,355 of NC_084762.1, read as the reverse complement.
CCTTCTAGTATAATTCTTCTGTTAAGAAACAAGAGCAAGATCTAGGCTATCTGAAACTCCAACTAAATTGGGACTTCAGACTCAAAATCTCTCCTAGGTCCTAAGCTATAATTTACTCTTCAGGATTGTCCCATCCTAAGAGGTATCTGTGTTTACTGGTCACTTCCCAGGCCCCTGGCACCTAACTTCTGCCATCCATGCACCTTTCAGGCATGATGGTAATCATTAATTGACATTAAATTAATTTGATGGTGGGCTGAGGATTTGAGGAGGGATGTTCTGAAAGCTAAACAGGCCATATTACTTTACACCTGTTTTGGCTGCCTCAGCAGAGCTGCCGGTGATTAAGTGGATGGAGCCAGGTTTACCAACTGAAGATGATCTCTTCAGGTTTGCTGTGAGCAGCACTTCTCACTGCTAAATCCAGAGCTGATTTTGCTTTCAGCAAGGCTTTTGACACTATCTCCCATAAGAAAGCTCAGACAGTGTGGGTTGGATGAGTGGACAGTGAGGTGGATCAAGAGCTAGCTGAATGACAGAGCCCAGAGGGTGGTGATCAATGGCACAGAGTTGAGTTGGAGACCTGTGGCCAGTGGAGTTCCACAGGGATGGGTTCTGGGGCCAGTCTTGTTCAACACCTTCATCAATGACCTGGATGAGGGGACAGAGTGTACCCTCAGCAAGTTGGCTGATGACACCAAACTGGGAGGACTGGCTGATTCCCCAGAAGGCTGTGCTGCCATTCAGCGAGACCTCGACCAGCTTGAATGTTGGGCAGAGAGGAACCTCAGGAGGTTCAGTAAGGACAAGTGTAGAGCCCTGCACCTTAGGTTGTTCCTGGGGAGGAACAACCCCGTGCTGGAGAGCAGCTCTGCAGAGAGAGACCTGGGAGTCCTGATTGATAATAAGCTAAATATGAGCCAGCAATGTGCCCTCATGGCCAATAAGGCCAATGGCATCCTGGGATGCATCAAGAAGAATGTGGTCAGCAGGTCAAGGGAGGTTCTTCTCCCCCTCTACTCTGCCCTGATGAGGCCTCGTCTGGAGTCCTGTGTCCAGTTCTGGGCTCCTCAGTTCAAGAGGGACAGAGAACTTCTAGAGAGAGCCCAGTGCAGGGCCACCAAGATGATCAGGGGACTGGAGCATCTTCCTTATGAGGAAAGGCTGCAAAAACTGGGGCCGTTTAGTCTAGGAAAGAGGAGATTGAGAGGGGATCTTATTAATATTTACAAATATCTAAATGGTGGATATCAGGAGGTTGGAGCATCTCTTTTATCTATAGTAGCTAGCAACAGGATAAAGGGTAATGGGATGAAGCTGGAACACAAAAAGTTTCATTTAAACATAAGAAAAAGCTATTTTGCTGTGAGGGTGAGGGAGCCCTGGCACAGGCTGCCCAGGGAAGGTGTGAAATTTCCTTCCCTGGAGGTCTTCAAGACCTGCCTGGACATGTTCCTATGCGACCTGATCTAGGTGAACCTGCTTGTGCACGGGGGTTGGACCAGATGATCTGTAAAAGTCCCTTCCAACCCTACCATTCTATGATTCTATGATATGAAAGTAAATTCACACATAGTTCTGACAGTGAAAGAAATCACATGCTTAAAGACAAACGAGAAGTAGATTTGATTTTATTACTTTTTAACTCACAACATACATGATTGCTGGAATTTATTTCTTTCTTGAGCACAGTCATTGTTGTATTTTGGGTTTGGTTTTTTTTTCCCTGTTTATTTGTCCTGATTCAGAGCTAACAGCTGGTTTTACCTATGCGAATCATCTCACAGATGCACTTCAGAATATAAAGCACATTTATGATAGGACACTTGATAAATCCCTTTATGTTCTATGTCTTTCCCGTAAAACTGAGGGGGTGGGGAGCAGAGAAGGAGAAAAGACCTGCTTTGGGATGATGTCATAGCTGTTGGGCACATCTGCCCCAAATTAAACTACCATCTAAAGGGCTAATTTCCCAAACATATTTGTTTTTGGCTTGGAAGGAGACATAAAGCAGTGTATCCCTTCAGTTTGCATTTGTGAAGTCTCTGACAATTTGAGATCACCCTTCACAGTATGTCAGCAAGATTTACTAGTGCTGATTCTCTCAGGTGACCTGCTTCTGCAGGGGGGTTGGACTAGATGATCTCTAAAGGTCCCTTCCAACCCCTACCATTCTATGATTCTATGATTCTGTGATGCTGTACAAGTTGCATGAAGAATGTATCTTTCTTGGTTCCTTGATTAAGTTACGACTCATAATAAATCTTTTAGAGACATCAAGCTTGTCCTTTTAAAAGCATGAGGGTTTTTGAGAAACCCTCTAAGCAAGTGTGAGAAAGAGATCTCACCTGTAAGAAGAGTGTTTGCAAAAGTGAACCTGTTGGAATTTTGAGATATCCATTCTGTTTTTCACAGTGAACTCGGAATGCGTGACAGAACTTAAACACAAAAACACAAAAGGCATAGAAAGAAATGACAGTGTTTACGCACACTAAGGATAACATGCTTGCAAATAGGCTGTCTTGTCTACTGCAATACCAAAAAACAAAAAGCCAAAGTAATGAGGAAAAGGAGGAAAAGAACAAAATGTGGGATAAGTAGTTATATTTTTAATACCTTCTGTGTAATCTTTCCCTATGAAAGCATTTAAACTGTACAGCTTCCAAAGGATAAAGAGGGAAGTGCTACACCAGACAAAAATCCTCCTTGCTGCCTGCTGGGGCAAACTGTGTGTCCCCCAATGTGATGATCTTGGCAAAGCCTCACATGACAAGTGAGCTGGTTCTTTTGGCCCTGGCATCTGTCCCTGAGCAGACAGCTCAGTGGCTGTGACGAACCTGTGCATGTGTGTGGCACGTGCTGCATTGAAGGGAAGGACTGCGGTGCCACCAGGGCAGCTCTGGCAACCTCGATGCTGAGCACCATCCTACTGGTGTTGTTGTACAAGAGCTCCACTAAAATCCATGAACCTGTCATTTGTCCATGGTAGTTACTTAGGAGAGGAGTTAAAATGCCCAGAATTCTTTCAAAGCACTTGACAAATAGCACCCAAATGCAGCAAAGCCTTTCAGCCCATTGGAAACCACAGCCCTGCTTTTGTGCTGATATAAACCAGCACAGTTGGTGGAGTTATGCTGATTTACACCAGCTGAGGAACTGTTTTTGTATTTTCACCTGGTTCATGAAGATTTATATACTAATTCCCTGCAAAGCGTTATAATGAAAAAAAAAATCACCTAGCTGGGTCCACAAGCCCCGTTTCATAAGTAAGTTATCTCAGCCTTGCTGGGTCAGACCTTACTGAGAGGATGATACATCCAGGGCTGTCATGTAAATCATTTCCTTTTGAATACTTATGTCTAATCAACTTCAGACCTTGTTTTGGACACATTGTATGTTTCGTAAGCTGAAGAACTCTCTCTGATGAAACTCTTGCCTCCTGACCCCAAAATACATCTGAACAAAATTGTCCCATCAGGAGTTCAGATAATTGCTTGGCCTTTCCTGTCAGTCATAAACCAGACCGATCCAACTTTTTTGGACACTTCCCCACACTTTAAAGTGCTTTTCAAACACATTCCGAACAGCATAACAGAATAGGAATGGTTGCTTTTATAAATGTGTGGTACTTCATATGCTGAAGCAAAGAAATCAGAGACTCTCTTTGCTGCTGCCATATGTATTGTCGTGTGATAAAAATTTACCAGCATGTAGTTCTGCAATTATTGTTCTTACAGCTCCATTAGTCTTAAATCTTATTTATATACTGTTGGGTTTTTTTTTTCTGTCACTGGAACTCCCAGGCTCTCCCTTTTCTTGCACCAAAGCTTACAAAGCATTGAACAGCCAAGGCACAGATTGAAGATTTGATCTTTCTCATGCCTAGAATGAGTACCTTTAAGAGCAATGTCTGTCTGCTCCCACCGACAAACTCCTTCAGGGTCCATGGACATAGCTCTTTGGATCTAACAGAGGTGGCTGGTGGCTTACACAGCAGGACACCATGGCAACATCTGCCATGCAGGGATATAGCTTACAACAGGGAGAAGCACCGGCCCTCGTCAGGCATAGAGCCAGGATGCTGCAGGGTGAGATGTCCAGGAGGAAAGCATGGCATGGTCTCAGCAAAAGCTGGTGGAACATTTTCTATTGACTGCTGAGGGATCCATGATTTTCTACCCCCAGCCCTCCTTGACAGTCTACTGATATGTGCATGGTTGCCTTGGGAGGTGAGGAAGATTTGCTGGAGGAAACCCAGCACATTTCTACTGGTGGATGGCAAGCTGCCCCCTGCACTTGGATGGTGCTAAATCCTGAACAATGAGAAGTATTACAAAAATTCAGACATCACAGACAAGAGTTTACAGAGATCACAGTCTCAAGTTGAAAGCCTGGGAATTCCTCAAGGAGAAGGTGTGGTCTGGGGCAATGCATATGAGCTGAGAGCTTTCCAAGTTCCTCTGGAGCTCTCAACTTCTGATGGGAAGCTTAAGTTCACGGGCAAAACACATTGTGAAAATAGAAAGCAGCCTGTTACATTTGTCAGTCAGTTGAAAGGACAAAATGTATGTGAATGTTGGAAAAGAAAAACCATTAAAAGGCCATTCTACATCAAGAATAAATCTTTCCAAGGAGTGGAAAATGGTGACCTGTAGGACTCAGGTACCACGGAGGAATCTCGTTTCTGCACCTGAGTCCTGGCCATGTGAATAGAGGTGCAGAGCTGTATGTGTCACCTCATAAGTGCTAAGTCTGTGTGTCTCATGATTCCTGCAGACACACCAGGCTCCATTAGACATGTCTGCCCATCTGAGGGGTCAGTCTCTTGGCCATTTGCTGCAAGTCATTGCTACTTGGCAGGAACAACAAAACTGAATAGAATGGGACTCTATCTGCCACGATTTAGAATCTAGCACTTTATGCTGCCTGGCAACACAAGTGGAGTTTTTGGCACTGGTGAGTGACACGCAGGCCATGGGTTGGCTCCAGTACAGCCTCATGAGAATATGTGCTCATGGGTTTCAGGTCTGTACAGTTACCAAACTGCTCCTGAAGCTCATGCTGGCTTTACCATTTTGCAGCATACCTTTGTAAACCTGTAATCTGAGGCAAGGTTTATAAACCATCCTCTGAGGACATGCAAAAAAGCATGACTCCTCAGAAAGTTTGAGATCTCTGCACAAGCACCTGTTGAAATGTTCTCAGGAGTCCCTTGGGTACCTGTTGCACTTTTCAGGTTGACAATGTCCATAGATCAGCGCATACTGAGCTGCTTTTTCCCAAACTTGTCACTATTTCAGGACCTACCCTAACAACGGGAAAATCACTTTCCATTTTTTTCATAGCCCTGCATTTGGCCTCGTCGTTATTGTGAGGAAAGCTCTTATCTCTCCATTGCCCCGCGCTCTTAATGGCTTGTGCAGTTTCCAGGATGGATGCCCGCTGTTCCAACCATTACTTTCTCGTTTCTTCGCCTCGGATGCTCTCTGTAGCTGCTTCAGATTTCTACCGTCGTGCTTGTTGCGTCCCCGCATCGCGCGCATAGTTCCGCTCGCGGATAGTTCTGCGCCGGGCACAGAACGGAGCACACAGAAGAAATAGACTCAGAAACGAGGTCAGAGACTTTCGCGAAGCCCGGGCGCTGCAGCGATACGGCCCCAGCCAGGGAAACGGCCCCAGAGCGCAGCGAAGCCCTCCCTCCGTGCCCCGCCATCGCCGCGTCGGCGTCCCGGCGGGCTGCGGCCGCCAGGTGGCGCTGTCGGCCCGGGCACGGCCGCCCGCGAGCGCCAGCGCGGGGAAAGGGGCCGCTGGGGGCCGGCCGCCTCCCGGCCGCGCTGTGCCGCGCTGCGCTGCGCCGTGCCGCGCTGTGCTGTGCCGTGCTGTGCCGTGCCGCGCTGTGCCGCGCTGTGCCGTGCTGTGCCGTGCCGCGCTGTGCCGCGCTGTGCTGTGCCGCGCTGTGCCGCGCTGTGCCGCGCTGTGCTGTGCCGCGCTGTGCTGTGCCGCGCTGTGCTGTGCTGCGCTGCGCTGCGCTGCGGGCGCGCTCGGCTACCGCGCCGGCTGCAGGCTGCGAGGGCGGCAAGGGCGGGAGGAGCCCCGCGACACCCGGCACCCCTTCTCCGGCAAACGGCGGTCTTAGCCTGAAGGGAAGGGAGTCTGTGGGCAGTGCCTACACTCCGTGCTACCCCACGGTGTCTGTGACACTCGGGTGCGAGTTCAGCCTTATGTTCAGCTGAACAGACCCCCGGGAGGGTTTACCCACAGGCTTCCCGGGGTTTGCACTTGCATTCTGTCAGCTCGGTTTGAGTGATGAATGGAACAACTTAGGGATTTCCCGAAGGACTCTCTGGACTAGCAACTTCTCTTGGAATAGAAGGAAAAAAGCATTCTTGCCACACAGTGCCTCCTACCAGTCTCTAAAACGCACCATGTAGTTCAACCACAGTGCTATGGACCGGTCTTCTATAGATCAACATGTTTTTTGACTCCTCTGATCATCTTATTCTGTGCCCTGCGCACCCATCTCTGCCCAAGACACTTGCAGCAGCCTTGTAATACCATCTAGTAATGGCTCGCTTTTGTTTAGAGACTTTTGACGTTGAAGCAACCACAGAGTTCAGAAGCCCAGACTTCCACCTCAGCTCTCAGCGGTCACTGAGTCCAACAGTATTTCATCACCCACCAGCTCTCTTCTCTATAGCTCACTGTTATGGGCACTGCCAGGTCTCCCTGTGATGGATTCCACTCCCTTCCCAGGCACTTGGGCAAAGGGCAGACCATGACATTTTCCAATCACCATCTGCCAATGTTTATTTTGGCCTTCCTACAGGTGTTTCCAAATGCCATTTTTGGGGGAAACACATAAACAAGATTCAGGGCAACCCGTTGAAGCAATTGGGAGACTGAAGGTGAAATTCCCTAAGCTGATATCTACTCTTTCTTCCAAGCTTCAGTGCTCCGTCCTGCCTTGCTCTGAACACACAGCACCCAGTCCCTTAGGAGAGGCAAGGCAGTTATCAAAACTGGGGCTTAAGACTTCATCCAGAACCCAATCTCTCTTCTGGAAAACCTGTGACTTTGGAAACAAGAGGAGTTTGGACTGACTGAAAACGCAGCAGATTTTCTTCAGATGTGTGGATGTTGTAGGCTTCATGAGACATTGATTAAGTTAATTAAGTTAGTTTAATAAAACACTCACATGTAACCATTGGAAAGTAAAGTCAGAAGTTTAGACTTGGTTTGTGTTTGAACAGACATGGAAACAACCATCTGAGGAAACACACTTGTTTGTAAGGTTGCCTGAGCAAAGCCATACCAGTCAGACTGAGCGCCATCAAACTTCCCAGTCAGACCAAGAGCCATCCAGCTCACTTATACTGAGTAATATCTTGTTACTCCCTGAAAGAATAAGGCAGTTCTTGATGCAGCTATCAAAGAACATAATTCTTGTAAGTTATGCACAATTCTGGACTTGTTTTCTAAACATACAAATTGATGATTTTTTCTTTTGTAAGAAATTCATTGCATTGGATTACATTGGACTCTTTTTCTCTATAGCTGTGGTGAAGCCCAATCTGAAACGTTTCTTCAGCTACCTCAAAGCAAGTGTTGACATCACCAAGAAGAAAGCAGTGCTAGACCAAAATGAATGTGTGTAAGCCTGAACTGTGATTACAAGTGTTGAAACGGAAGACGCTCAGCCAAGCAATAAAGTGTTTCTATTGACTTGTCCTGGAACTTAGTCCTTTTGCTGAAGAACTATTGTAAGATTTCAGACACAAATGAGTCTTGATTAATTTTGAGGCAAAATTTGATGTCAATTATTATTTGGTAAGTTCTGAAAATTCTGTGCATGCTGAGGAAGTCTCCCTATAACATGCATTTCTCTGGTTTCCATTCCTCGTAGTGCTGCTACTGGGGATACTGAACACCTCCTGCTGTGGAATCCCTGCCCTGGGAAAGGGGATGGTGTCAGCCAAGCACAGGCAGTGCTGAGATTTATAGAGAAGTAAAGACAAGTTCTGATATTAAGCAAAGAAAGCTGAGCTGGATAAAGAGCTTGTTTGAGCAAAATCAAGATTTCCCCTCTCCCCCCACCCCTGCCCCATTCTTTCTTAACAAAAAAGAAAATCCTCATTGATTGCATCCAGCTGTAAAAATTTTATGATATCGAGATTCTCGGCTGTCATGACCACTTCAGGTAGTTTAATATGCAGTCGTATTCTTTTCAGTTTTGTTTTATTCCCCAGCTTTAGTTAATAAAACACCTCTCAGACAGCCTGTTTGTAGCAGTTAGAGTGCCCGGTCCTCTTTCATAAAGAAGAGCAACGCATGCAGCTTTAAGAACAAATTTGTCTGCACGCAGATGGGCTGTTACCTGTGGGGTACCATGGCATGTGAGGAAGTCAAACCGCAACTAGGATTCCCATTAATGTCAGCGAGATCAACACTTGTGCGTTTCCCCGTGCGAAGCAGCCGGGGGCTGAATGGAAGCAGCTCTTTTCCAATCACCTTAGACCAGCCCTGCCATAAAAAGATCGACCTTCCAACCCAGCCAAGACTCCTCTTGCCTGTGGATGGCTTTGGGCTCAGGTCCAAAATGAATAAATCAGTCCAGATTCTGGAAACTCATAGGCAAAAGGGCACCTCCCAGTGTATCGCACATTTATTCTGTTTCACCTGCAGCAAGCATGTTTGCACAGTTTCAGCTTGGCTTTCCTGAAAGACTCTTTTGCTACTCGATGGATATAGATAAAATACCCAGGATAAAAGAAAATCACGCATTTTCTGCCTTTAATGCACTAACATTTTTACTCTACTGTTGTTCCCAGTTCCCTCTTGCCTTGCTGGCGTTTGCCCACAGCCCACACTGTGGTGGCAGAAGGGGCAGGAACGTGGTTCCCTGTGCAAGGGCAGCACTAGCATCTGTAAGGAGCAGCATTCTGACATCCACTTCTGCTTTAGAGCTCTTTGTTCTCTACAGCATGCTGGTGTTGTTCAGGCTTACTACTACTGCTCCTGTATATGGAAAAAGAAAACCACTATACATTAAGACAAAGTAAGTGTGCACATCAGTAGCTCAAGGGTCAGACTAGCTGATTTAATTAATCCCAGAACAAGCATTTCAGCCAAAGGAACCCAAAGTTACGGTTAAATTGCAAAGGAACCAAAATATGCTGTGGGCAAGAGGTTTTGTCTGTGCTCTGGCTAGTGAATGCTGTTTTCTCAGTTTCGTTGTTCTTTTGCATTAGATTTTTGCCTTTGTGGTGTTGAAAATCGTTTGGGGAATCTATTTAATGATGCAGTTTTATGTAAAAGGTAACCACATTACTGCACTAAACATAAAGCAGTCAGAGGAACTGAAAATAACGCGGTTTGGTTTCCTAAGAGGTAGCACCGATAAACATTTTGGTCAGCCAATGCATTTTGTGGACAATGTTTAACAAAACGTTAGCTGCCAACATGCTTAGCTTGAGGAAGCTTTATCCTCCCCGTGCCAGTATTTATAGTCATAGTTTAATAGGAAGCCTCTAACGATAACATCTTGCTGCTTGTTTAATCATCTTTTACTTGAAAAAATAACTGAGTTAATTTGGGACTGAGAAAGGACGTGGACACCACGGCTGGCTCAGGTCAGGACATTGCTGGTCTGTGTGCCAGGGAAGCTGTCCATGGCAGCTGGCTCAGCGTGGGGCCACGTGGGGCCGTGTGCGACTGGGTGCCGTAGCTTCCTTGGAGAACCATTTCCTCAGGGAAGGTCAGTGACTTCCCCTTTTGTGCCTGTCTCTCCCACTATAACAGGGATAGGAAAGGTGGGTTTTTTACAATTACAGAGATTTCAAAACACAAAATTAGAAATGCAAAGGGAAAGGAACAGTTGCAGCATATGGGGATGTTTTCTGAGATGGACTTGAATACACTCTTCTATTTAGTAGGGAAGATCCAGCTGGCAACTAACCTTTTGATATATAACTGCTGCCAGCCTGCCTTTTTTTCTCCTTCCTTGATCCTCTCCTCTTCCCCTCTGCTCATTTCACTGCCTCCTCAGTAAACTCAACAGAAAACTGAATAGAGGGGTGAAAAAGTGGAATAAATAGGATGACTGTCACTATCACACAGTTCAATCTGTGCCTCCCCTTCCCCTGCCACCATCTTCAGGTAGAACCTCCACAGAACAGGGAATGTCTCCAGCCTGGGGACTGCTGCAGCACAGTTCTTTCTGACACTGAAGCACCGGCAAGGGTCAGCATGAATTTTGTACTTCCTAGGAGTTGGTTCCCTTTGCCAGAGGCTGATAAGTTGGCAACCTCTTGATTTGAGTCTGTATGTGGCAAGACTCTTACACTGCTCCTAAAAGGTTTCTTTAGGGAAAATGGCCGCAGGTCCTTGCCCAGGAAAGCAGTAAACAATATCCAGCGAGCTCAGCAGAGCTGGTACTCGGAGACTGCTTTGAACTGGATAAACATAAGGAAAAAATTTCTTTTTTCTACCAAGAGGGAAAAAAAAAAAAAAAGTGGCAGTGGTGCAGTGGGAAACAGCCCCTGTCCTGAGGAGTTTGCAGTTGAAACAAGGAATGAGGAAGAGTGAGCGGCAAAGTGAAACTCCTGAGGTAGTGTGAGTATGGATGAGACTGGTACCCACTGCCTTGGGGTTTCAGGTAAGTTGCTCATCTGCATCCCAGCACTGGTAACAGGATAGTAACCGTGATGCCTTAAAGTCACCTCAGGGCCTGAAGAAAAAAACAGCTGTCGTGCTCAAAGTGCCCGTGCAGTGCTGAAGTGGCCAGAGGGAAACGAGAGGAGCAAGAAAAGAACTAAACTAAAAGGATGCAGATAAATTCTTTAATGCTGTTAGGCCAAACTGTGATGATGCAGCACTTAGTGGACTCCTTCATGATTTTTAAAAAGGTATTTGCTATATGTCCCTGTCTCTCTCCGGACAGAACGTGTGTCTGTGATCACTCGTGACAGTGAGCATCTTTTCATAGCACCAACCTGAGTGAAGCCAAAGCTGTAAGCTTGATCTGAGGTACTTACCCCCTAAAAAATCCCCAAATCTACAGTTAAATCTAGCTTATCAAAACAGTAAGTATCGTTATGTAGAATACAAAAGTGCAGGAAGTGTCTGCAAATTGTTCTACATTTTTTGTAAGATCACAAGTTCCTATGCATACAAGAACTCTTGCACTCACTGCACTGAAGGAAAGAGCAGCCCTAGACATATGGCCGCTAGATATTAAAGACAACAATTAGTGTGATTCAGTCCACAAATGGAGGGCTGGATCCTGCTGGGGCTGAGGTCTTTTTGTGTCCTACAGAATTAGGAAACGTAGATACTCTGTACCGAAGAAGAAATGCCGAGTATCCTCTGGGGTTGGATTCGCAGCCTGGTGGAAAGTCAGACTGAAAAGAAAATATCAAATTAAAGTGCCGCCAAACTCTTCAGAAAGGAGAAAGCTGCATCGAAGCAACAGCCTTTCGCTTTTCGCCTCCCAGGAGCTGAACCAGGCAGGCGCTGAGGTGGTAAGTGTTTCCCATCCCGCCACCAGCAGCAGGAGATGCGTTATTTAGGAACGGCAGAAATTGTCCGAGTTAGGAGTGTAGCTGCACAAATTAGAAATGATAGTGTAGCTGGGGGTTCGGTTTATATAGCTGGAGCTCTGAGACAGAAACGCAGATCATGACAGGTTAACGGGCACTGTGACATTCCCGGTACACGTAAATAAACACCGAATTTGAGAACCTCACTTTTCCCCGAGCACTAGTAAATAAAAGTATAACAGAGACCTCATATAAAGTAACCATATGCTTATAATTATACAAACATTGTAGATCCCCTGTGTGACATTTCACATCTTTATTGCTTCTATTTTAATGTTTACAAAGTTAGCAGTAATTTTTCAAAACTGAACCTATCCTAGACCGGAAAGACAATTTCCTATATCATTTTAATCTTCTACGCCAAAGCGAACGAAAGCAGAGCCGCTCTTGCAAACTTCTTCCATTTCTCCTGCTTCATACGCAGCAGCTTGTTTCCCCGACATCAGGATGTGTTTTGACGCACCAAGAATGCAGGAGTGGCTTCACTCTTCGTGCCCATATATTTTTTAACTGTGAGTGAGAGACAATATGGTTCTAATCTAAGACAGTGACAAAAATGCAGAGAGCTTGCAGAGGAGAGACGTTGCCACTGGTTCAAGGCAAAATAAAACACAGTAGAAAGCAACAGTGGCATGCAGGGTTAGCCCTGCTACTTCTCCCGACTTTTCTTGTGAAAAGACTAACCTCCAAAAGTGGGAGCAGAAGGAAGAGAAATGGCAGAGCCTGTGCCCGTGCTGTGGGGCTGCACAAGGCTCTGCTGAGCTGGAGTGTGGGAAGCGCCCGGAAGAGCCCCGTGGGCTGTGGGGCACAGGGAGAGGCACGGATCCCTCATGGGCTTGCCTTGGAGGACCACAGTGCAGGAGCTGGTTCAGACTTTCTGAAAGACATGTATTGGGTATGCTCCTTCTGCTCCTGTTAGCTTGCATGCCATAGTTTTGACAGTCAAAATTCTTGGTCTGCTTAGAGTTTTGAGGCTTATGTTAATGGTTTGGAGAATGGGCAGGCTGAAACAAAATGAGGGAAAAAAAATTATTTCCTGTATTAAGTTAAAAAAAAATGTGTATTTGGCTAATGTGATGGTTCAGGATGCAGGCAGCAGATAAGGGAGCTTGGTTCTCTGTCCTTGAGGATGCTCTCAGCCGAGAGCAGGGCAGCCTAACCAGAAGGGAGGCAGGGAGAGGAGATGGCACGGTACCCACAAGGGAAGGTCCGTTTAGGGAAGGGGAAGCAAATTCTGGGTCAAAGATCTACCTTCTGAAAATAAATATTTCTGCTAGTATGGAGCCTGGAAAACCAATCTTTTCAGAAAGGCTGCAGTGAGGAAGCAGAAGTGCTAAAAATGTTGAAGCTAAAAGCAATGTGAGCTTAATGCCTCAGATTTAAGGCCTTTGAAAGACAAGTCGCGTTTTCAAAGCCAAGCCTTGTGGAAGCTGGTGTTTTGCTGAACATCAGTGCATATGGACTACACAGGCATTTCAGAAAGCATTATGCTCACTGCTCTGCCAGCAGGAATCTGTACCTCCTGATTATGTGGTGTTACGGTGGTCTTTTTGGAGCTTTCTGTGGCAAAGAGAAGCCCATACTTTGAGATGAGAACATTTTCTGGTCATCCTATTATAGAATTATTTTGGTTTGCAGAAATAAAAACCCCACAATGGATCATTCATGTTAAAATAAGACACAACCTAGCTGTAAAAAATTAAAAGCTACTAAAAGGGACAGTCTGTAGTTCGTAAACTGATCATCTCTGTACTAATGCCATTTATACACCACTTCCAAAAGGCCACAAAGCAGAGGTGAAAGGAGTGATGCTTGGGCCTTGGCTTGACCACTTTGCAGGAATGAATTTTAACCTCTGACACTAGTCCTCAATATCACTGCTCCTTTAATGGTTTTAATAGAAAAGAAAAAATAATCCATTAAACTTTCAGGAGGGGAAAAACAAAGCATTTGATTTTGGTTGTCTCCTGGCTTTCAAACTTAACTCTGGTGATTTTTTTTTTCTCCCCAGAACAGCAAATTCACAGAAAAGAAACAATTTGAAAGATGTGAAAACTGTGTGTGCTAGTGCAAGGAAATGGATGAAAGTGGTTTCAAAACTGCACTTTTGCAGTCTCCATATTGCTTCAGTTTGGAGAAACAGATCTGAAATTTTTTAATATGTTACCAAATATTTATAGTGCAATTATAAACTGAAACCTGGCCAACTTTTATTGTTGAGAAAACTGGAAAGGAAATCATTTTTAAAAATGCTATTCTTCTTTTCTGGTGGCTGCTATTATTTTACTCTTTTTATTGTTGCTGCCATTATTACAGCCTTTGACAAGCTCTGACGATGGGATCACAAGTGTTCCACAGACACCGGTTCCCACTCGTACTGCCCACTACTGCCTGCTGTTCTCAGCTCTGGTCCCACATGTTTTCCTCAATGCCAATCAAAACCAAAACTTTTTCAAATGGCTGGATGTATTCAAGTCCCTGGCAGTGCTCTGACTATGTAGCTGCATAAGTCACCACTATTGCTACATCTTCTGAGTTCCCTACACTCTGCTGTTCCTTAAGTGACTGCCCTGGCAATTAGCCGTACAGAACAATGACTTTGTCTCCAAAATGGCAAGGAGACACCCTGAGCAACAGGCCCTAACACTGCAATAAACAAGCAGAAGGGCAGCACAGCTTCATGGCTACTACCTGTGATGAGCACAATGGTCCTGGGATGATAGCACTGGAGCATGTGCCTCTCTCAGCCTCTGGGCTGCCCAAAAGGTCACTGGAGCCAAGGGAAAGGCCCCCACTGGCCACAAAGGCCTTCAAGTCAGGTCCCTGAGAAAGAAGTGAGGGTGGAAAGCAGCTGTCTGAGACAATTTTAGAGGACAATGTGCAAAAGCAGCAGGTAGAAATGAAATCGGGCTGATGGAAGTTGCTCTCGAGACCACTCAACCCTTGCAGATTTGCTTTAGTACAAAACCACCTTCCCTTGGGAGAAGAGGAGGCCAAGGGAGGAAAAAGTCGAGAACAAAGAGGGAAGAGGAGAGACAGACGGAGAGACAAAGGCAGGAAGGGAACAGACACTCCGGGAGCAGCGAGGGGACCCTGGAAAGCAGCGGGGTGGGAGTGGGAAAGGGCAGCCATGCAGCAGCAGTGCTGGGGACCGCAAGGAAGGGATGTGGGAAGTGGAAACAATATCAGAAAAGGAAAATAGGACAATGAAATGCAGCAGGAGAGAAAAGAAAGAGCCTGGGGGACTAGGGTTGGGCAGAAGTTGGCAGAGAAGAAACTGGAGCTGAGGAGCTGATTGGAGATAGCAGGCAGGAGCGTGGAATAAGTGAAGAGGGCATAAAAGGGGCAGAAGGAAACAAAAAAAAGTGATGATAAGGCTCCGGAAGGAATTGGGTCATAGCAAGAAAAAATAGCCAAAGTGCTAAGTATAGAGCAGAAAAGATGGGAGCAGCAAAGGGGAGCAGAAGTAACAAAAGTGAAGCACCAGAAAAGTGAAGCAGAGGGACAGCAAAAGGACAAAAGGTCCCAGAGTAGAAAGCAGCTGATGAAAAGTGAGACGAATGGTCAAGAGGGTGGCTGTGAAACCAAAGGATAGTCAGGAGGAGTGAAAGCACAATAAATAAAGGGGGGGGAGAAGAAACAGGATGGGGTAATGTGGGAATTGGTTTTGCAGCACACTTGCCTCATTTCTACTCTGTCACTGATACTCTTTTGTAGCTCAGTTCCTCTCCCAGCAGTACATTTATCCAACTTAAAAGAAGCCAAGGCAATGATGGGCCCCGTTGTTCTCTAATCTGAGCTGTACCGTGTGTCCCACATCCACATGGTTGCATCCAAATGGGACAGCCCCTAGCACAAGCCATAACGTGTAACAGGCCTGGGCACTAGCTGGGAAAGTGTTAGCTGGCATGGTCCAAAACCACAGCAGGGAGCTTGCTAAGCTGTGTGTAGAGGGTTGCAGGGCGTCGTGTGAGCCCCTGCCCTGGAGTTGTCTTCTTCCTTAGCAGAGATGCAGCCTGGGCCACCTGGAACCTGAGTCACTCACTCACTTTAAATGTCCCCTTATTCTGCTCATGTCTTCTAACATGACCTGGAGAGCAAGGCGGAACTGAGCTCCCTATAGGAAGCTTACCAGGTTAGATGCCTGCTCCATAATGCCCTCTCTGGGTCTACCTCATCCCACTGCTTCATGTGCTGCACTGAGAGAGGTGGCAAAAGCCCAGAGTTGTCCTCTCTTAGTGGGCAATGAGAAGGGTAAAGAAAAACACAAGAAAGTACATTGTACAACCACATGGCCTGTGAAGAGCAGCTGCTGATGGAGGAGCACTGTCAGAAATGTCAGATTTGACATGGAGTGAAACCCAAATTTCCTTTAGTTACTATAGACTGAGTTTTCACTGCTGAACATGCATGACCATTGGATGGCACCATCTCTGGCTGGAATGAGAGGACGACTCACCAGTAGCATAGCTGGAGCAGATAGGAGAGGTAGGAAGAAGCGGAGAATGGGAGGGCAGGACAAAAGAGGATGGAAGCTCAGCATAGGGCAAAGGAAAGCAATATGGGGAAGTGGAAGAGGTGGCCCATGTCTGCCAGCAGCAGTGCTGTGGTCAGGCAGGAGGAGGAGATCAGGAAGAAGCAAGGAGGAAATAGGACAGGTAGAATAATGCAATGCATTGTCCATGGCTGTGAACCTTAGGTAGATGGTTGAATGAAACCAATTGGAGAGCTGAAAGGAGTCTTATATTGGAGAATGTGCCTCTGAAAAGCCAAATGAAAAGAGATGGGTAAAGCCTTCTGCTCCACTGCTGTCTTCTGCACAACCAGCGCCAAGGAAGACCTGTGCCCCTCTTTGAGGAGGCTTTCCTGCCCACTCCAGGATGCCTTACTTATCTTGCCTGTGCTGCCTGCCCAGCACTGCACTTTCCCAGGCTTCAACCTGGCACCCTGCTCCTCTCAGGCTGATCCCATCTTGATGGCTGCCCAGTAGCTGGGGCTTGGCTCATCCCACGGTGAGATCGCTACTCTCCACCAAACTCTCTTTCTGGAGAGACTCGCTGTTCTGTGCTAAGCTCTCAGGCACACTGCCCTGGGATGGTTAACATTGCAAGACTCTGCTCCAGCACCTGAGGGGCACCTGAACACCCCAAAGCATCGGTTGGGGGGGGAGAAGTGGTACCCGAAGGGCAGCAGCACGGCCCGCAGCATCTCTTCCCGGCCCCCTCGTCTGCTTCCCTTGTGGAGTCGGAGCGAGCGCCTGGACCCCCGAGCACCCGACGGCGGGGTGTCCCGCCTGCCGTGGGGCGGTCCGGGGGGGCGGGCTGGGTGCCCCCACGGGGCGGTCCGCGGCGGGGCGGTACCCGCGGGGCGGAGCGGGCTGCTGCGGGCCGAGCCCGCCCGGGTGCAGTCCCCGCGCCGCGCCACGCCGCCGCGCAGTCCCCGCGCCGCTCCGTGGGCCGCCGGAGCCGCACGTCGGGCAGCCCTCCTCTTCCTCCCCACCGCCGCCGCCTCTAGCTATGAATGCACGCCGGGCCCTGCTCTCCGCTGCCTTGCTCGCCAGCCTCCTCTGGGATTTACCTTGCTGCCTCCCGGCTTCCCTCCCCGCCGCCTCGGAGCTCACCGCCTCCTCCAAGGGCGGACGGGGCCGGAGAGTCCCGCGGTTCCCACGGGAGAGTCGCCCGCGGCAAGGGGGACACGCCGCGGGCCGGGCGCTCCCACGGGCGGAACCCCACGAGTACATGCTGTCTCTCTTCAGGACTTACTCCATCGCGGAGAAACTGGGCATCAACGCCAGCTTTTTTCAGTCGTCCAAATCGGCCAACACCATCACTAGTTTTGTAGACAGGGGACGAGGTAAGTTCTGTCCCCCTTCCCCCACCGCCGCCCCTCACCTTCCCCCGGGACTGCGGACACCCCTTCCCGCGGCGCCCGGCACTGGGGAGCGCGCTGCATCGGTCACTCGGGGCGGGGGGGGAGGGGGGGAGGGGCCGGAGGAAGGTCCCGGCATTGCAGAAAAGTGCATCTTTCGCTAAATTACGGATAGTGATGTTCTGTTTTAATGCAAACTGCCCCGCGGCGCTGAACCCGGACCGAGACAGCCGTAAACGCGAGAAACACGCGTGTTCGCCCCCGAATCGTCACGGAGTGATGGGAAACGCGCCCCAGCTTTGCAGGCGCACTTTGGGTGTAAATAAGACCTTGGCGGGGGGAGGCGGAATCGCTCTTCTGGTTTCTTTCTATCTACCGGAGAAAGGATTGCTCTTATCGCTGCGGCTGGGAGGCAAAGAGAAAGTTCAAACTGACCGAGGGCAAACATTTGCTACCTAAAGTTGCCCTCGCCTCAGGTTGCTTTATCGCGGTTGCTTGGGAGAGCACCAGCCCCAGTCGAAGGCACTGGAGCTGGGACGTAGCCGACTCCACTGGCAGCGGGGCGGCCCGGAGTCCAGGTAACTCGCGGCCCCGGGGCTCGGCCCGGACTCGCCTCCTGCTTCGGGTCCGCATTCTATGTCCTTTAAGCCTGATGTGTGAGAGACTGCTCCTCACCCATCTCCGGCCAGGAGTGGTGGCAGGGGTCTATCTCCCGGCCCTAGGCTGCCCTGTGGCGGGGGACGAGGAGGACGTGGGTAGAAGACGGGGGGGGGCCGGCGGAGCTCGGAGCCAGCCGGGCCCCAGGCCTTGCCCCCGCCCCTCCGGGCAGCACCGGGGCCACGGCGCTCCCGGGACCCCTCCGCGACCCGCAGCCCCGGCCAGGGCCCTGCCTTGCTTTTCGCTCGTTGGTTTATCGGTCGTATCCGGGGCAGTGGGTGGAGGTTTCTCGGTGATCCAGAGGAAAAATTAAACGCCTCCCCCCCCCCTTATTTTTTTTTATTACTCTGGTTTGTGAGCCATTAGGGACAGACTAATCAACAGGTTGTTACTGAGAGTTTTGCATTTTCCCTTCTCCCCTCGTCCTCTATTTGAAGACCCTCCTGTCTATCCGCGCCTCCCCACCCCCCGCACCCCGCAGGACCCTGCCCGTGTACCTGCAGGCGGCTGACAGCGGGACCCCGCTGAGTCCGGGAGCCGCACGCCGACCGCCTCGCTTCCCAGCTGGTTTAGGGCAAAAAGCAGCCCCGGGAAATACGCACGACTCCCTGGAGTTCCCCAAACTCAACTCGAACCAGCCCCCTATGCCGCCTCCCCGAACCGGCAGCCTCTCATTCCCCCGGCACCCACGGCTCAGCCCCTTTCCCGGTCACCACCTGTGTCTCGGAGCTTCCACCCTCTCCCCTCTCCCCCCGGTGCCCTTCGTGCTCCTCTGAGCTCCAGAGGGTACGTGGAAGCGCCCACGGCGGATGCCCCCGTGACTGGCAGCGCCCAGCCTTCTCCAAAGGGAAAGGGAATACGAAGTCTTGCTTTCCGCGTTCGCCTTCTGGGGATTGTTTTCTTCGTCGCTGCTAAAGGGGGGGCGACGGGGGAGGAGGGGGGTTCGGGGGGCGGCCAGAAGGGAGAGGACTCGCTCTCTAGAAATAGAGTTTCGAAAGTTAAGGTGAAAGAAAGGAGCAGGTCCATTTTCCCCTCTGGAGAGGAAATGGGGTGCTGATGTCTGCGAGCCGCCGGGAAACAGAGCCGTGCTCGAGATCATCTTATTCCTGATAACCAGAAGAAAGACAGTTAATTTAACAAACTTAGCTCATCTCGCTGCATGGGAGATTCTACTCCAAGGGAAGTGATTTGCTAACAGAAGTCCTGGTTTGACTAAGGAAAAGCCTCACTTTTCCCCATTGATTTTGATTTGATGTGTCACAGGCTCTGACCTTCTGCTGGACCTTCTGAGGGTTGCTTAGCATCAAGCCACTGATTGGAGTATTTCAACTCAGTGATCTAATTGAGTGTTCATGTCATAACATATCAAATATTGTCTAGTCTCCCATAATGAAGCAGACCAGCCAATGGCACATCACCAAAAAACTTCAAGAGAGCTTCCGTTCCTCTGAAGTGGTAGCTATTTTACTGCCTACCTCCCCGTGGGCTCCTAGCCCAGTTAATTGGCGAGCTGGAGTTGTGCTGATGATGAACAGTCTTTGCTCAGTGAAAGCGGAGGGGAGGTGGGGGAAGTTTCTGTCAATTCATTTTCAGACAGTATAGCCGCCTAAATTGACCCAATTAGATGGGCTGCTCTTTACCTAAGCGGCAGCTCCTGGGGGAGACGGCGATGGCCGTCCCTCCTGCCCGCACGGCATCATTCGTCACAAGATTTAGGGGGGGGAAACAGCAGCCCAGAGAGGAGCGTGAAACGGCTTTTAGTCCTGCCGAGAAATATTCTTCCTGCATGGCATAGACTGTTATGCCGATGTATCCATGGGAGGGTCCCTCGGGAAAGGCAGCCCCGAGCCCGCCCGCTCCGCTACTGCTGCTGCTGCCGTGGCAGAGCACTCCGTGGGCACCAACAGCTGCCCTACTTCCTTTTGGGTTCTCTCCTTCCCGCTCGAAGCTAGTAATATCGATTTCAGGCTAGCTCGAGAGGGACGAAAACCACACTACAGGGTTATATATATGTGTGTATGTATATATATATGTATATATTCCCACTTCGACAGAAAAAGAGCACAGAAAGAAGGGAAAGGGTTTGCGATTCTCCCTTCTCCACCTCCTCCCGCCCCCCACTCGCTCCCCCTTGTTACGGTCGCAAGATCAGACAGGACCTAGCTGAATGTAGGAAAATTACTGTTGGCACATGAAGTAACTCATTAAAACGCAGATGGTGCTCTCGCTGGCCTCAGGACCCCCAGCATTGGAGCTCCACAGCAAGGCAGGACAATTAGGAGCTGCAAGGACTCCACCAGGCAAGGGGAAAAGGAAAAAAAAAAAAAAAGATAGAACGGGAGAGAGCTGGAGAATGGAGTTTATAAACAAGCAAATCCACAGTTAGCAAGAAACGTGGCACCGCTCGAAACAAAAAGGAAACAAAAAAGAAGTAGCCGAGGTGCAAAAGAGCGCGATTTTCAAGGAGATCTCCCATGGGAAGGGACTGCCACAAGAGCTGGCTGCCGCGTGTGCGCCTCGCCTTTCCCTTCTGTGGCCGCAGAGCTGCCCGTGGCCGGGCTCTCGCGTACGGTGCGGAGCTCCACGCCTAAGGAACGGGGAAGTCAAAATGGGTCGAGATGGTCCCCTTTTTCCTTCCCCGTGTTCTTTGTTGCAGTTTTGAGAGGCAGCTGATTCATCCGGGCAGAGGTTCGACCGTGGTTATTCTCCTCTTGCAGCTAGGGACCAGGGGCGGGAGGGTGGGTAAGGAGAGGGGGCAGGACGAAAGGGGGATCCCGTGTGCAGACTGGAAATGGCCCGGCTGTGCCTGTGGCAGAAGAAAAGAACGTAAATCCCACTTGAAGTTCATCTAGTGCAATATGTTTATGCAAAACAGCGGGTTTCTGGGTGGACCGAAAGTTGCAATGTAGTGTAATCTGTGCAGCGCCTTTGCCCAGGCAATGTTGTCGTTGGCAGAAGGAAAATGAAATATAAGCAGGGAAGTATTTTAATGGGGAAGGAGGGAATTCACAACTGTTAATTATTTGGTGACCTTGTATTCGATTTGTTTGAGCCCCTTATAAAAACACTAATGCAGACCAGACGGCAGGAGCGCGGCAGCGAGCAGCCGCTTCTCATCTCTGCCGGGCGCCCGGGGAAGGAGCCGAGCGGCCCGGCCCGGCCCGGCCAGTCCCCTCCCGGCGGCGGGGCCTCCGCACCCACGGAGCCGGCAGCGCAGGGGCAGGAGGCGGACAGGGAGAGTGATGCGGCTCCGGGCCCACTGCGACGGGCAGAGATTTAAGGGCTCGTCGTCCCCCCCGCCCCAACTCTCTGCTGCGGGAGCTGCGGCAGGGAGCGGAGTGGAGTGCGGGACTGGGGCCAAAAGGAGCGGGCAGAGGCGCGTCCCCTCAGAATTGCTCGTTGAAAATCGGGGGATTCTTTTTATTTATTTATTTGATTATTTTGGTTTCTTTTGCGAAGGCTCGGGCTTTGCGCAAGGGGCAGGTGAGGGTGGTCCGGAGAAGGCAGGGCTTTTTTTCCTTTTTCTTCTTCTTTTTTTTTTTTTTTTAAACTTGTTTTGAGGACAGAAGGACCGAGCTCTCCATTTGGGAGCTGTTTCGTTCGTTCCGCCCGCGGCGAATTGCCGTGCCACAGATTGGGCTGGTCCCAACCCAGAGCTGAGTGACCCATGGGTAGAAAACCCGAGGCCAGTCCAGCACTGGGTACGGTAGGCGAGTGTCTCACCCTCCTCGTTTTCCGCTTCGCTTCGAAGCCCTATAGGAAGGGGGAAAAAAAAACCACACACACACACACAAAAAAAAGCAAGCCAAAAACCAAAACCCAAAACCCAATCTAACCCAAACAAAAAAACCCACTCCAAAACCAGCCGGTCGGAGAAATGCTCCTTGCCTTGCGATTTCGGGGAAGGCTGGAGCTGAGGGTGGAAGTCCTTCCGTGCCTGAAGTCTGGTTTATGAGCGCAAGGAGACTTTTCAGTCCTTGCGAGTTGTAGCCAGATCTGTATGTTGTGTTGCTATACCCCGGCGCTTCCACATATATCGCTCAGAAATATTCTCCAAAGCATTCCCTCGCTTAATTTCTTAGCTCCAAGAGCTGGGAAGATTCAGTCCGATTTTCGTAACGCGAAAAATCTTGCAGGAATGATTTCTACTCGCTCGAAGTATCGTTAGTGAAACCGTCGCAAACGGGGAAAGAGAAGGGGACTCTATTAATGTCTGTTACAGCAGGTAGAAACCCACCACGGCAGTTGCTCTCCTCCTCGTCGCATCTCCTGGGGCGATGCCCACAGACGAGGGTCTCGGAGCCCCGTGGGATGCCCCGCGGGTGTTGCGGCGGTCTCTCTGGGCCTGAGGGACGAGCGTCGCTGGTGGGAACCGGAGGGGCGGCGGGAGGCGGCAGACGGTGGCTACGAGGGTGAATCGGGGTGCGGGGTGAGGGCAGGCAGCCTTCCCGGTACGACAAAGCGGTGATCAAAGGTACATGGCAGCCAGGTGCCTCCCCGCTTCGAGAGAGGGGAATAAGAATGGAAACAGTCGTCCACCAGCTCGCTGGGGCTTTGTCAGGATCGGGAACTCGTTCGAGGAAGGTGTGGTCTTTCCCGGTTACTCGATAGCGAAACGAACGAAACATTTAAATCTGATCACCCGGTGTAACAAAAACCCACGGCAAGGCAGGCGCTGGGAGATGCGGAGTTGAAACCCGAAGAAATACCACACATGGAGAGCCAGCTCCGTGTTTTTATAGAACGGGTAATGCTCCGAAAGCAATACCTGTCAGCCTTGCGACTCTGCAGACAGCGTGTGGGCAGCCTCTCGCAATTACGAGGGATGTATGTTTTAATTTCCAGATTATTGTTGAGCGAGCGCCTGCGAAGAGTCCTTAAACTGCAAATGTGCTTTTGGTTTGCGAGTTTAAATATGGCTTGAAAGAGAATTTGGGAATGGGAAAATTCTTCTTGAATGTGGTTTGGGTATAATTTGCAGTGATGTAAAGTTAAGATCTGAGCCCTGATGAATTGGCTAGGAGCCCAGTACCTGATCTGCCATGAAAAGGGAAACTTTGTGTAGCCTTCATTAACCCCCGGCTCGCCTCAGAGCCCGGACTGCCGGCGAAGAACGAGCCCAGGAAGCGGGAAGGCTTCACGCGGGGAGATAATGGAGACGTCCCAGCTCAGTCACTCATCTAACCTCGGAGATGAGAAAACCGCCGCCACCGCAAAGCGGAGGGGAGCGGGGGAGGAGACGAGGTGGGGTCGCCGGCCGGGCGCTGTGCGGAGGGCGGAGCGGAGCGGGGCTGCTTTCGCCCCCACTGCCGGCACTCGCTGAAATTCCAGATCGATCTACTCCCTTCTTCTCCCCTTCTTTCCCGTTCCCAGTGTTTTCTCTTCCCTCGAAAAAATAAACAACGGAGAGTCGAAATAAAACTAATACTTACGGCATGCCTCATATTCATATAAATTAACGTTACAAATATAAACACGCCTCTCCGATGCATTCACTGCAATGTGTCTTTCTCCGGCTTGGCTGGAGGTGAGATAAGTTTGCTACTCTCTCCAAATATTTCGGTACCGAGAATAACGGCACTGACAGCCCCAAATGGCCCGAGAAAAAGGCAGATTCTGATATGTCTATTAGAAACGCCGGATCTCACTCCAGGCACTCCTTGGACTTAGAGGAAAACTGAAGAGGACAAGCCCTGATCTACGTGTGCCCTTCACATGGAGAGAGACAGCCAAGCTGTCCCCACGCCGTGGCTGCTGCTGCTCTTTGTGTGTCGGGAAGGCGGCAGCTTCTCTGGAACAAAGGGTTCCCAAACCAGAAACGTCTCTCCCCGGTTCGTGAAGGCTCCAGAGGTACCACTTTTCCCTCCTCTCCCTTCGCTGCTCTCTTCCCACCCTCTCGACTGCTCTGGGAGCTCGCCAGTACTGGTTTAGGATTATGTATTCATCTGGAATTATTAGGTTACAAGAGTGAATAAATAGCGTTTATCTGATCGGATTCAAAGCTGCTTATTTGAAGCAGTCGGCAGCCCTGCCCCTTTCGAGGAGAGGAGCGAGTGCCGGCAGCTGCATCAACCAAGTGGAGTTTCCGAGCACAGAGTCGGTGCTACCTGAACCCGGTTCGCTTGGCAGGGGCCACATTTCTCTGCCATTCAGCCGTGCCGCCAGTGTACCATGCCACCGAGCCAGCCGGAGCAGCCATGATGGGCATTAAGCCTCCGCCAAGGTGGAGCTTCAGAGGAGGCTGCTGGGGAACGCGTTGGAGGCGCACCTCCTGGGCAAGACTACGGCACCCGCAGGACCCGAGCTGGCTTCATCCCTGCAGCCGCATGAGAGGGGTCTGCAGACTTTTTGTAAACGGCTTTCAGCAGCGGGGAATTCAGCCCCTCCCCGCTTCCCTCCCGTCTAACTCGCCCGCCTGGATGTCACCCACGAAGCGATCGATTCTCTGCGCTGCAGCCACCCACCTGCGTGGGAGTTCCCGAGGGCGGGGGCGGGGGAAAGGAGTGTACTGTCACCTATGTGTCCTTTCACTGCCAGGGAAAGGGCTGCCCCCGAAAGGCCGGGCGGCCGGGCAGCTACTCCTGCACCCAGCAGGGACGCGGGAGTCCCCGGGGCGAGAGTCCTGGCTGGGAGTAGGACTGGAAAAAGGGGTAGAGGTGTTTGCTCTCTCTTTACCTCCACCCTATTGTGACAGGGAGTACCAAACGGGGAGAGCTTCTCCCTTTGAAACTGACACCTCCATCATCACTCCCCAAGCAGAGCGATTGCTTAAAAGCAGAGCTGTCCTCATTCTCGTCTCTGTTCACATCCTGATGCGGGAGGTAGGGGCAGGGGAAGGCGTTGATCTGGTTTTATCGAAAGACACTGGAGCCGCTGGAGGAAGGTGGGAAGCAGCGCGAGGGAGCCAGGAATCCCGTCTGCGCCATGTCAAATGCCCGGGCATCTGATGGATACCGGGAGTGGAAAAAACCGAGGGTGAAGAAGAGGAGGAAGGAGACCCACGCGTCCTTTCCGAAGGGATGCACATCTTCTGTCTGAAGCCTTCAGTCCCTTCCGGGACCCCCTTGAAGAATGGCCCCTCAGCTCTCCTGAGCTGCCAGACCCTCCTCCCGTCACCCAAGCGCACCTTAGTCCCTGGCCACAAGCATGTCAAGGACGGAAAACACCATCAGATGAACAAGCGACCCATGGGCCAGATCCTGTTCTGTCCTTGCAACGCTGCCGAGACCGTTCATCATCAGGAGGCAGCTCCCGGTGGTCTACACTTTTCAGCAGCTCAATAGAGCAGCTGTTATCATCACTTGAGTTTGTGACGACATTTTTCGGGCTCTCTGCGTGTGTTTTTTGCAGACACTCTCCTCCTCCACCTGAGAGAGATGCGCGGCCGGCCGGGTTGCCTCTAGCTCCCCCTGTGCGCTGCTCGCTGGGGAAGGAGCAATCTCACTGCAGACAAACGATGGGGACTGAAGTGGGAGGCAGGGCCCTCGATGCGGCAGGCCTGAGCCCGCATTCCCCGGAATGCCCGAAGGGTTTGACCTATTTTCGCATCACTGTCCGCGGCGCGCAACCCCTGCGGAGCGCATCGCAGCGCGGCGGGGCCAGGGGCGGCTCCAGCTCGGGGATTCCCCCTCCCCGACCCGCCGTGCGACGCCGGCCGTGCTCCGGCCTCCTCGCCCCGGGGGCAGGGCAGGTGTACGGGGCCTGGTGGGCACCTAGCTCCGCAGACGGGGATGCCGCGGCGAGGCCTCTCGCGGCGGGTCTCCGCGGGGCAGAAGGATGCGCTCGGCCGGCCCACAGGCTCTGCCGTGGGCTCCCATAGCCTAGAGTGGACTCACTGACACTCTCCATCTCCCTGCTGGCCTCTGAGGGAAGCCACAACAACGCAGGGCCACCTTCGAATACGCTAATGTGCACTGATTAACTGCACGTTAATCCGTACTGATTTTTACATTGCTTCTGAAGGTCTTGGTTTGCATAAATTATCCTCTGGCCCCACCAGCCCCCCAGGAGGTTCCCCTAGGCACGTCAGGTAGAGCAGAGGTTGTGGAAAACACTGATTAGGAATCGCAATGACCTTCGATGTCAATAAATAACGGTGGGCTGTATATTTGTTTCATCTATGATTCCATCTTTGAGGCGGGCTGAACTTGCAAAAGCGGCAAGGGGCTGCTGAACAGAGGCTCCAGTGACACTTTTACTATTGAAATCTACACAAGCTTTACTAGCTTCTGGGGAAACCCTGGGGCTTTGGGAATTTTTGTATTTGGTGGGTTGTAAACATTTTATTGGAAAGCAGCTCAGAGGAATCTGGTTTGCTTTCTGGGCTGTACTTTGTACACCAATGTGTCAAAAAAGAAGTCCAGGTTTTCTTCCTGAAGGAGAATATATATGTGTACATGTATATATGTGTATGTAATGTACATGAACACACAGACATTGCCAGTCCCACATTGCAGGTAAGGCTGGAGGGTAGAGGATGTGCGTGGAGCAGGGGCTGCCTCTGTAACGTCCCATCTGTGTGGGTCCTTACATCCTCTCCTCTCCTCTCCTCTCCTCTCCTCTCCTCTCCTCTCCTCTCCTCTCCTCTCCTCTCCTCTCCTCTCCTCTCCTCTCCTCTCCTCTCCTCTCCTCTCCTCTCCTCTCCTCTCCCGGGCCCAGCTCTCGGTGGAGCCCGCGGTCCCAGGGCGCGGATGGCGGGGCGGGGGTGAGGTGGGCAGGTTGAGCCCTGGCCGGCTAGCCGGCGGCCCTTCACGCCCTTCCCTTTCTCGGAGACGTCTCGGTGAGATACCCCCCCGAGCGCGACTGACTGCAATTATTTTTTATCTCGCAGACGATCTCTCTCCCGCTCCCTTGAGGCGGCAGCAGTACGTGTTTGATGTGTCGACCCTCTCCGAGACGGAGGAGCTGGTGGGGGCCGAGCTGCGGCTCTTCCGCCGGGCCTCCCGTGGCCGCCCGCCGCCCTCCGCCCCGCCGCACATGCAGCTCTTCCCCTGCCTCTCGCCGAGGCCGCTGGACTCCCGCGCCCTGGACCCGCGTGCGGCGCCGGCCGCCGGCTGGGAGGTCTTCGACGTGCGGCAGGGCCTGCGGGAGCCGCGGCCCCGGCAGCAGCTGTGCCTGGAGCTGCGGGCCTCGGCGGGCCGCGGGCCGCCGCGCTGGCTGGACCTGCGGGGCCTGGGCTTCGGGCGGCGGCCGCGGCCGCCGGCGGAGCGGGCGCTCCTGGTGGTCTTCACCCGCGGGCGGCGGCGGAGCCTCCTCGGGGAGCTGCGCGCCGAGCTGGGCCCGCCACCGCCGCCGCTGCCCGCCGCCGCCCGCCGCCCGCCGCCCCGGCGCCAGCGCCGCACCGCCTTCGCCAGCCGGCACGGCAAGCGGCACGGGAGGAAGTCCCGCCTGCGCTGCAGCAAGAAGCCGCTGCACGTCAACTTCAAGGAGCTGGGCTGGGACGACTGGATTATCGCCCCGCTGGAGTACGAGGCCCACCACTGCGAGGGGGTCTGCGACTTCCCGCTGCGCTCCCACCTGGAGCCCACGAACCACGCTATCATCCAGACCCTCATGAACTCCATGGACCCCAGCTCCACGCCGCCGAGCTGCTGCGTCCCCACCAAATTGACTCCCATCAGCATCCTCTACATCGACGCGGGCAACAACGTGGTGTACAAGCAGTACGAGGACATGGTGGTGGAGTCCTGCGGCTGCAGGTAGCGGCCGGGACCGACCCTCGGCGGCAGCCGGGGCTGCGTCTGGCGGAGATGCGGCGGCGAGCGGGGACGGCCCGCGGCGCGGCGCGGGGCGACGGGGACCGGCGAGCAGCGGCGGCGGCCCCCGGGCCCGTTTTCCGCGGCGGCGGCGAGCGCTCGGGCAGCGCCTGCCCGCGGCGGCCCGGCGGGGAAGGGCCAGCGGGCAGGGCAGGCTCCGGGATGGGGCCCGCCGGGTCCCTTCCCTGCTTCCCTGCCCTCCTACGGGGTTTATCTGGCGACCTATCCTCCTCCCACCAAAGGTGAAGGCAATTTACTAAGTACAAAAAGAGTCGAGGGAGGGAGAGGGAGCAGACGGATCCCTCCCTCTGAAGTAGCTCCGAAGAGGACTGTTTGATTTCTGACCTCTCTCTTTCACATTCCTGCAAGATGACCAGCTAGAAATAGCTTCCCCCCCCCCTCCCCCCCGCAAAATAAAGAGGAAAAAAAATTGCTCAAGATTGTAATTGCCGGTTAGGTTTTACTTTAAGACAGCAATGAAAAACTGTGAAGAGCGAAGTGTTACAGAAAGCACAACCTGGGTGGATTGGAAAGCAAACTCCCTCGTATTTCACGAGCAGTGCAAGAATGCCGTTGCCAGATGTCTGGGTGGCTCCAGCTCGGCAACCCTCGCAACCTGCAGCAGTATTATACACAAGTGTTGTGCTGGAAAAGGCGTGTTGTGTAAGAGTTCTGGTACTTCCCCACCTTTGCTCTCTGCTGTGCCTTCACCTGAGGAAAGTGCACTTCGAAGCATGCCTAGCCCTTTGTCAATGTAACTATTATGTTCGTAGTTTCAGGCTTTCCCCCACTGATTTCTAGAATTGTTGACTTAACCTGGTTTTGCAGAGCTACAAACTGGTGGAAAAAAAAGTAAAAAGTAAAAAAAAAGAGAGAAGAGAATAATAATATAAAATGCTAATAAAAAGACTCGACTTGGAGCAATAATTTAAAATGCACATTTTGCTTTGGATGCACCGTTGTTCATATAAAAGTTGTAAATATTTGTTTATTTAAACAGACTGAAAAGTGCAAAATGGAGATGAACAACGTGCATTTCTTTTTTTTTAAATGTACAAAACAGTATATGCACTCGAAATGTTATAATTTCTAATATTTTTAAAAGTTTATATTTGAGTTGTACAGAATTAAGCATTAATCAAATATTTCATCCTTACTTAACATGATTGTTTCCTTAAGATATTATGACAAGGTTTAAATTCTGTGCTAATAATGGAGAAAAGAACTTTTTTTGTTGTTTACTGTCTACCTCACTATAATGCAAGTATTTACAACTCTAAAGTTATCTGAAGTAAATTAATATTCAGAACATTTTTACAATACACCTTTACTGGATGATACTACAACTATTACTGTATTATTAAACTTTTTTTTTTCCCAAAAAGTCAGCTTGCTTTTATATGTTCTGTTATTTGGTTAAATAATTCAGAGATCTCAAATAAGCAGTGGCTCCAGTTTTGAAGTGCTGCCAAATTGGGTTGGAGCAAGTGCCGCTTTAAGACACACCTGAAGCCATTCCTCCTGTCTGAAGACTTTTTGTACTCTTGCAAGACCTTTACTTTCATCTTTGGTGTATGCCGGTGGCCTAAAGCTGCATGATGTTTTTTGTGCATTTTATGCAATGATTACTGTAAGTGGGAGAATGCATTCAGGGGAAAAATTCAGGCAAACCTTTGTAAATCTCATCTGTACTGGGCGCATTTATGTACACTGTATTATGGTGATGAGGAAAAAACAATGAATGTTTTATAAATGATATTTATTTTGATGCAATTTGGTAATATATTTATTAAATCTTTCCTGGTTATCTCTTAGATAATGAAGACCTATTCAATGAGTAGCTGTTTTGGTAAGAGAAGCATTCCCCTCCTCTCTTGCACGAAGTCCAGGCAGTGTGGGGGCTGTGAGGGTAAAAAAAGCTCCTCATCTTATATGCAGAAGGGCTGAAAGAGCTGCTCACCTTGTGGAATGTGATTGAAAACAAGGTTCTTTTCATGGAAAGCGGATTTTTTTTTTACCATATCGCAAGATCTGATCATGTGCACGTTTTTCTCTGTCCAGCTTTTACCCCCTTGGACTAGTGCTTGAACAAAGGATTGCAGAATCAGACCTGAGTGTTTGAGTAGCAGCAGCTGAGACCTGTAAAAGGGTCTAGTCTTAGACTTGGTACAACTGCCAGTGCTTTTAAGTACTTTTTAGTACTTACTAGTGCTGCGAGTTTTTGACTAATAGTAGATTTGGAAATTGCTGCTTTAAAAAGAGTTGGGTTCATTGTTTGCAGCTCTGTCTGCTGTGGACTTTGCTGCTCCAACCACACCGGTTCAGTCTTCTGCTGTGGATCAAGCGCCGGCTCTCTGTCAAGGAAAGCAATGGGAAAATGGTGCCTAACAGGCTGCAATGTGCTCTCTGAGGAAAGATAATTTAGATATGTAAGATGCCATCAACTGGAATATGATGTAAAAATCTGAAACTTTACAAAATTCGTGGATAGTGAAGGCTGAATGAGTCATCTATTTATTTTGTTGTCCAGTGAGCAAATTAATCATTATCACATGGACAGACAATGCTTTGGCTAACACATACACTGAGATTATCAATGCAATTTCCTTTCCATGTGAATCCCAGTATTGCCTCTATTGCAAGGCTGTACATTGCACACTTGTCAGCAAGCTGGACTCTCTCTGAGCTGTCCTTCTGCTCTGCCTCAAGACATGGCTTCGGGGAGCTTCATCAGACAAAACTCAACTGTGGGAGGCCTGAGAAATCTCTCCTCAAAAGAAGTCCTCAAAGAGGCAACTGAAGATTTTTCCTGTCTTGGATGTACAGTGTAGAGCAGTTCGTACCTTGTCCTATGTTAGCTGAATTTTTGATGAGATCTTTAATGGCCAGAAAGGGTTTGAAAGCCCTTTGTCCCAGTTGTCTGGTCTGTGCTTCTTAACCTCCAAGGAAAGTGAGAGTATGCAAAAAAAGGGCAAAATTACTCAGAATCTGCAGTATCTGCTTTGGAGGCAAACCTTTAGATTTTACTGAAATAGAAGAAACACCGGCCTTTCTGAGCATGTGCTCTGGATGCTATAGCTAATATAACATTATCTGAGCCCATTTTGGCAAGTCTGCGATCCCTAAAGATGAGATCTCTGCTCATTTCCTTTTTTAGGTCTGTAATATTCTTTTGCACAAACCCAAGAAGGAGCAGTGCAGTGCCAAGAAGAAGTGAAGAGATACAGCAAAGCTGATTGATGGTCTTCCCTTCCTTGCACCTCCTTTCCCCTCTCCCACCCTCCCCTCAAGAACTAACCAGTAAATTGAACAAAACATACCAGTAATTATTTTTTTCAGCTTTTGCCACAAATACTGCAAGCCTTTGTTACAGAGAAATCCAAATATGGAAGTTCAGCGGATGTGCAGCTCAGATCTCTTTGTCCTGCCAAAGTAATATGAATTTTCTTTTCCATTTCTCAACTCCCCATGCTCAAAATTGTATTTAAGCGGGGGAAATGATTTCTTTTATTATGTTGCTGGCCAGAAGAGGGAGCAGAATCTATGAAGTTATGGGAATAGACACCAGAAGACAGAAGACAGCTGAAGTCAATCTGGCTGATGGTGTGATACATATCAGCAGACGTTACACGAGTCATCCATCGCACTGGCTGTGTTGCTCAAACACAAGAAAACCACTGGCTCATCTTTGAAGTATAGATATTCATCAGAACACTTAAATGCTGAGTATGTGAATGAAAAAGTATCATGGGACTTAAGCTTTAGCTTTGTAAATACTGCTCTTTTTTGGACCACAGACTGCCTCTTACATTGGTTTATGGGAGGAGTGTACTTTTGAAAATGGTTTTTGTGGGAAATTGGTGGTAACGACCCATGAAGAGCAGATCTGGTCTTCCTCTTTGTTACCTCCACATAGATGAGGCGTTGGTATGTTTAATGAAATGTATAAAATGAGCCTGTTTATTTTTAACACCTCAACGTTTAACCTCAGATGTTAGCTGAGGGACAGAGTTGATCACATTGTATGAAACATCTTCCTTTGTAACCTCTTAATCTTTGCTTCAGAAGCACATGTGAAGCTTTGAGGAAGTTGAGTAACCGAACTTACTCTTGTCGGTCATTCAGAGGGTGGGCAGCAGGATAGCAGATTTCAATAGCATGTTATTTGTTCTCTCACATAGCAGCCGTGTGCTCTAAAGGAGTACACTCCCCTAGAGTGGGGTCCTCTTGTCAACATTCAGCTATATTATACAGTTAGATTTCCAAATATTTGTCCTTGTTTCTTTACAGTGTCAAACCCATTGTAAACTGAGGATGTTCCAGCTGTTCATAATTGTGAGGGAGGAGATTCAACTTATTATCTCTGCTATGTGCATCATCTGCTTATTCCTTGATGAGTGGAGCCCTGAAGACTACCACTGTTTTAGTTAATATATGTTATTATTTAGTGTATTGTACTGTTGGGAATTAGAAAGGGGTCACTAGAGGCTTTAACCAGAGGTAATTTTGCACAATGTCAGTCTGAGGCAGAGGATGTCACCCTATATTTGCTCATGTGCTAGCATTTTGACAAAACTAGCATTTGTTTAAACGATGAATGTCGTCAACCCTCTCTCTGAGAAGTCTGAAATTGAACTGAGGAGTTTTGTCCCATAAGACCACTTTCCTACGAACAACTCTGTGCGATTATTTAGGAAGACCCTCAGGAGAATCTCCATCCCATGGAGCATTGTTTAATCAGTGAAAAAAAAAGTTGTTTCTCAGAATGTGAGAATTTTATTACTAGAGAAGCATGAGTGAGAAGACTCCTAGGACACATGTTTTCAACTGGATGAGTAGGAAGACCTCAGGTGAATAAGAAAACTGGAAGTCTGGTTGACAACTCATTTCTACAGTGGAAGTGGGAAACTGCAGGAAGGCCATAGAAGAACAAAAGGGATAACGTAAGGGCAAGCTGCCAAACATCTGAGACGTCTTTACACTAATGCTATGAGTATGGAGAATAAACAGGAAGAACTACAAGTCCTGGGACACAACAAAGGCTGCAGTTTAATCAGCATCACACAGACTCAGTGGAATAAATTGCAGCACTTCAATATTAGCAGAGAGAGTATAATTTGTGAAGGAAGGACAGGCAGGAAGAAAGAAAAGAGTATTATCTTGTATATTAGGAATGTGTAGAAGGCCAGAAAGAGGGGAGAAACAGAGCTGTTAGAGATAAAGAGAAACTGTAGAGCTCTGCTAGAGGTTGCTTAATGAGGAAGAGGAGGAGGAGGTCAATGTCATGTTTTTTTGAGCAACTACTGGGAGTGTCCTGAGGATATGAGGTAGTGGTAATCGAGGACTTTATCTAACAAGATATCTGCTGTAAGAAAAAAACCCCACACAATAAAACAATGGCACAGCACAGGCAGTTCCTCAACTTTTTTGAATGTGTTGGGACAACCTTTGTTTCAAAGTTTGGAGGCGGTTACAGGAGATGTGGTCAGATAAGCTATGACAGATATGACTAATAAAGAGGAACTTACTAGAAGGCAATTGCAGCTCTGGGGAAAAGAAGGCTTGAGAGGAGGAGAACAAGACCAAATGACTCCTGTAAGGCATTATTTCCTCATGTTTGGGAATTGATAAGGAAGCTTCTACAGGGAGGAGCTGAAAGGAGAAAGGAGCTTAAGGAAATAGGCAGTTTGGAAGAAGCCCTTATTTAAAGGTCCCATAGGAAGCTATCCTGCTGGCAAGGAGGACAGCACTGAGGGCAGCACTGGACGAAATCAGGGGGGCTGAGTCAGGAGCTGCTTGGTTATCTGATAATAAAAACCCATCATACAAAAAGTGGGCAAAGATACTGTGCTAGGAAAAGTAAATGATTAGGGCTGAAATATAAAAAATGCAAAAGGGGCCAGAAAAAGAAAGGATAAAGAGGAAATGGATTATCACTTCATGGGGATGGCGAACAAAGGACAAACAACAGAGAGAGTTGAATTGTGAAACACCTCCTTTGCAAGGAGGGGACACCTTTTGTATAAGAAGCTGAACACACTTAAATCTAGCAAGGATGTTGAAACACAGGCCTTGGAGAAGAAGTGAAGGAACTTTTCAATAAAACCAATGTACTCAGAGCAGGAAGTCCTGGGGACCCTTGCTCTGATATGATTAAAGGACTAAACACAGCCATTTCTGAATCATCAACAAGTGTATTGAAGAATACACAGAAGAATTAAGAGGTACCAAGAATCACATCAGCCAATCTGTCTCAGATATCTTGAATACTTGAAGAAATACTCAAAAAATTAAACTTCTTCATATAATAGCAACTTCAGAATGATAATGTGATAAAAACATTCCATTTGAATTTATCCAGGACAAATTATATACAACTAGTCTGATGTTCTTCTTTGTGTGAAGTGTGTAACTCAAGCACTTAATGAAAATGGGTTTCCAAATCATCTTGCTACAATTAAGGGTCAGTTTGACATAAGTGCAGTGAAATGTAATAGCAACAAGTGCAAAGTGTATCCTTTAAGGAAGGATAACCTGAACCATAAGACACAAATCTGGGTAGATAATGGTTCTGAAAGAAGGAATTTGAGCTTTATAGTGGAATGAATTCTGAATATGAGGCAATAAATTATGCTGTTGCCAGGGTATTCCAGAATATAATAACTAGGGTATTAGATGTCAGAAATACTCTGCAGTGCTTTGGACTGACAAGGGCTCGGTTCTGTGTCTGGTTTTAGGGATCATGCCCTCCTTGATAATATTCTGACATCTTCTGAACCATTGGTGGTCTGCTGACCACAGACCGACTGATGAGGCCTGAAACTTATATATATCTGGGCAGGACAGATAAGTATGTAAGACTGGGCAGTTTGTGGTCCACAGCCCAGGTGCTCTTTGCCTTCTTTCTCCGTATGGTCTGAGAAGTAGTTTAAAATATGTCTGTCGGGATGGGTCTTGCTTAGTCCCTCTCCATCAGAAGAGGACAGAGGGGAGCTCCCAGGGGCTGAGGTCTTTTTATCATAAACTGCCCAAGACTGGGGAGAATTGGGTGTCATGGTAGTCCTTAAAGCTGCAGTGCACTCATCTGCAATTAACTCCCTTGAGAAATACAGGCCTGAATTTTGCTCTTAAAATGGGGAAAAAGGGATTTATTGCGGTGCCTATTGTGGCACCTAAGCTGGACAGTACTCCTGCTGGGATGTCATTAGTACTGAGCGGAGTGGAATAAATGTCTCCCATAACTTTATATAAGGCATCCCATTTAATGCAGCCAGCTGAATGCTTCAGAATGAGAGAGACCCTTTGTTTTCTCCCACTCCAGTAGAGTCCTGTGCTGGATGAGAGTCTCTTGTTGCCATCATAAACCAGACAATGGCTCATGGCATGACAACAATGTGCTGTTTTGATGGGCTTCTGTGAATTCACCGGGCATGATGATCTCCTGTTGCTGCCAGTGATGGCCAAGAAATGTCTCAAAGCTCAATCTGCCTAAAATCAGTTATCTCCACTTTCCAGCAGGCTCTTTGCACCCAGCACTGCTGTGTCTGGCAGCTGACTCCCAAATACTTTGCAGAGACTGGGCTTTGTGTTGTCAGGAGTTTTAGTGTGGCATTGCTGTTCTATTTGTCATTTACTATTCGTATTGATTCAGATGAAGGTTTCTGGTGAGGAGTTTTGGACCTTATTGTGATCAGCCAGATAAAAGCGATGGAACCAGAAACCCTGCAAACCTGAGGGAAGCTGCTCTTAGATGTGTCTACAGGCCCTCAGCACAGCCGTGAACTGAATACAGTGTACCTGCTAATCATCACCTTCACTTCTTACACTAGTGAAGAAGATCAGCATTCAGTATGACATAGGTTTCCAAATATTAATTTCTCTGTTTTTAACAGTGAAATAAATGACTGCCATAATTCAGAACTGGAATTCTGTAAAACATACTCCTGTCCCATGTTGTCAATACCCTACAAACAGACTCTTTTCATTAGCGGTGCTGAAGTTGTACTGACCCTTCTCTATCATTTAGGTGCTGGTTCTTTTTGTTCTTTTAGACTAGAGTCTAAAAACATAGTTAGCCTGCAATGTACCTCTGCCAAAGACTGGTCTGCTGGGAGGCAATGCAAACAAATTAATCATTGACGAAACAGGCAGCAGAACCATAAAATGTAAAGCAGGTACAGCAAGTCTGGCTGAAAGGTCTTGAGAGAAAAAGAGAGAATGAAGAAGTGTTCATCATTTAAAGAATTCTTGACTATTTTAGACTTCACATTTCTTCCTAAAGAGGAAAAGGTCTCCTTAGGAGAGGATGAATTCCCAAGGGGATGAAGCAGATGAGATCACCCTGGGGCCATTAGAAGTGTGGAAAACAATTTGAAAGTCTTCATATTTTCTTTAAAAAACCCCAAACCAACAAAAACTTGCCCAATTAACTTATCATAGAGTTTGTGCAAGAAGTTGTCTGCAACACTCATGAAAGTTTTCTGAATTTTTCAGTACTTTCGTACTATAGTATTGGAAATTAATGAGACATCTACTTTCTAGCTGCCTTTTGAATATTGCATTGTTTCAGACATGAAAGAGTTAGAGCAGCTCAGAGAAAGCCTGAATGATGCACACCTGCATATCGTGCTTTATTCAGCTTAGTAGTCCTTGCATGTCTGCTAATATTTCTTGCACCAGGTTTTGCTCTGTCCCCTCTCAGCAACCACAGGGACAAGCTCCTTGGTGTGCAAATGGAATTTGTTTCAGATGACACAGTGGTAACACCTTCTCCTCCCTACAGCTTTGGTTCTGTTCTTTTCTGCTCTTGACATCAGCTTCACCAGAAACTCTGGGGCATTTAGACTCATAGCCTAGCAAGCGGGTTTTGTTTTGTGCGAGGAAGTGTATGCATTCAAATTCAAAGCAGATTTTTTTATGCAGTGTCAAATTCTGTGCAGATGGAACATGATATGATATGTTGAAGTGGGATATACAGCATATGGCCATAATTCAGGGAAACACATTTCTCCAGCTGGATACCTGCTATTGAGTTGGAAAACATGTGTCCTGAAGTCTGATAGGCTTCTACTGGAACAGCAAAAGGACATAAAAGACAGGTCATTCCTGGTCTTGGGTATCAACTAACACTTACATTTATCTCACTGATTTTGTAGTGCTGTTCAAAATTAGATCTGTTGTAACAACAAGCAAAGTACCAAAAAAAAAAAAAAAAGGCTATTGCTGAGCTCTGCACACCTAAGTCCATGCCGAGAAGCCAACGTGTGCAACTAGGCTGGACCACTATGCATGCCTGTGACCATGAGCTGGCATAATCATGCCTGTCCCTTTACTGTCCCTGGGGGAGATGAAGCCCACGCTACTTCAGCTGGGTGGCAGTGATGAGTGCCTCTGGGCAGAGGGGTTGCCATTCTGCTGGGTTCCTGTATGACCTCACAAGGTGTTGGGCATCGTTTCGCAGCATCCCTAAGCTGGCAGGAGCTGAGCCATAAGCGGCAGACTTGTTCCTCAAGGAAAACAAGCCCAGGGAGAGGTGAGCTGTAAGTGACTTAAGCTGTATTAATCATCAACTTCTGCCTCCTGCCAGGCAGAGGTGGGCTGTGTGTGCAGTTTCTTCTGTGGCTCAACTGCTAAATACCTCGTGGTCAGATTCATGAGTAATTACCTGCCTCAGCCTACTTTTAAATAATGAAGCAAGCATAAACCATTGCCTTGGAGTGATCCATCCTTTTCAACGCCACCGTTCCCTATGGATCACCCGCTCTGCTCCCTTGCACCCGTCCAGGCTCTGACGTCGCTCTGCTCTGTGCCAGCCAAGTACAACTAGTAAATAATCATCCTTCTCCTTGGCTCAGGCTGACAACACTCCCCTCTTACTCCCTTCTCTCTACTTTTTCCTCTGCAGCCTCTGTTCCTCTTGCACTTAGTTTTACTTTCAAGACCTTGTGCAGCCACTTACCAGTCTGAATGTTGTGGTTTCTCAGAGAACAGTCCCTCAGGCTCCCTGGAGATGATGGCATCTACTCATTCCTTCTGCCTCTCCTTCTTCTAGTTGTGGCTTTTTCCACTTTAGTCTCCTCTTCTTACTCTCACATTCCAAACCTCTTGTCACTCTCATAGCTACAAAACTTGCATTTTCTTCAGGAACACTACCCTTGAAATCTTTCCAATTCACAAGTTCTGCCCCCTGCAAGAATAACCTGGCAAAATGTTGATAGCAAAGGTGGAGGTTGTCTCTAGTGTTCAAAAGAACCTGGTTTTCTCTGTGCCTTCTTTTGCGTTCTCATTTTTACATAAAAATGGCTACAATTTTTATGATTAAAAAATTCCTCACACTGAAAAAAACCAGATTTCTAAGAAGAATAAAGGGGATTTTTACATGGGAAAAATATCACTGAATAATTGTCACTGTTGATTGATTACAAACTTAGCCACTTAGTCACCCTCCTCACCCCAGAGTGGTTTTGTCTTATATTGTTTTTTGCAGAGTCGGTGACTGTTCCCCTCTGCAGTAGGAGCTGCCAGGGCAGCTGGGATGCCCTGCGACAGGAACAAGGTACAGGCAAATGCTCTGGTTCCTAGTGCACTGTGGGGCCCCTCAGAGAGTGCAAATGCTCTGGTCCCTGGTGCACTGTGGGGTCCCTTGGAGAGTGGCGATGGCCCTAGGAGGAGTCATTGTGCCTTTCCAAGCTGAGCACACCTTCCTGGCACAGCTGAGCAATAAACCCAGCCACTGTGCTCAGCCACACTGGCTTTTCCCCAGCACACTTCACCAAGGGATCCTGCTTAACCTAACCTGATGCAACTTGTGCAGTGCAACCCATCCCTTGTTTTCACAAATTCAAAGGGATTCCTCCCAGAAGGCTGTGGGAAGCAGGGAAATATGTATGTGACCTGGGGGCAGGTGTAGGTAGCTCCTGTGGCAGAGGCCTCTGGAGCAGCTTGGTATTTCCCCCTTGCAGGTAGCCTGTGATCTGTCTTGTTGTGGCAAATACTGTAATTACACTGGGTTATTCTAAGGGGTTTTTCACACGGCAATGAGAACTGAAAAGAGCAAAACAAAGACAGACATTTTCCTGTCTGGAGAATGTGGAAATCACAACATGTTTTCTGTCATTACACGTTGCAATTTGCAAGAGATTCAATGCAGTTATGTTCCTCTCCCCTTTGTGCGCAAGTATGGCAAAGTTTGGGTTCCATGGGAACCCAGACCATTAGTTTATTAACAGCATCAAGTGTAAAATTAAAAAAAAAAAACTCAAATCAACAAAAAAGAGCATGTGAAAAGCAAATTGCAGAGTTCTCATGCTTTGAATTTGTGGTTATTTGTGCTGGAAGAAGAGGGGAAATTGTCACTGATGTGAGCAGCAGTGGCTCAGCAGCACAGCAGAATTGTTATAAGATCAAAACGTAAAAGCAGTCAGGCTCAAACGTGTGTGGGATGGAGCTGGTCATAAACAGAGTGAGCAGAAGAGGCACAGCATTTGTCATTAAGAGCAACGGACATTTTGCTTCAGGTTTTGGCTCAGATGCACCCCCCAGAAATGCCTATGGGGTCTCTGTAGAGGCCCTTGGGTATTTGATGAAGGTGGGCATGGCTCTGATCTGACAGAGAGACTTCAAAGAGCTCATTGTCATGTCCTTTTCCTGGCACTCCCCATCCCTTGACTCTGCAGAGGATGTCTCCACTCCTCATTCAGAGTGGGGAGGGGCTGCAAGGAGGTGAGTGTGTCAGTTCTCTGTGATGGCAGATTCTCTGTGTGAAGATGATGGTTCATGTCCCAGAGCAATAAGTTGGGTCTCAGCTCTGCACAAACGGCATCTACTTGGGGGTGGGGAAAGAAACTGATGAAGAACAGCAATCCTGGTTGGAAAGTTTGACATATGCATCTACCCCTGTGTCGCAGTAAAGTGACCCTGGGAATAAAATTGCTGCTAGAAAGTGTCCAGAGGCTACTACTATACAGCAAGGCATTAACTCTGAGTGCTTGCAGCTATGGATAGCCCTGAGCAACTCAGGCCTGGCACAAGAGCAGCTTCAGGGTTTTCTGCTTCTGAGTCCCCAGGTTGAAATACACTTTTAAAAATACTTGATTTTTAACAGCTCTGATGCTCAGAACATTTTGTGTGTCCCGTTCTCTTAAAATCAGACATCTCAAAAATCAACCAGCAACAACTGGCATTGGATGTGTTCCTTTGGCTTAAGGAATTCAAAAGATCTGAAACAATTTTAACCTTTTAGCACCAAGCATGATACCTTTCACCTGGAGGAGGATTCTTAGGTGGTGAAACACACAATTGTGGTTAAGACCAGCAGTCAAGTCTTGTCTGAAGATCTGTATGAGGCACAATCAGGGGCAAGTCTTCCTGTGGTCCACTGCTGGGGTGTGTCATGTCACCTGTGCCAGGTGGGGAAGTAAGTGTGGTGGAGAAAATGTGCTTTTATTGACCCAGTGAGGAAACATAAGCTTTGATTTACATAACCCTTGTGGTAAAATAGTGCTCAGTGGTGGTGTGACAGGGAAAAGAGCTGGTTTTATGCATTTTATTATAGACTGTCTGAAATTAGGGCACATAGTTGCCATAGGAAAGCCCTGAAAGTACCTTAGGATGACTGTGCTGGATATCTATTCCTACAAAAATGGGCTCTGACTAAGCCCTTTGAGAAAAATAGTATTGCTCTTGAACAATAGACAAAGTATGTTCATGAAAAGAGTTGACATGCAAGCCAAACTTTGGACAGCTCTGGCTCTCCTGAGCCATGTGTTTGTGATAAGTAAATAATGTCCCACAGTAACTCTGCAGACCTAAATATTTGTCTGCCTGTGTATTTCACAGAAAGTTCCCCTGATTTTGAAAGGTCACACAACTATAACAGCTTGGCCCAGATGTGAAAACCAAAGAGCCTCCCCTGAGTACTGCAAAGCGGCAAGCCACCAGTCACCTTTGAATGCCACAGCCATTGCTCATCTGTTTGTTAGATGAGCTGTATGCAGGAATTATCTCTATGGAGTTAGGAAGTCCAGGCCAATACCTGCTTCTGTACCATTTGTAAGCTGTTGGGAGGAAAAAAGCCAGGATCTTTTTTTATCTGCAAGCCTTTCCTCATTGAAGGAGGGGTCCAGAAGGAATCTGAACCAAGAGGCTTGATGCTGGCTGCAAGCTTCATATAGAGGTGATGTTTTTCATGCAACCCACCTGAGAAGGTCTCAAAGGGGCATAAAACCTACTTTAACCAGTTACAGAGGAATGGACTGAGGTGTAGGGTGCCATCCTGGGCATGATAGACAATGGGGTGGCTGTAGTCAGCCCCAGGTCATACTGTGCTCCTCTCTGCTTCCTAAGTATGAAACCTCTTGCACTGCAAAGGCTACTTACTGCTTGTGCTTTACTGATGTGAAAAATTGTACTATTTGGCTTGCCTGACCAGTGGAAGGTGTTTGTGGTGCCAGGAGATTCTTTTGTGTCGTTGGCCAAGCTGTCTAACAGCCCCTTTTACTCTGGTCTGCTCATGGAAAGAGCAGTAGCAACACATCTCCTACTAACACCTCACAGAGTTCATCCAACTCTGCAAAAAGCATCAAACAAGTGACAGTAGCCTTTAGGTGGCTCAAGGTGGCACGGAGAGAAGTAGTGTTCTGCAGAAGTCCCAGAAAGAGGGGGCCTGCTGGGGCCTGGCTTTCTCATCCCACCATCAGGTGGTCCTGTGTGGCCAGTAACCTGTGGGGTAGCAGCACTGAGCTGAGCTTCAAGAAGACAGCAGGGCTGCTCAGAATCCTTTGTACCTGCAGGGCTGGCTCTCAGATCCTACAGACTGGGGTGCAGAAGATCTTCTACCAGGGACGGTGTGTTTCTGCTTTCCTAAAACAGTAAGAGGTGAAGGTTATCCCCGTACTCCCTTACAGAGGTAGTTGTCTGAGAGAATGAGTCACAGACAATTCAGATGCAATTCTGGTGTGATCATCTTTCTTGTATTTACCCTGGCACACGAAGTCGGACAAAATGTCAGAGTGCAAAAACAAGGCGAAGATAGGGAGCTACCGAATCTCATGTTTAGTTTAATATAACAGTTTGAGAGGAGAAACTGGGAGATCTCACGCATGGTCTCTGTTGGCCTGAGTCCACAGCTGCTTGATTTACTGCAGCTGAGGATCTGGCTCTAAAACATTTTCTTCCTGCATAGATGTAGTTGTAGTCAAGCTTATTGGTACATGTCTGTGCAGATGAGCATCCTGTGTAAAAGCCAACAGAGAGTAAATGGGGGAGTGAAATTTCAAGTACTGACTGTCAGCGTCCCCCTTGGACCTCTAGCCCAAAGTGCACCAAAGAGATCTGGACCTTGTAGCTCCGAATGGTCCCATCTCAATAGCTCCAGTACTTGATCTAGACATTGTGCTGCTACTTCTCTGAGTCTTTTCCCTCCTGCCCCTTGTGAATAGTCCCCCAGGCTCCCCAAGCCACTGCCTCTCAACCTCTGCTCAAGCAGCAGCTCCTCCCCTTGCCTCTTGTTCCTTTGGGGATGGTGGGCTGCACTCTTCCCAAGCAGAGTAGCTTCTTCTGCCTTCTCAGGTCTTGAGTATGCTCCTCAGACAGGCTCTTTGCTCTCTTAGGAGGCTGGATGGAAGTGTTCTGCAGATGGCTTTCACACACAGCCTCATGGTGACACCACATCCACCTGTTTCAATCTCAGGACAATTTCTATGCAGTTTCTAATTTCAGGTGTGTATGGGAAAACACTCTGTTGTAAAAAGATGATTTAGAAGATTTTTCCTTATAGAGGATGGGGCTCAGAGATATGAGAAGATTTGTCGAGGCTGCAGGAGTAGTTTCAGGTCGGTGCTGACAATCTAAGAGTTTAGGGCTCAGAACTCACCAAAGAGATCTTTTCTCTGGAGCAGACCTGGATGGATGCAGCTGCATGCACTGGGGGCACCAGTTGTCAAAGAGACAGCTTGTGTCCCAGGCTGCATGGCAAGAGAAACTCTGCTCTGTGGGGTCTATGAGGACAGAATTCCCAGTGTTGGGTCTCCCCTAGCCAGCATTGAGGCTGCACTTGATATTACTACCACAGACTTCAGTTTCTGTGGGAAATCCCATGCTTTTCCCAAGAGGGGTGATATTAGCTTAACACTGGCTATTAAAATACACTTGGGTTCTCTTATCTATATGGAATGCTCTAGCTGGCAGCCTATACACATTTTTTATCTTTCCTGCAATGACTTCAGCTATGCATAAGTTTAGAAGAGCCACAGGTTTTCTTAAAAGTGTCTTGCCACTGACAATCTTCAAAATTTCTTGCCCTGTGTTTTGAGCTGCCCACCATCTGTATTTCCCCTTAGTCCTATTGATATTTATCGTGCATTCCACACATAATCCTTCCAATGGCATAACCTGAACGAAACAGCCATCTACCCTCTTTTCCTCCTGGATTCCAAGAAATGGATTCCTTCTCTGTCTCAGCTCTGTGGGGATAAATTGTGTCCCTGTGAATTGTGTGAATGTCCATATGGACTTAAATGTCCATATTTCCAATTTTCAAATCTCTTTCACTGGAATGCCTCAAATAAGAGCACAGTGATGCCACAGTGCATGCCCTTGGTGTGGACTTTGGGGTTCTGAGTGGACAACTGGCTCAGTAATTTCTGCCTCCAAATGGAGGTCTCACACATTAGCACTGAGGACCTTGATACAAGCTATCCTATATAAGACATTT
Source organism: Colius striatus (assembly GCF_028858725.1). Classification (NCBI taxonomy): domain Eukaryota; kingdom Metazoa; phylum Chordata; class Aves; order Coliiformes; family Coliidae; genus Colius; species Colius striatus. The sequence continues at coordinate 73,670,766 of NC_084762.1, read as the reverse complement.
TGTGTGCTAGGGGAAGGGAAAGTTAACTTGTATATTTGTTTCATCCTCTTCCCCACACGTAACATTACAAGCTTTACATTACATTACACTGCAGTGATCCCCAGATTGAGGGGTGGGGGGTGTGGAATGTGAGGGGAAGAGAAAGAAGCAGCAGCCTAGCAGGCTTTTAGCAAACATACTTTCATTCATCTAGCAACAGGACAAGGAGTAATGGGATGAAGCTGAAACACAAAAAGTTCCATTTAAATATAAGAAAAAAATATTTTACTGTGAGGGAGCCCTGGCACAGGCTGCTCAGGGAGGGTGTAGAGTCTTGTTCCTTGGAGGTCTGCAAGACTTGCCTGGACACATTCCTGTGCGACCTGATCTAGGTTGACCTGCTTGAGCAGGGGGTGTTGGACTAGATGATCTTTAAAAGTCCCTTCCAAACCCTACCATTCTATGATTCTGTGATTCTCAATACTGACTGTGTAGCTGTAAAAAGGTAAAAAAACTGTTGAGCTGATTTCTATGTATCATCCTGTGTGATAGAGCCTTCTGCCTGCATAGACCACTGCCTTCATTAGAAACAAGCAACACATTGATCCCATGAAAGCTTCATTCATCATACTTTGTGAGGCACTGTAAAACACCAGCTCCTCCTGGTACTAAATATTTTTTTTTATCAGTGAGACAAAGTTTTCTTGCTCACCTCCTGTCTATCCCTCCTTGGGACAGAATCACATTGGAGTTTTACCTAGCTGAAGAAGTTGAATGCTTCCTGCTTTTAATGTTTATTTAGTAAAACATTTTACATTCCTGGAGAGATACCAGCCTGTCATTAATGGATTCTTGGCTTGATGCCAGTAGCTAATGGTTTTATTGGTCCTCACAGCACAGTTTTGTGATTTGGGTAATAGCACCGAGATGCACGTTCCTCTTCTTTAACTCTGACCCAAAAAAAAGAGCATCAAAGGAGGGATAGCTGGTAGAATCTGGATAAGGAACCCTGCCTCATCAAGCTTTGTGAGGGCCCTAACAGGTCTCCTGAGAGCAGCTGTCTCCCTGAGCAGCCCTTGCAAGGGGCAGGGTGAGGCAGGGACCATGTACACCCTGGCTGTGACATGGTGAGCTCTCCTGGTGTGCCCTGCATCTCACCAAGCACCTGCTCCCCTTGCTGCTCCTGGCCCCATCCCACAGGGATGCTCTTATCCCCACCTACCTGTCATGATCCCCATGCCCCACTTCAGCCCTCCGTCTCCCCAGTTCACCAGTGTGGGGAGGGCTGGCTGCCAGCCGGGGAATTCGGGCAGGAGTGGGAACCAGACTCACTGTGTGCTTAAAATACCTGTCTTGTTCAATCTCATTTTCCATAGGTGATTCTGATCAAGCCATTTCTTTCTTAGAACCTCTTCCCCTGTGACAAGGGAAAAGGTGGGAGCATCAATATTTTTAAATGGGGGATAGCATTTGTCTTTCAGATGGAGAAGTCAAGGAGTTGCATACTCCTGAATACATATGCATTTCAAGGGTATGACGTAGCTGGAGAAAAATGAGTGTGTTGGTGTTACAGGTCAAGTTTATTTAACACTACAATGTTTTAAAACAGGGTGATGCCATTTCAATTAAATGTCCCAGAATGTTTTTCAAGGTAATCACTTAAGAAACTTCTCAGAACTACTTTTGCAAATCAGGCACATCTCGCATAAAATGCCCTGGCAATAAAATACTATGTGTGAGAAAAATGAAACTGAGGGCTTTACTAGAAATGAGGGAAGCAGTAATAGACTTTTCAGGACAGTCTGGTTTGTAACTACATAACTCGGCATTACAGCCTGCTACGTATTTCATTTGCAACCTTTGCTCTTTGCTTCTCTCTCACAGCAGGCTTGTGATACAATTGTAAGGGACAACAAGAAGAGGGAAAAAAAGCAAAGAACCAGTGAGCACTTGAATTTATAGTGCGTATTCAAACCTATCTGCAACTCTTTCCCTTTCATGTGCAACATCTCTTTTTCTGCTCTCTCTTTGCATTTTCCACTGACGAAATTCAGCTCCACAGCTAGGATTGACTGAAACCCGCAACTGGACTTTACGGCACATAACTGTGCAGGCCAAAGAGACAAAGGACACTTAAAACTTTGATTTCTTGCTAGTTTTCTTGGCATTGCAACCTCTGGCTTTGTAAAAATGTGACATTTTTTTTGGCTGTTGAAAGTTTTGCAAGGGGCTTTTTTTCCCCTCCAGAATTGTTGGTCATTTGATCCTTTTCTGTAAAGAAATATTTGGAAAGGCTGTGGCACAATGGTGCCTCATTCTCTTTCTAGGAAGAATGGAAATTGGAGAAAGGAAGTTTCTAAAGTGAGTGTCAGATTCTGATCTCTTTTACAGAAGGGTAAATCCAGAATAATTCAGTGCAGTTACTTTAGATTTATGCTAGCATAAATAAGATAAGAATTTGGCTCTGGGAATCTCTGTAGCTCCCTGTTTGCTCATCTAACAGCTGGCAGCTTGCTTCTTGCTATTCTTCTTACTTTCTGGGCTGATTTGTCTTGCCTGGTGCTCAAGTCAAGGCTAAATGAGCTTGGGACTTAGTTAAATGAGCAAATGTGTTTCACACAACACGCAAGTATGAATGGCTCAAGATCCTTCACATGATCATACATATTTCAGATTTCCCAAAGGATGCAAATTAATGGCTAGTAAATGGATAGAAATATTACTTCACACAGTATGTAGTCAACCTGTGGAATTTGGTACTACAGGAGGTCACCAATTTGAACAATGGGTCAGGACTTGAAAAATGGCTGGATAATTTTTTGTCAATTAATTACACTTGGAGCTGGGCACGCAAAGACTGAGGTAAGTAGACTTCTTGCAGCAGCATACCCACAAATTCCCCTGCTGGGACTAGGAAGGAATTTTCCTTTTGTATGTGGTTGTGCCCAATTGGCAAAGTCAGCTTTGCCTGTTTGCCTCTGCTGCTCCATGGTGGGAAGCAACAGGAGGGAGCAGGTGAAACTGAGATATGTGAAGCTCTATCTTCTGAAAAACCTCAGATCCAAGCACCTCCAGACTTTGAAGAAATTAAGATCTAGATCTAAAGCCAAACCTGCACTATCTCCATCTGCTTCTGGTGCTTGTTGAGCATCATTTGTATGCTGGGACAGTTATGCACATGCTCACTGGCAGATACATGCACAGAGAACAAAATATACGTTTACATATGTAAGGTGATGCACTCACTACAGTCTGTGTTTACAAATTAAGTCAGTGTCCTGGTTTCACCTGGGATAGAATTAATTTTCTTCCTAGTAGCTGGTACAGTGCTGTGTTCCGAATTTAGGATTAAAATAATGTTGATAAAGCAGTATGTTTTAGTTGTTGTTGAGCAGCACAGACTTCTCAGCTTCTCTCCCCATCCCACCAGCGAGTGGGCTGGGGGTGCACAAGGAGTTGGGAGGGAATACAGTGAGGATAGCTGACCTCAACTGGCCAAAGTGATATCCCATGCCATAGGACGTCATGCTGAACAATAAAACTGGGGGGAGTTTGCTGGAGATTGTCAGCCCACTGCTTGGGGACTGTCTGGGCATCAATTAACAGATGCTGAGCCATTGTATTGTGCATCAGTTGTTTTGTATGTTTTTTTATCATTATTATTATTATGTTTTTCTGTCCTATTAAACTGCCTTTATCTCAACCCGAGTTTTACCATTTTTCTGATTCTCTCTCGCATCCCACTGGGGAGTAGGGAGCAAGCAACTGAGTGGTGTTTAGCTGCCTGATGGGTTAAACCACAACAGTCAGCCAACAAAGTAACTTTCAAGACATTTTAGAAAATGAGTAGCTCAATCTTAAACCACAAGTCTTTATTTAAGCATTAGATACGTGATCTATTTCCCCCTTGGGAATTTCCTAGGGAAAGAACTGACCAGCACCATGCAATTTTCCAGCCATAGGGGTCTAGTGCCATTTGAAAGGTCCTGACACACCAAGGCATCTGCTGGTGCTTGATGAGGAGAGAGTTTATGGGAGACTGTGCTCTCTGGCTGCTTGGGGCCAGATGAGACTGGCTGGGACATCTCAAATAGCCCTAAATACCAATGCTGAGGCAATTAAATCCTACTTACTGTGTAAAAATACAACATATATCCTATTCAGTGTATCTCCACAAGGGACATGAGGTGGTTTTCCAGGAGTGCGGAGGACTTCCTGGCACCATACTGATCATTGCCTAGGGCATGGTCGAAGGGGTCAGTGATAGATGTGCTGTGGGGCCAGTCCCACAGCAAGCCCAGTCTTGCAATAGGGATAGTACTGTCTGCAGGCCACAGGACTGTGCCTAAGTCTAAGTACAAGTGCAAGCCTGCCCTCCTAAGTACACTTTTTTGCAAACCCACCTCTCTAAAAAACTGGTGAAATCACACAGCAAAGAAAGATTGAGAGGATTCCTACTAGCAGTGGTAGTGAGACATGAGCTCTGAGAAAGTAGTTCAGTGAAGCCAGGAGATAGGTGTGATTTGGAGTCCCCAGAGGCAGTATAATCCTGCATTCCTGTTTTGCAATATTTACTTTCTATGAAGTTCCTTAGAAAGGTGAACCCCACAGTAAATGGGAGAAATCTTCTCACCATCTTCGGGAAAAGCCACAGGCAACTACATTTAGTAGAAAAAAAGAGACATATTAGAATTACACATCAGAGGTGCACAACTTTGACAGCAGCACATGGAGGGAGCCTGAGGATTGCACAGAATTTTGTATCACAGGGTTTTGGTCCATGATACATACACAGAGTCATTATTTTTTATTACTGACTGCTCTGACTGCATTAAACACCTGAGCAATAAAGACATTGTGGTTTCCTGCCACAGCCGGGAAAGTGATGTCAATGGGAAATTTGTCTGTAGCTCCTCTCAAACCAACAGCTTCGCCTTTGAGATAGCCAGAGGAATTTGAGTGGGTCTGCTGAGCAGTTGTAATGCTCTGATTTGGTCAGATTCACATTAGAATACAAAACAAAAAAAAACCCCTCTTCATGCATAGACTTTCAAAGAGGTTTATGCAAATGGCAGCTCTTTCCCTTCACTTCGGGAAGCTGTGACTTGGCAGGTTTTTAGAGAAAATCCTCCCTGTTCTGTCTGGAAGCTTGTTAGGAGAACAGATTACCACATGGTAACTATCAGTTCTGAACAAGCTCTGCCCTTACCTTTTTTAGGTTCAGCTGAAAATGAGTCTGCAAACAACCTCAGCATTTCTAGTACTCCTTTGAACTGTTGATCAAAGAAATAATGACATTTCTGCTGTGCTCAGTACAGCTAGGGACAACTAAACACTCTGAGATGATCGTTTTGGCAAATAGGAAAACTCTTCCTGCTTAAGTTGCCCATGATGAAGTTTGCAGCTGCAGTGAATAATCTCTGGATTCCCAAACCCTTGCAGATGCAGACACAGTCCACCTCCCCTCTATAAGGAACAATCTGTGTTTTCCTCTGCTCCTTTGTCAACTGTGAAGAGAAACCTGCCAGCAGCTGCAATATACTCATAAAAAAAACAAAAAAGAAAAAGAAAAGGTCTCCCCTCACCTCTGTCTCCCAAGCAGCTGTTCACAAATGTCCTGCTCTTTGCTTTGTACAATATATTGAAGTACCTGCAAGTTAACATTTTGTCAGATGCTGGGAATACAGAATGCCTTCAACTGGTGGGGCTTGAAAGCCCACAGTGGCTTTAGGTGGCCTTGTCCTTGCAGAGGCTGGACTTGAGAAGGGTAGCTGCACCATCAGGCAGATCCACTTGGATCCTTAGAGGTTCCCACACACATGTTCCATTGATTTAGACATCCAGAAACTCCCATCATGTCTCTCCCGTGTTTATGACTTTCCTCCCAGAGATGTACTAAAGTGGAGGTGGTACCCATGGACAGAAAACACGAGACTCCAGTGAGTTCATCTAAAGAACGAACCAGAATAATGCATTCGCTGTCCAGATGAACAAGGATTTATATAGGAAACACTTTGCAGAATCACAGATTCATCAAAAAATATCGCTGTGGAACATTTTGCTACAACAGAGTAGTACCTAAATGAAGCTGCTGAGTAAGTTTCTCACATCCAGAAGGAACTTTACCTGTCCTTAGAGAGAGCCTGGGATATCAAAGACTGAGATTCAAGTCCCTCAGCCAAACTAGAGAGTCCAGGTCACCCTGTGGGGCCACCAGATGTCTTGTGAGTCTGGTTTTTCATGAAAACTTTTGCTAAGAAGGTTGTATTTTCATTTCATTCTACAGAGAAATGAAATATGATAACCTTCATGTTTTGCATGAAATAGAGTCCTGGTTTTCTGAACAGGCCTAGCTAGCAGTGAGTAATAAGATGAAACTTTAATGATACTACAGTCCCTGTCACAGTTTGGGACATTTTGCAATTTTTTAATGAAGATTTTACAGATCTAGAAATATAAAGGAGTCTCATAACATTTAAACTTACATTTTTTTGCTATCCAAGCATAGAGAATACATTATTAGTATAGGTATATGTGAAAGTATGTGTGTATGTAAATAGTAAAAATTGATACATGTAAAAGTGGACAACAATGAACAGAATTTAAATGTCCACGTATATCTTCAAGTTAGCCTTGAGATAGTTAGACACTAGTTAGACACTATAGTTAGACACTATACAGTTCTTCTACAGCAGCGTTTGGACATCTTTTAACTTTATCAGTGCTGGCTAATCTTTCAGACACATGTTCTTTATTAACAAACCCATGAAAAAGTCATGAACTTTTATGCCTGTATCTGGCCAAAGTGTTTGGTTTCCTCATCTCTTTTAAAGCTACTAGGCCAAACCTTCTGTCCTTGCCAAGTGGGCTTGCTAAAAGATACTGGTAAGAGTGTAGGTGTGCACTGATTCCAGCATAGAGCCTCCAAGGTCTCATATTTTAAAAGTTTTAAAAGTTCTTTCTAATCTCCAATCTTAACGTCCCCTGATGCAACTTGAGGCTATTTCCTATTGTTCTGTCATTCATTACTGGAGACAAGAGACCGATCCCCACCTCACTACCTCACCACCTCACAAGCTCCTTTCAGGTAGTTGTACAGAGTGATCATATCTTCTCTTAGCCTCCTCTTCTCTAGGCTAAACATCTCCAGCTCCCTCAACTGCTTCTCATCAGACTCGTTCTCTAGACCCTTCACCAGCTTTGTTGTCCATGTCTGAACATGATGCAGCACCTCAATGTCCCTCTTGTAGTGAGGGGCCCAGAACTGAACACAATATTTGAGGTATGACCTCATCAGTACTGAGTACAGGGGGACAATCACTTCCTTAGTCCTGCTGGCCACACTATTTCTGATACAGGCCAGGATGCCATTGGCCTTCTTGGCCACCTGGACACACTGTTGGTTTATGTTCAGCAGTCTTTTGATTAACACCCCCAGGTCCTTTTCCTTGGGGCAACTCTTAAGCCTCTCTGCCCCAAGCCTGTAGCGTTGCCTGGGGTTGTTGTGGCCCAAGTGCAGGACCCAGCACTTGACCTTGTTGAACCCCATACAATTGGCCTCAACCCATCACTCCAGGTCCCTCGGAAGAGCCTTCCTGCCCTCAAGGAGATGTACACATCCACCCAGCTTTGCATAAGGCAGACTAGAATATTGTTGTGGTACCAAGGTGTGGTCAGCTAAATCAGACCACTTGGAGCTTCAACTGATTCAACTGTCTTAATGATTTGTGTCCAAGGTTATATACAACAAGATTTTCTTTCTTGAGCTGTGTTAACACTTCGGATAACCATGATGTGCGTATCAGTGTCCCTGCAGAGCTTCTGATAACCCCACATTAGCCAGCCATTACAGTATGAGATCGCTAATCCTTTGAGGGGTCTAGTTCATCATCAGAGTTACACTCTCTTGGGGATCTGCTGTAAGAGTTGTCATCCACATCATCTTTGTCCTCTGGGTTTGCCAGGAGCTGTGTCTGATCTCCAAGGACTTAAAATGTGATTCATTGTGTGTTACAGAATGTCCATTCCTCTGGGCAGTGATTAAGTTGCCTTTGATGTGGGTCACTGTGGAAGGATGAAGGCTGCATGATGTCACCAGTTTCCCTCTGACAGACCTGTGCGGTCCTGCCAATGTCAATACAGAGTGGTGGTGCTGGTTGGCTGTGAGAAATGCTGTGCTGAGCCCTTCCAACCCTGCAGGAACTGCCAGGGCTTTATCAGCCTGCTCAGCCACTACAGGCAACATTTCACAGGCCCCTGCAGAGAAGCAACACAGGCAACAGTTCTGCAAGTCAGTGTGGAGTTGAGCTATAGCTTCTATTTTAAAAGAAACATTTCTGCTGAGCTTTTCATTGTTTCTCTTAGTCTCCGCTCGGGGTATGTATATGTGTGCCTGTGTTGGGTAGGAGTGTTTTAAGTTCTGTATGCACCTGATACTGCTTGTCTGGTACTCTTGCAGCAGTGAAAAAATCAATGCTTTGTTGATGATGTCTCAGAAGAGAAGAAAACCTAGGTTCTAACTGGTCTGCAATCAGCTTCTGGTTTCCTGAGATAGTGGCAGTCAACTTTTAAACTTTTGGGTTAGTAGGAACAGGGTATAGGGTAAAGTCAAAATGTAGATATACGTCTGGCTATGAGAATATATTTCTATTTGAAAGACTTGCAAATGGGTTGCTGAGAAGTAGGGGTTCCCAAAGTGGTCCCTAACTGACCCCAAACCAGCGTTTCTAAAGCTAGGGGCATGGATGTTGTGAGCTCTGATATGGACTCTTTCAGATTCTGTGAGGCAGGTGTCTTTTATCTCCAGTGAAAGCCAGTGCCTTGACAGAGTCCAGAGCTGGTGCTGCTGCCTTGACCTTTTTAGGTATTTATATACCAGGCTGAGGAGAAAGACGGGATGAGTTCAGAAACAAAAATTGTAGCAGTCAGGAAGTGAGGGATAAGGATTGTGTGAGAAGACATGTTCCTATCTTTTAGGGGTAGTGAGGGTGACAAATGTAGGACATTTGTCATTTGGATCCCCCCAGCTGTGACCCAGGACTGACGGGACTCAGACTGTCCCAACAGCCTGTGTCCACAAAGGCTGGGATAGAGGTTTTCCTTGAAAGTTGACGTGCACACCACAAACAATGATCTGTGAGTTTATCCTCACATCTCCTGTCCTCTTTATCTCCATCCATCTACTCAGTTACTTCTGGCCACAGTTTATTTCCATTTCTGGGACCTGAGAACTTCAGAAAGGAAGTGGGGGTAGAAACTCTGACAGGATGGTTAAGAAAAAGGCAATGAGACTATTGCTACCTTTTTGATGTGGTAGGAAAAGAGAGTGTATTGACTACAGCTTTTTGATGGCAAAGGTACTGCTCACCCAGGGACACCTCCTCAGCTTACTCATAACACAAGACAACGTGAATCATCCTACACGCTACTTCTAAGAAATGGTGAAGCTCATTATAGGTATATGCCAAGTGAAACAAAAGAAATCCATTGATGAAGCAGCGGTCAGCAGTCAGGACTGGTAGGAGGGAAGCTGTGTGGGTAGAGAGGTTTCACTGCAGTCAGGTAACCAGCAACTTGCTGTTACCTGTAGTAGAGTCATGATATGAATAATTAATCCAAATCACCAGAAAGGTAGGCAAACAGGGCAGCATTCAGCTGGAGACAGCCAGAGGGAAGTGCTTGTAACGTGATGCCTAGAGACTGGAGTAGAGCACTGACTGCGAGTGGGCGATAGAAATAGCTAAGAAATTGTGTCTTGCTACTCAGAGTCCAAATGTGTTTGTAGAACATGTTTTCTCTTTCTGTTTTGTAATTGAGTGGGATCACATCAGTAAAATCCCTGATTTTGACATCTACTTCTCTGAAAGGAAATAATCAGGAGAACTCCCAGTGCTGACTGGGTTGGGAAGCACAACCCTGGGGTCAGGCAGAAAAGCAATCCTGGTAAAGGGCTTGTGGGCTGATGGTCTCATTGAACTGGGAAGGACCAAATGATGGAGATATCAAAATGACTTGACTGGAACTAGGAAAATACTTGACATAAAATAGAGGCTGGAGGCTTTGCAAAAAAATTAGAGCAGTGTCTGGAGGTTTCCCAAAAAGCGAAAGAGACAAGCCTTAGATAGGAAATTGTTGAAGGCAGTATTTAAAAAGCATTACCTCCCTCTGGGAAGCCATCTAGGTACATTATTTTTTTGTCTGCTGATGTTCTTGGTAACCTGATTGTTGTACTCCACAGGAGATTTTCCTCTAAAACGAAGGAGCTCAAGCAACTTGTAACTGAACAAAAATTTTAACTGATTTGAAACTTGTCAGCAGAAACAGACTGAAGTGAGGACTCCAGAGAGTGCACAACGATTCTGGGAAGGATGTTGGAGGTCACAGTGATCATATGATATCTGGACTTCACTATGATAAATAGGATGCCTTTTAGCACTTTCTTAACTTACTCATAGCCTAATGAGCTGAGGAACCAGCTTGCCTAGCTCCAGTGACATAAAAAACAATGTCTCTAAGGAGGGAGACTCCGCAATACTTTTTGAAGCAAAAATCATCCTTAGGTGTTTTTGCGGATTAGATCAAATTCAAATCCCTAAATTAATGGCTGACAGTGTGAACATACACAACAGTCTGAACTGGCTTTCAAGTGGCCATCCAGAATGATTGAGACCTACCAGTGTATAAGAGACTCAAGTAGGCTCTAAAGAGGTGCACAGCCCTGGACACCAGGTTGTTGTGGTGCCTGGTCTCCAGGCTCTAGCTGTGTGCACAAGGTAGCCAAGCAGTTGGTGTATACAGATATGCATAAAAAGGGGAGGATGCTTCCTCTTTGCATCCTGGGGTGTATTAGAAGGGGTGTGGGCAGTAGGTCGAAAGAGATTCTCCTCCCCCTCTACTGTGGCCTTGTGAGGCCACATCTGGATTATTGTATCCAGTTCTGGGCCCCTCAGTTCAAGAAGGACAGGGAGCTGCTGGAGAGAGTTCAGTACAGGGCCACCAAGATGATGAGGGGAGTGGAGCATCTCCCTTGTGATGAAAGGCTGAGGGAGCTGGGGTTCTTTAGCTTGGAGGAGACTGAGGGGTGACCGCATTAATATTTATAAATATGTAAAGGATGGGTGTCAGGAGGATGGAGCCAGGCTCTTCGTAATGATGACCAGTGGTAGGACAAGGGGCAATGGGTACAAGCTGGAACAGAAGAGGATCCAAAGAAATACAAGGAAGAATTTCTTCACTGTGAGGGAGATGGAGCACTGAAACAGGCTGTCCACATGGGTTGTAGAGTCTCCTTCTCTGGGGACATTCAAAAGCCACCTGGATGAGTTCCTGTGTGACCTGCTGTAGGTGGTCCTGCTCTGACAGGGAGTTGGACTGGATGATCTTTTGAAGTCCCTTCCAGCCCTTGAGATTCTGTGATTCTGTGACCTGTAGGATAGCAGGTACTCCTGCCTCAGGAGGATGCAGTCTCAGAGCTGTTGCATCACAGTACAGTAGAGGACATTTTCTGGCCACAGCAGGATGGTTTGGACTAGAGATGCAATGTTGCATTAGAAGAGGAAGGCACACAGCAGGAATGCAGTGTCTGAGGGTAGCTAGGAGGCATAGTCACAGAATCACAGTATGGTAAAGTAACTGAGGCTGGCAGGCACCTCTGCAGATTGTCTGGTCTAACCCATGTTCAAGTAAGGTCAGTTGAAGGAGTTTTCTCAGGCCAGTGCCCAGCCAGGCTTTGACCACCTCCATAACCTGTCTTGTGTCTTGGATGGACACTCCATAACCTCTCTTGTTAGCCTTTGCCAGTGCTTAACCATCCTCACTGTAAAAAGTTTTTCTTTTACAGTTTAAATGAAATTTCTCATGTTTCAGTTTGTAAGGTCCTTTGACAGTGCCTGGGAGACTATCTCATTGGAAGCAGGAGGTTGGTAACTGGTGAGGGAAGGGATGAGGGGCTGCCTAGTGGGTGGGAACCTCTCTTGCAACCCGTAACCCCCAGCCCCACGACATTTTGATGTGATAATGTGAAGATTTACTTTCTCTCCATATTTGGCAAGAATTTTGCAGAAGGACACCTCTGGACACAGACATTTCAGTGTTAGAAGAGCAGTTGCCAAGAGCAGGAGAGGTTGTGGGAGGTGATGATCCCTCCAGAGCCCCATCATTACTTGAGCAGCACCTGCTGCCCTCCCTTGGGCAGCTCCTCTCCCCACCAATCTTGATACAGATGGTGGGATTTGGACGATGCCTCTGCCATGCTGGATGTGTGTGTGGGATCTGAATGGGAAAGGCTGGGGAAGGCTGAGGTTTTCATGCAGAAGTTGCTTATCTCCTTTTCCTAAAACACTCTTGGGGTGTGTATACATTGAGTTGCCTCCTTTCTGGTTTTGGTCTAAAAAATAAAACAGTGAAAAAAAAAAAAGAAAAAAAGAATTCCTGATGGTGACAGCGCAACCTTAGATGTTAAAATCATCTCTCCTTTGTGGGTAGGAGCTCATTTATACACATGATTTATGCCTGCTGGAATGAGAGAGGGACAGACTTAACAAATGACAGGTTTTGAATGGTTGCAAGGTAATGTTATTAATGTCTGCTAACTTGGTGCCCTGCCCAACTTTGAACTTCTTTCAGTTGCATGGAGCTGAACAAGAGCTGTGTGAGTTTTGAAATATTTCCACATAAAATAACCTCTGAGACAGATGGAGAAATGTGAGTTTCCTAATGGGGCCTGGTAAGAACAGTGCGGGAGAAAAGGAAAAAAAAGGCAACAAGAATCTTCCTCAGTTGAAACAAACACAAGGAGTCAACTGCTCTCCTCTGAGGGGTTACACCACTCATTACACTCACCAACGATTAGAGGGCAGGCTTTTTTAACAGTGCATTTGCAATATCTTTCACCTACCTTGCAGGCCTGGCAAGTCCTGCATCCATAACCCCAGGAACAACAGCCTCCCCAGGCCAGCACCACCGATCCCAGCCTGCGTTTATTTAAATGCATACAAGATGATTCAGTAGGTGCTAATGCTGCTAATTCTGTAGGTGTTAATGCGTGAATAATTATAGACATATTTAAGCAGCCTGTGTTATGCCTTCAAAACTTTCTCTGCATGGGAATTAATAGCTCTGCAGTTGCATGTGCGCTTTACATGTCATAAAATGAAGATGTTGATAACAGCTCCATGTTAAAGTTTGAGTCAAGATTTTCAATTGAAGAAGAATTAGAACTCTTTGTTTTTATACTTGAAAAATAATTGTATTTTTTTCCTTTGCAATCTTTTAAAAAACACTCTTTGTTTTCAGACTGTATCTGTTAAGAATTCTCCTTGATTTTCCCTCATTTCTCAGGTTCTCCAACAGCGCAAGCTCAGTTCTGACAAACTTCCTCCACATGTGTATACTGATAATATCTTAGAGCCAGGCCAGCTGAAAACAACACACACAAGTATAACTGATTTGCAGTGACTCTTTGCAGCTATGTGAGGAGTAGATGCTGAAGATGCTCTTCATTCAGCTGATGTCTTGTTACATAGTTCCAGGTTAATGCTTTGCTTGAAGCACCACAGATAATTACCCCTTGTAGAAAATATATGTACACGAAATGCAAACATTGCAGAGTGACAGTAAAACCAAGGGCAATGGAAATGACTGACCATTTTGTGCCAAACTGACTGTAATACTTTCTAGTACAGTTTACTGTCAGGACAACAAGAAGATTTCTAGGCTTTTGCTCACGGGTGCTCAGCATCTTGCAGGATCATCCCCCACAGAGACCTGGGCTGATGCAGGCATTGGCAACAAGGTTTTGACATGTCAACTGTTTGGCTTTGGGACAGAAAACAGGGTCGAGCTGATGCTGTCTGGTAGATCTCCCTGGGTCGTCCTGACAGCTGTAGAGAGCACTTTATTGCTTCTACCAGATAACGGGGGGAAGCCTGCTTTCTTTCTTTTCTCCTGCCCTCCTGCAAAGGAAGCATCAATGCTGCTTCTCCTCTTGCTGCCTGGTCGGTGCCAGTGCCCGGCACAGCCTTGCAGAGAAGGAGTCCTGCCAAGCATCCCTGCAGGGATGGCTGCTGACCCAGGTATTTGTTACATAAACATCCATCACAGGAGCAGAGAGCTGCACCGGCTGACACTGCTGTTATTTCAGCATTTTTTTTGCCTGGAACAGGTGATGGGAGCTCTGGTCCATAATTGTTTGGATCGCTACCGTGGCTGCTCTCAAAAAGCGGCATGGCTTTGGACAGGAACCAGTGCGCAGATATCTAGGACATCACAAAGCTTAGATCAATTAAATAAGCACTGCTGTGGCAGCTGTTTTAAATAACTATACATCAGCCTGACTTCCAGTGCTGCAGATGTCACGTGAAGGTTTCACATTATCATTTGGATGAAATTCAGATATTCAAAGATGGAATGATATCCAGTACTTTTCTGTATTTCCAGGAATTTCATGTTAATTTGTTCTCTGTTCACCCGCAAAAGGCACAAAGCTCTCTCCCCAGTATCAGACCTACTGCACAAGAATGGCTCACAGCTGTTAATGAAAAAAAAAAGCCCAGAATGACAGGCAACAAGGTCTGCTCTCATCTGCTTTGTATGCAGGCAATGAAGTCTCAGAGTTCATGAATGGTTCATTTATACTGCACTTAAACTTATCTGTTTCTTGAGTGCTCCCAGTCTTTCAAAAATGTTGGATAAATTTGCACTGGATACCCCTTGCCTAAACTGATTATCAGTATCAGATCCAAAAATAATTTAATTCCTCTAAACACTACCTGTTGCTTCCTGTTCCATTGTACAATAGTTTATTGTCTGACTCTGTTTTGCTACATTTTGTCCTGTCAGCTGAAGCCGCAGATGGGCTGAAAGGGGAGATGAAAGTGTTCTGCACTCCTTTACAAACCATAAGGCAAAACCCAGGGAATGCACTTTACATCAGATGCCCCCTAGCCATGTAGGTAATGACTATTTTACCTTCATCTTTGTAAAGATATCTGTGAGTTGTCTGGGATTCTGAAAGCATGTAAGGCAATGGGGTGAGGGGGGCAGAGGGTGTTCATTAGACAAAAGCTATATTTTCCTGACTTGTCAAAGATCTGCAGTGTGAAAGAACTCGCTTTGGTTTACAGGCAAACCCCAAGAATTTGCTTTTTCTGTTGTTACTAGTTACAGAAAAGGTGAACACTTAATGAAACCCAGTATTTTTCACTAGATACCTCAGCAGGAGCAGAAACATAAGGAAAAATGACTTATTTCTATCTCCTCATGGACAAGCCTTTCTTCTCTAACTCTTTGCCCTGCTCCTGGGAGGGGTTGTCTGGTATTTCTGCTCCTGGCAAAAGCATCTCTCAGCCTCACTAGTCTCCCTGAGGGGGACTAACTGTGCCCTGGGGACTCTCAGCACCAGGAGGGGTGGCTCTGCCCCTGCTGCCACCTCCTTACTGGGGAAACCATGCTTCTCCCTTCCCTTCCCTCTGCTATTGCAGAGGTAACTCCAGTGGGAAATTCAGGTGTAACGCAGTTATAAAATCCTTTACAGTCTTTCTCACTTAATCAAGTTTTCAGTGCTGCCCTGATATTTATTTGGACTTTCTCCTTTCCATCATTTCCTTCCTTCAATTTTCACCTTCTTAACTGAAAGATTAAATTTTTTTATACTTAGATACATGAAAAAAATATAAAAGGAAGGGAAAGAAAACTCTAGAACCAAGCCAAACCAAAGCAAAATGAAGAAAAAAATCAACACAAGAAGAAAGGAGAGCAGAGCTGTACAGGGCCCTTGGCATATGCCAAAAATGCAGCCACAATGTACCAGAAGGAACACACCCATCATTTCCTCTCCCAGAATAAAACCTGGACAGCAGGAGACACTCCTTGCTCTGATCCAGGCCACAGACATGTCAGACTGTGCTCAAAGCCCAGCCTGATGCATGCCATCACCCCAGCATCCTCAGCATGTCTTCCCTGCCCAGATCCCAAGGAAGATATGGGTGTTGTTCCCCACCTTCGAGTACTGTGAATCTTCCTGTTTTGGCTTCAGAAGAGGCATGCATTGAAATAAGCTGGGAAGACCACTAAGAATGTCCTGTCAATGATCTTGCACCAATGTTGGGGTAATGAAAGCATGCAGTGAAATTTGTTGTCTGGGACAGGGAGTCCATCTGTTGCTACCAGAGGCACTCATATTGTCACTGGCCTCTTCTAGTGAGGCTGACTTGGTGGACTCAGGCAGTAAGAGTGGGATGAACAGTTTGCTTATGCAGATCCCCCAGGTGTGGGAAGCTTAGAGGATGAGGCCAGAGAGTCTTGCTTAGGGCTTCCTCCAGAAACGCCATTTCTGTGCAACCTTCAAACGGGTCATGGAAGTGATGAGGATCCTGGGATTGAGACTGGGCTTGATTTGAGGAACCAGGGTCAGGCAGAGGCTTGGGAGAAGACAGCAGCACTGGTGTGGTTCCACAGAGCTGCTCATACACTGGTGGCCAGTACATCACCTGGCTGTGTCAGGAAAGCACCTTTGCCTCTCTAAGTCACTTGGCCTTGAAATCCTGTTGCGGAGGAGCTCAGAGTACTACTGTTAATGCTGTGTAAGAATCTCTTCCCCTGACCCCAAGATTGTGACCCCTCTGTTTGGTGACTGCATAGGCCTGAGGTCAGTGAAACTCTGCACCTGCCTGTTGAGGAGCATCTCCACTTTGGCAGCCTATAGTGGCTCAGCACCTCTCCTAAAGTGGGTGTCATTCCAGCTATGTGGCCCAGGGGGCCTGAGCCAGCTCTATCTGCACCTGATGTGCTCTGCAGGAGTCTGGCCAGAGAAGAGGGATCACAGTGGTGGTCTGATGACTAGTTAATTGTTGTATGTTAAATAGTCATTTCAGGAACTATAAAAAGTAGATGTTGGAGCAAGAGTGAGACCCATCCCCCCTCCATGTTCCCCTCTGGGTGAGAGATTGAGTTCAGAGGTTGAGAGCACTCTGACTTGCTTTCTCCCTGTGGTCCAAGTGATTGTTAATGACTCCTTGCCAAGTGAAGCAGTTTTTGGCAAGAGGGGCTGATGTTGCTTTTCTTTCCTCTCTGTACTTGCAAGAAGATAGCAGCAGGAAGACAGCAGCTCTGAGTCAGCAGGCATTTGGGAGAGATATCACCGATCTGTCTGTTGACCACCATCACCAAGAACACCTTCTCTGGCTTTTTTTCTGAGTGGAAAGCTGTTTTATCCTCAGGTGTTGAAACAAAAACACTTAGGAAGTATGGGAGGGCTAAATCATGCTAAAAGATAATATTTCGCAGCCAGATTTCCCTTCTTGTCCTCTCAGCAGTCCTCACTGCAGGAAAAGGTGCTGCTAGGTTGCACTTGGGAATAGTGCTTATGTGGGGAGAAGAACAGGGTTAAAGAAATGGCTTTATTTCTGGTTTTCTCCACAGGCCAACTGCTGTGAAAAGTTTGGGGTCTTTCCCTCAAGTGTCCTTCCTCCACAGTGTGCCATGGAAGACTAGACTTGGGCACCTGCTGCTGGTTCTATGTTCCACCTTGAGCAAACAAAATTTAGAGTTAGATGGGACAGACTTGGTATTTTGGCACCAAACCAGCGTTCTAATGGGGCTTAGTCCTTAACCCTATCATGTGTTCAAGTACTGTCAGTGAAATGGAGATAACACCACCACCAAGCTACTTGGGCTTAGGGGTGTTAAAACACTCTGAGACATTTGATCTCACAATTAGGATCCACATAGAGAACCACAGTGTGGTTGAAGTCACAATGTGTCTTTCTCTTCACTTTGCTGGGCCTTTCAATATGTTACAGAAAATCGAGTTGTCTGATAATTGCCTTTACTAATCATTGCTGGAGTCCAATTTGCCTAGGGTGTTTGACACTACTGGTGCTATGTACAATTCTACATGGGTCATTTAAATGCTGCAAAGCAACATTTGTTCTACAGGCAAAATACAAGAAATGAGTGATCTCATTTAAAAATATTATACAAGAAAATATGCATTTGAACACTACAAACCATAGAACTATCACCTTACCTTGTTTCATGAGTTGTAAAAAATGAATTGAAAAAAACAGACACCCAGAGAATATTTTCTGTAGCTGAACCTTGATTCTCCTGTAGTCAGAAATGGTACCTAGATGGGTTGTGGAGTCTCCTTCTCTGAGGATCTTGAATTTTAGATTACAGAGGCACTTATAATGAAGAATTGTTTAGTAAAATGCAGAACTAGGAAGTATTAGGGCATTCACCCACAAGAAGTCCAATGAAGATCTTACTGCTTCAAAATTAAAGTTTACAAAATGAAAATCACCACAATTTAAAAATACCATTTTCCCATTAAAGTGTGCAAAATCTACCCTCATTCACCGCACAGACAGAGGAGGGAAAAGCTACCAGACCCAGGACAGTGTGATGGACCCAGCCAGCCCTATGCCAACAACAACCAATATGAATGACCACGTGCTAGCGCTAGAGCTTTGCCTCAGCTGTGTATAGTTTGCTAAAACAGATGTAGCCCACTTGCCCAGGGATGGTTCAGTACAGGAGGAAATCACAGCTATGGGAAGAAGCCATAGATTTCTGTCTAAGTATTTCTCACAGCAAGAGGCCAGAGTAGCCCTGAGTTGGTGACGCTATTCTGCACTGTGAGTGCAGTGAGTTAGGTCTTCAGGGCGTCAGTGCTTCCCAGGGCCATAGAGACAGCAAACTAGCCATGAAGAACATTCCTGCTCTTTGACCACATCCAACATATATAATCAGATGGGAAACTACAGCTTGGCATTAATTGCTGGCTGATTCCTTGCAAATTCTTCAGCTGTGGGAATCAGACTTTAAGTAAATAAATGGTGAAAGCGTCAGAGAAGAGAGATCTCAAAACATGCGTTGTTCATCTACAGATGAAGAGTGTGGTGGAAGGAAGTACCTTCATCAGTGTTGTGGCTGTGGAGTAATGTTCAGACATGGGAAGGATGCTGAGGTGTCATGGGGAGAGACATGAGCAAGCATCTATCTCAGAGCTGGTGGAGAAGAGGAATCTATAGATACAATCTCTTCTTCTATGGTTACAGGGAAAGGCATGGAGAGAGGGTGGCTTTTTGGACTCATGCTTACACTTTACCTTAGCGCTGTCTCAAACCTATCAATAGCCTGGGAATCCTCTCTGAGGTATGTCAAAGTGCTTTCTTATCACTGCTTATTTTCTCATATAAAAAGGAAAGAAAAGGTGAGGCAGAGGAAATAGGACATCTGTGCTTCATGGTAATGCTGGGCTGTATTTCTGCCATCTTAATGCTTATTTCACACAGAATCACAGAATCTCGAGGATTGGAAGGCTCTTTGAAAGATCATCTAGTCCAACCTCCTGCCAGAGCAGGACCACCTAGAGTAGGTCACACAGGAACACGTCCACGAGGGTTTTGAATGTCTCCAGAGAAGGAAACTCCACAACCCATCTGGGCAGCCTGTTCCAGTGCTCCACCACCCTTGCAGTGAAGAAATTCTTCCTTGTATTTCTTT
Organism: Colius striatus; assembly: GCF_028858725.1. Taxonomy (NCBI): domain Eukaryota; kingdom Metazoa; phylum Chordata; class Aves; order Coliiformes; family Coliidae; genus Colius; species Colius striatus. Next base: position 73,651,281 of record NC_084762.1, on the reverse strand, counting down.
GGAACCTCTTATGTTCCAGCTTGTACCCATTGCCCCTTGTCACTAAAAGATTAATGAGGTCACCCCTCAGTCTTGTCTTCTGCAAGCTAAAGAGCCCCAGCTCCCTCAGTCTTTCATCACAAGGGAGATGCTCCACTCCATCATCTTGGTGGCCCTATGCTGAACTCTCTCCAGCAGCTCCCTGTTCTAGTTGACCTGAGGGGCCCAGAACCGAACACAATATTCCAGATTTGGTCTCATGAGGGTAGAGTAGAGGGGGAGGAGAACCACTCTCAACCTACTGCCCACAGCCCTTCTAATACACTCCAGAATGCCATTGGCCTTCTTGGCCACAAAGGCACACTGTTGGCTCATGGCCATCCTGCTGTACAGCAGGACCCCCAGGTCCCTTTCTCCTACACTACTCGCTAACATTTAATTCCTCAACCTGTACTGGTACATGGGGTTATTCCTTCCCAGATGCAAGACTCTACACTTGCCCTTGTTGAACTCCATTGGATTTCTCCCTGCCCAACTCTCCAGCCTGTCCAGGTCTCGTTGAATGGCAGCACAGCCTTCTGGTGTGTCAGTCACCGCCCCCAGTTTAGTATCATGAGCAAACTTGCTGACAGTGCCCTCTGTTCCTTCTTCAAGGTTATTAACGAATATATTGAACAGTACTGGTCCCAGCACCGACCCCTGAGGGACTCCACTAGATACAGGCCTCCAACTAGACCCTATCCCGTTGATCATAACTCTCTGCCTTCTTCCCTTCAAACAGTTCACAATCCACCTCACTGCCTGATCATCCAGCCCACACTTTCTCAGTTTTGCTGTGAGGATGCTGTGGGAGACGTTGTCAAATGCTTTACTGAAATCAAGATAAACCACATCCACTGCACTACCACTATCTATCCACTTGGTTACATCTTCACCTTTCCAGGGATGGAGGTGAGGCTGATGGGTCTGTAGTTACCTGGCTCTTCCTTCTTACCCTTTTTGAAGACTGGAGTGACATTTGCTCTCCTCCAGTTCTCAGGCACCTCTCCTGTTCTCCATGACTTACTGAAGATGATGGAGAGTGGTTTAGCAATGACTTCTACCAGCTCCCTCAGCACCCACAGGTGCATCCCATCAGGACCCATGGATTTATGCACATTCAGACTGCTCAACTGATCCTTAACCCAGTCCTCATAGACCAAACAAAACTCCTCCTTTAACCTGACTTCCTCTGGAGTCTGGGACAGTAGTATAGGACAGTCTTCAGTAGCACAGACAGAAGCAAACTAAGAAAGGTGGCAATTTAGTTGGCTTCCCCTAGAGCCTAGTCTTGAGTGGGAAATTTTCTTTGGAAATATTGCATTAGTGGAGGCAGAAGAAGCAGTGGAGCGTGACCAGGGTGTGATTACTGACCTGAAGAAATGTGTGTTTGTGCAGAGACAATTGACTCCAAGGAATATGAAACAAATCTCCAAGAAAGCAAGAAACATGCTTCATTTCATAAATGTGCTGTGAGAGCTCTACTAGCACTTGGTAGGTAGTGCCTTTTGTGCAAGAAACTTAACAAATACCTGGAAAAAAGAACATTACTCCAAATTTACTGGAACATGGGAATGTTCCAGTAAATGGGAATACTGGGTCACACCAGCAACAATGTGGGAGTTTGGCAGGAGCTGTTTTGGGAGACTCAGTCACGTCTACTGTTTTTTATTCTGCGGAAGAACTGAAGCCATTGATTTTGTGGCTGAAAAGAGTATGGAGAACAGAAGTCCAGGTGCTGGAGAGGAAAATGTCCCCTGGGTAATATGGTGCCATGGAAATACAATCTAATGGCCAAAGTCACCAGATGGTGCTATTGTGCACACTATTTGCGTGTGCATGTGACTGTCACACATGCTTTGAAGGGATGCTGTGGAGGTTGCCTGTGGGATGAAGGTGCGGGGGGTTTTTTGCTCTCTCCTTCCATCCCTTTCAGGTTCAATGCAGACCTTGGGGCTGTGCCTTCCCAGGACTGAGTGCTGCCTCACCAGCCCTGACTTCTAAGATGAGAACTGCCTCAATGTTTTTTCAGTCAACACTGTTTGAAGCTTAAAGCATAAATAAAACAAGCTGTACACAAAAAAAATCTTAATTTTGTTTCACTGAGAACCAAGGGGGAATCCCAGTATCTCAACACGAAAGGCTGTGAAAAAACCTCCAGAGGTTTCCATGATGCTCAGGGAGATAAGGAACATCTGCCCATCTCTGATCAACAGATACTTTATGTACTTACAGGCATATATTCATAGAAAGGCATATTTACATGTAAATAACATACCGAAATATATATTGTAATACATAATACAGTGTATATCTATACAACAGTATCTAATGTCTATTAAACTCCTGTATAACATTACCCGTGTGGGATTCTGTCATTGGAGGGAGCACACTGCATGTCTAGTCATGCTTGCTGACCTTGGGGGCAACTGTGGAAACCACTTACTTTGTCTCTCCCTACCTGGAGTTTTGTTCTCCACCATCATCACAATAGTGCTGATAAGTGAAGCAGGTGACTGCTTGTCCAAGAGGAGGACATGGACCTGGCCCCAGATATGCCTTTACAGAGCTCTATGATTAAGCTCTAATTAAATGTCACCATACAAAAGCTGAGCTGCAGGAGAAGGTATTGGATTGGTCAAGCTGAGCTCTGACTTTTTCATCTTGCAGGAGCAGGGGGTGTAGACTGGAGCTAGAGAAGACAGGAAGATCCATATCAGTTGGGCATGTCTGAGTCATTGTGAGGACAGCTGTGGTCCCATCATTCCTTGAAGAAAATGTGGGCAAAGAGTAGAGGGACAAAAGATTTGCATTGCTGCTCCAGCCTTGGCTCAGGGCCTGTAGAGGGAAGGTCACTCCAGCAAAAACGAGCATCAGGGATCTGGATACAGCACAGGATTATGTGATGTCCAAGCATGTGCATGAGAAATATTTTCCTTT